>NW_022987344.1:0-35000 GCF_902827165.1 Trematomus bernacchii | reverse complement strand
AAGATAAACAAAACAAGGCATTAAGTAGAAATTAAAGAGTAGAAATAAACAATACTAGAATTGAAACATCTCAAAATAGAATGAAAGCAGCTTTAAAAAGGAGAAGATATACATGAAGATAGTGTATAGTGTGGTTGTTGTATTGAGGTTGGGGTTCAGGGCTAAGGGGATGCATGTTGTCACTGACTGGCAGGAGAACAGGAGTGTGTCTGAGCTCCTCCTCAGATTCATTATCCCCGATGCTCCCTGACTCTCTGCAGGTCTACAGTTTTACCCTGATCCTCTTCATGCTATCAGAGCTAACACGGAGACATCAGAGGAAGCGATCAGGCGGATCAAACGTCCGAGCGTCAGATGCTATCGCAGCGCTGTGATGACGACGGAGGGAAAGTGACGGGCTGTCAGTCAGAGCGCTCGCTGACACATGGCTCTGTTTACTGCAGCTGATCCAGGGTCAGATAGCAGCACCAGGCCTGATTACTGATCTGCAGACAGGATGTGAGATCACCCGAGAGCCGCACGCAAACACACACTCAGACGGGACAACACGGGGAAATAATGGCTGAATTAATGCAAAGATGAAGCGCTAATCAAACCAAAGATCTTATAAAAACACAGCAGGGAATCTGGGTTAACACGAACTTCCTCCGTTATGAGTTTACACACGTGATCACGGTTTAATGAAAGCTAAATATAGAAACCTGCAGCAGCACATTTCCTCATTACTGCAGTTTCATTCCTCCACACTAATCTCTCTTTAGTGACTAATTGTTGAGAGGCTGTTATTAATGCGGGAGATGCTCTGCCCCTTTAAATAAAAAGGTTAATTAGCTGTGTTTCTCTGGGAGTCATCGTGCAGAGGTGCTTATTACACCAGAAGCCATCAGGGGAGAGAGTGAGAGGGATATTATCTCCTGCTTCTATGCTGGGAGGCTTTTCATTGTAACGTGCAGAGTGACATGTTGTCTTTGCAGTTTCTTACTGACATCAAACCATTGAGACACTGGATTGGCAGTAGATTGAATGTTAAGAAATGACTGCAATCAATATTTTATTTTATTGGAAATATAACTTTAACTTCTTATGTTTATATATCTCATTTTATCTTTTAATGCACATTTTTCTTGTGTTTTTAAGAATATATTTTTGTTTAATTTGTTCATTGTTATTCTTTCTCAACTGTCACGAAAAACAATTTCCCCCCTGGATTATGAAAGTATTACTGATGCTATGTTATCGTTGTATCAGTGGAATAATATGGTCTTAAATGACAATAATATCCTCTGTCTCTGTGAAACGGTATCACCTAACCAAAGCAGTTATAGTGTCAGGTTTATTCATATCCCACAGATCCTGTTTCAGCAGAGGAGCTCCACAGCTGTCACAGAGCAGACAGACGAGTCGGGTCTAAATCCCTCTTAAACCCAGCAGAGCTTCAGAGGAACGACAACATGTCAGAAATAAATGGTCCTGGTGTCGGCGTGGAAAGGGTTAACGTGACATCTGATCACTGAGTCTGACCCCCCCAGTCTTTGTTGACAAACAGAGGATGTGAATCCCAGATGTGCTGCAGAAAGACGAGATGCTAATGCTAAGTCCTGTGTAGCATGTGTGGTATCGGGTTCAGGGGCTAACATTATCCTCGGGGGTCCTGGGGAAGACATTAGTGAGCTAACTGCACCGTGAGAGCTAGCAGCCTGGAGTACATCCCTCCCAGGAGCTAGCTGTTGTTAGCACAGAGTCCAAAGACCTGCTAATAGCTAACTCCCTGCCAACAGCTAACTCCCTGCCAACAGCTAACTCCCTGCCAACAGCTAACTACCCCACTAACTCCCTGCTAACAGCTAACTCCCTGCTAACAGCTAACCCCTGCTAACAGCTAACTTCCCCACTAACTCCCTGCTAACAGCTAACTCCCTGCCAACAGCTAAATCCCCCACTAACTCCCTGCCAACAGCTAACTCCCTGCTAACAGCTAACTCCCTGCCAACAGCTAACTCCCTGCCAACAGCTAACTCCCTGCTAACAGCTAACTCCCTGCCAACAGCTAACTCCCTGCTAACAGCTAACTCCCTGCCAACAGCTAACTCCCCCACTAACTCCCTGCTAACAGCTAACTCCCTGCTAACAGCTAACCCCTGCTAACAGCTAACTTCCCCACTAACTCCCTGCTAACAGCTAACTCCCTACGAACAGCTAACTCCCCCACTAACTCACTGCTAACAGCTAACTCCCTACGAACAGCTAACTCCCCCACTAACTCCCTTGCTAACAGCTAACTCCCTACGAACAGCTAACTTTTAAAAGCAATGTAAATAATAACAAATTAGAAGGAAAAACAGATTTAAAAAAATACAGATGTAAGTATTCTGACACAGAACGATTTTAGAAGCAATGTATTTATATTGGTGGTATGTTTCGTGCCTGCACCAAATAATAACAAATTAGAAGGAAAAAAAGATGACATAAAATACAGATGTCAGTATTCTGAGGCTCTGAGACATTTCTTTTCCTCACTTACGGCAAAAAAACTCTGACATTATACAATTTAAAATAAAAGGGATAGGGTTAGGCTTAGGGTAAGATATTGAGTAAGAACATGTTTTTATGAACCACACAGCTTCTGGTCTTCCAAGACCCGACCGGACAAAAAGACGTGTTGCAGGCACGAAACATACTACCAATAGAAATACATTGCTTTTAAAATAAATCGTTCTGTGTGACACGAAAAAAATGCGAAAATCGTGTTGGTGAACACGAATCAATAGATTACATTAATTTTGTGACTAATAACACGAAATGCCGTGAGACTGGGTTGACTATTTACATGCTACACTTATAAAAAAAATAGGGTTGCTGTACTCATTGTTGTCCACCTTTGTGTAATGTATATCTAATATTGAATGCATGCCTCTTAATTCATGTCTGTCCGCTTCACTTTTGCAGTAACAATGTACATCCCGCCATTGTTGGACTTATAAAGGTATTCTGCTTCTGAAACACAGCGGCTCTGTGCTCCTCATCTGGAAATGCTAACAGAGAAATTGATGCTACTTGATATCGTTAAGAGGTCCCTTATAGACCCTGCTTCTCTTCATGGCAGCAACTTCAGCGAACAGGAAGTAAACAGATGCTGCTGCGGACCCTCTGCAGTCACATTCCTGTGTTTCTGTGTTACTGTAACCCGAGACGCTCCACTTATTGTGCAGATTGTTCAGATTGAGGCAGATTGTTCGGGGATTACCGCGCTGAGCCCCGGCTTTACGTGTGTGGAGATGCTAACTGATTTAGCATGTGCTGAAACAGAACCCCGTCTCTTTGACCCCGGAGTCTCCCCCCTGCTGGGCCCTCACACTCCTGATGCTAATCGATCCGTTTGGCACCCCTCCAGTTTGTGTGTGAGTGTGTTAGTGTGTGTGTGTGTGTGTGTGTGAGTGTGTTAGTGTGTGTGTTCAAGGTTTCAAGGCTTTTATTGTCATGTGTACATAGCTACAGTGACAATGAAAAGGTCACAGGCTCCTCCAACAGAGCAACACAATAAAACAGATACAATAGTGCAAATACAAATAAAATGTGTGTGTGAGTGTGAGTGTGAGTGTGTGTGTGTGTGTGTGTGTGTGTGTGTGTGTGTGTGTGTGTGTGTGTGTGTGTGTGTGTGTGTGTGTGTGTGTGGGCTGCTCAGCAGATGGTCCTACAGCTTCAGTGTTATGGAGAGTGTTTGTAGCTCGAGGCTCGGAGCTGAAACACATTAGTTCTGTCCGTCAGATATTAATTCCCAGTCTCCTCCGGTGGGTGTGTGTGTGTGTGTGATGATGAAGGCCACCGTCGGCCTCGTGTCGCAGAGGAAGCGTGATTTTGTATTTATTTATATCTCCTTTGATGCGCTGTACCAAACATCTCTTACACTTGACCTCTCCATTACTGCGCCGTCTCACTAGATTTCTCCACTTCCTCAAACAATTCCCTTAAAGTCGCCCTGCAGGAATCAGACACACCTCCACACATGCAGCGGATTACAGTCCTGACACGCGACTCATAAACACCAGCAGACAATTAGAGTGCACCTTCAGGCACGCTTTGAAGAAGGTCAAAACACTGGAAGTGCGTCCTCTCATTGAGAAACTCGAGATCTGATGCAGGAGTCAGGTCTATTCTCTACGGTAACATCGGAGAGATCAAGCTCTTCATATTCTGACTCAGATCAGGAGTCTGTTGTGCACCAAAACTGGCGACTTGCAGACCTATTGGCATGGTTAGCATGGTTAGCATGGTTAGCTTCTTCTTTTGTCCATGCAAGGTTTCCTAAAGCTTTAAGCAAGTTAAATGTAGACCTTATAAGACTTAAATGACTTTACAAAAAACTCAATTGAAGAGGAAAACCACACTAACAGTTAGGATAGATGTTAGCTATCATTTTGAGATCGCAAATGAATTATTTAGATGAATTAACTCAATACCTTTTAGAGTTCTTATGAGTTAACGGGAAGCTTGTCATGTTGTTCGTAAGCTTGTTATCGCTAGTGGATGTCAAACATAAAAAAACATCTAGTGGGTTTTCTAGGTAGATATGGAGGGAGAGCTTTTGGTTGGTTCATACCGAGTTTCTCCGGCTTAAAGCAAGTGAAATGTAAGATGTGTAAAGACCTTCTAATGCCACTGACATTTGAACTATAGGAAAACAACTTCATCTGTCTTTACTGTCCAAACGTTCACTTTGCTACTGTGATACAACCATCCGCTCTGCTCTCTGTCTTTGCTAAAGACTATTTCCATGTCCCTGTGTTGGCGTTTGTTTATCAGACCGTGATTGGCTGTTTCCCAATCCCTCTTTCAGGTGTTTGTTTGGATGTCTGCTTTGAGGGAGGTGCACAGACGTCTTCCCCCTCTCTAGGGACAGATCTCAGAGTCAGTAAAGTCAGACTTTTTGGGGACATAAATATAAAAAAGGTTGCATAATCAAAAGCACTTTTTCTCACGAGGACAAACAGAATCCTGAGTGCTAAATATCTCCAGAGGTCGACCAGATGTCCATTGACTCAGAATCTAACAGTTTATCATTAACATCACTAATGACACCAGCATCAGGATCCTTTGTTCAGAGTCAGGGAGAGGGAGTGCTGGTTTAAGGGTTATTATCTGCCTCCACTGGGGTTATATTGATTATAAGACAAGACGCTTATTGTCACTGCAGTTAGACAAGTACAAACATGTATATAATAGCAGTGCTGAGAGGCTCCATGGAAGAAAAGGTGAATGTTAAGTATAGAAAATGATAATTAAGGGACATGTTCTGTACTGTTCCTGCATCACAGCTATTCAAGGTAAACTGAAACTGATTTATAGGAATGTTTTCTGGCACGGGCGTTTCTATAATTATCTGAATGTTTCACAATTTAATTGGCGATGATTTACTGACGTTAAAATGCTCGAACACAGGCTCAGGATCTACTGGAACTGTAAAACCACTCCTCTCTTTCCGTCTGAGGGAAACCAGACGCTGGGTTTGGCCGCTTTGAGAAGTGTAATACAACCTGATAATAACTGAGTTTAGGGTTGGACCAGAAGAGGCCTCGACTGGGAGAACATGGACGTGTTGTTCCTCTGAAACATTAAGAAGTTGTTCTTTACCAGTTAAAGTCTGAGAGGAAGAACTCTGATGACGAGGAGGTCCTTCTCGAACCTAAAACTACTAATAAACTAATGTATGGAAATGTGAAACTTTCAAAGGTTTGAATGGATTATGAATTGGCAGATAAAAGTCTAAACGACAAGCACAGAAGCACCTTCCTCCATCCCCCATTGGACGCACTACCTCGTCTTTCAAAATAAAAGCCCTCTGGCTCAGAAACTAATTTCTCTGAGCTCGACACGAAGAAGCCAAAGCAAACATCAGATACTTCACACTCTCCAGCTGCTTTAATGCTTCCCTTTAATCTGGTTTCTCCCAGAATGCTGTGCAGTGTTTGTTGGTAAGATGATCGGGGAGTGACTCCCTGAGGGTCCGCACAGAGTCTCTGTGTTCAGCAGGTAAATAATCAATGCTGACCTGTTCCTGTGGAGCAGGAAGTGAGACAACACGCAGAGCTCCTGTCGTCCAGAGAGACGACTCAGAGCTCTGGACCTCGGCTGGCGGCCGTCAAGAGGAACGACCAGAAACTAGAGAATCACATCTCTGAAGAACTTACAGCGTGTTTACTGAAGATCTGACGACACTGAGATGGTGTGGTGAAGAAGTAGCATGAGTTGGAAAGGGTTAAATATGTTTTAATGTCATTGGAAGTTTCATAATGTTCAAAAGATGTATAAAACTCCTTGTGTCTGAAAGACGTGAAACATTGAAAGGTTTGAATGGAGTATCAATCAGAAGATAAAAGTTTAAACTACATGAATAAGCAGTACAGTTACCATCTAATGCTTTTATTTTGAAAAACGAAGTCCTGAAGGTTTTGGTTAAGGTACATTTAATGTTAGGCGCTTTTATTTTGAAAATATCTATGAAGGTTCCCGTTAACATAAAGTGACTGTCTGGGACCTAGTACAGTCACAGTTAGAGGCTTTTATTTTGAAAAAACAATGTACTAACATAGGTTCCTGTTGACAAACTGTAACTGATTGGGGCTTTTAATTTGAAAAGAGTAGGTAGAATGTGTGTAGTTAAAGGTGGGGTATGTAATTTATTTCAGAAACACTTTTTGTTATATTCCATGGAATGCTCTTAACATCCCGATAGCAATGAATATCTGAAGTGCTTTGACAATAAATACATACAAACATGTCATCTGTGGAAGCCGTAGTACTGTAAAAAGCACGACCAATCATCTGAGCCGGCCCGGCTAAAATAACTGGATGGCCTACCTGCCTGTCAGCCTTCCATCTGTGCACAAACTTATCTTGTGCCCTCATTGGTCATGTGCGCGTTCGTGTGTGTTGGAGGAGGGGCTCTGTGAGGAAGTGGCAGATTTTTTTCGGTTGTGTATTTTCAAATTCTAGCGCACTCGAGCTGGTTTCTCCATTCTTACCTACCCTACCTTTAATGTGTAGGGTAAACATAAAGTCAGTTCCCGGTTTTATTTTGACGAAACAAGGTACTCCTGTGGGAAAACATGAAGTGACTGTCTGGGACTTTTAATATGAAAAAAAAAGAAACTTATTTGGGTTCCCATTAACGTACAGTCACTGTTTGGGGCTTTTATTTTGAAAAAAGTAGGCCGAATGAGGTAATGTGTGTAGTTAATCTGTAGGGTAAACTTAGGCCCCGTCCACACGGAGACGAAACGGAGACGAAAACGAACCGAAATGGAGTGTCTTCTGTCCACACGCAATCGGCTCAAGAAACGTGTTCGTCCACATGAGACCGCTCGACCCGCTGGAGGCGCTGTAGTACGTATGCCGGGCCTGTTAGTGGCGCTGTACTTCCGCCACAAAATACACCAAAAGCAGCGAATAAAGGCCGCTACACACCAAACTGACACCAAAGAACACGTCCCGACGGACCCGAGTGTTGTGTCGCCTCACGTCTCCTGCGTCTTGGCCAACAGTCGCACTGGAACACACCGCAAAGACTTCAGCCGAAGGCCAAGTAGCACGTACGAACTGCGCATGCATGAGTCGCAATAACTCTCCTTACCAGCAGGCGGCGGTAGTGTGTATTCGTCATTCAAAAGAGGCAACCAGAAGACAGACTGCGATATACAAACAACAAATAGCTCCATGCTACAGCTCGAGCCAAGCAGCACAGAGATGAACTATGCCAAGGTGTTAACAGTATCGGTGCAGTGCCTTTGCAGTGGGGAAAGATATAGCACATATGTGTGCCTATCCTGCTATTTGTGTTTATTCTTTTAATTACACAGCGTTAAGATGAAATAAAAATGTGCCTACATAACTGTCAGTTGCAGCTGTAGCATTATTATTGGTTTAACTACTAACAGTATATTTTTAAAACATTTTTAAATGACCATCTTGAACAACTACAACATTAAAATACTTCTATGAAGATTGTGGACAGTAACAAAGTACATTTACTTAAGTACTGTACTGCTCCACTCCCATTCAGACAAATAGTGTTTCGCTAAGCTGAACAGCCAATCAGAGTGATTTCTTTTACCGACAGCCTCCCGATTCAACATGTCGAATCGGCAGCGGAAGGTGTCGGCACCGCCGAAAAGACACGACGGGGCGGGACACACCAATCTGAGTAGGGCGACACGACACTCATCGACGGCCAGACATCTATCGACGGCCGAAATCGACCCGGTGTGTAGCGGCCTTAAGAGAGCATGGTTGCATGGTTGCCCTTCTGTTTATTCCCCGCGGTTAGAGATGTCCCGATCCGATCACGTGATCGGGGATCGGAGCCGATCACGTGATTTTCAAAAGATCGGAATCGGGAGAAAAAAATCGGGGATCGGGATTTTTTTTTTTTTTTTTTTTATAAAATATTTTTATTATTTTATTTAATGTTACAAAACAAAAATGACCATGTTCACGTCTTAAAGTCATCCTGAGGCCTTAGTTTTGGTTTAAAATTACACAACATCATGTATGTGTTGCTTCTTTTGGGCTTGTTTTCATAGACCTGGTTGCTTATTTCTCTCAAATCTGGCAACAGAGTGGGCGCAGTGTCTAATAGTAGCAGTAAGCTAACAAGAGGCTACGTTCTGCTGGTGACTCGGGAGTCGGGACAGAGAAAATGTCAGGAGTTTGGAAGTATTATAAAATTGAAAGCGAAGGCAGTGTAACAGCCAGATGCAATGTTTGCAAGGCGGAGGTTCCACGTGGTGGAAAGAACAGAGCTACGTTCAACACGACCAATCTAATACGCCACCTGAGAAACAAACACCAACAACAACACAACGAGTACACAGCGGCCACTCAGGTAACGGCACTGAAACAACCGACACTTTCAGAGACTTTTAAAAGGAAAGAGAAACTGCCCCAGAACAGTGAAAAGGCCAAAAAAATAACAGCCAAGATAGCTGAATTCATCGCGTTGGATGACCAGCTGTTATCTGTGGTGGAGAACGTGGGGTTTAAGGGACAACTTGAATGCTTTTCTCCTTTTTTTTCTCTTAATGCATTGCATAAAGATCGGATCGGGAAAAATCGGTATCGGCAAATTGTCAAAATCAAATGATCGGAATCGGATCGGGAGCAAAAAAAGGTGATCGGGACATCCCTACCCGCGGTGGATTTAGCAACATGTAGTTCATGTAGTTCTCCATGTCCACTTGTTGCTGATGGTTGTGGTAGAGGAGCTGTAGATGTTGCACTAACATCTGTATCATGGTCAGTAGCGTCTGGAGCACGAAAGCAACCCTGTTGTTGTTGTTGTTGTTGGTGTAACGCATCAGCAATGACGCGGGTGACGCGGGGGTGAGCAGCAGAGGTGGGGAGAGGCGGGGCTATGGCGTCATCGTTTCAGGAAATTATCGTATAGGGCGTACACACGGAGCCGCAAGCGTTTCGTCCTTAGACCTACCCACTTTGGGAGCCGGTATCAAAGTGTATCGGTTTCGGGCTCCGAAGCCGCGGCTCCGTGTCGGCTCCGTGTGGACGAACCGTCTATACGCGAGAGAACGTTAGCGGATATCGGCTCCGTGTGGACGGGGGCCTTAAAGTCAGCTTTGGTGTTATATTTTGAAAAAACTAGCTGCTTATTCAGATCAACATGCAGGCCCTGTTGGGGGCAGGCCCTGTTGGGGGCAGGCCCCCTCCTGAGCTTCCTTTTTGTTTACAGTCAAACTTTGGGGGTTTCTTGGTTTAGAGGGTCAGATAAAGAGTACAGAACAGTGAACATAGAGAGTTAGAGTAACACCTTCTCCACCAGCCGTCTGTAGACTTTCATTTCATTATAACTCTCTCTCTCTCTCTCCATCCCCCCGTCTGAGACTTTCTCCACTGATTATTTCTTCCTCTCACAAAAAGGCGACCAACAAAAAGATTTACAGCCCGTTGGGGTCAGAGGTCGCGGCTCGATGCTTTCTGGGAGTTTCTCTGAGTCTTTTCTCTCTCTGTCGGCTCCCACCCCTCCCCCAGCATTCCTCCCTTTTGTTTATTCTATATAAATACAATCAGACCACACACTCCCTCTCTGCTGCACACACACATGTACGCAAACACACACACACACACACCTAACACACACACAAACACTGACACAAAGGACGCTGTTGACAGAGTGTGTTAGGACCGTCGTTCTGCCACCGCTCACACACACACATACACATACACACACACACTCAAACCAATACACTAACCTTGTCAACACTTGACAGGAGGGTCTTTGTGATGTGGGCTGAAACTAAAGTGTCTAATATGATGTGTGTTAAATAACCCGACAGTAAACAGCTGTACGGATAAGATTCACTCAACATCCCGTAGGTTTCCATTAATGTACACACACACACACACAAATGTGCTTTATATGCCAGTAAACACTATATATATATATAATTGATTTGCTCGTTAAGGGCTAATGAGGACGTGGTGTTACCGTGATCTAACAGTGACACGTGAGGACGATTGGTATCGCTCTTATGTTTAGATGTATATTTAGATAGGGTTAGATATTAGTTTTGTATTTCCTGCTACGAGCGCTCTCTGAATAAAACGCAGCGTGGCATCATGGGAGTTGTAGTGCTCAGCTTCAGTTTCTCCTCTGATATAAAGCAGTAAAAACAGTGGATAAAGCTTCAGTTTGAGGTTAAAATCTGAGTTTCTGTTGGGCTGCTGCTAACGTTAGCTCGTTAGTTTCTCCTCTCATCACTAACATCCTCCTAAAGATCAAATGCAGAGTCAAGAAGAACCAGGATGTGAAAAATGGATTAAAACCAGATACAATTACAGTTTCTGGCAGAAAGAGTTTAGTAGCAGTGAAGAAGAGAGAGACAGCCAGTGTGTGTGTGTGCGTGTGCGTGTGCGTGTGCGTGTGTGTGTTGGTAGGGAAACACACAGGAATGTGTAGTTTTCCAGTTTAATGAACCTCAGTGTGTGGCAGAGACCAGAACTAGCATCGTGGGGGGGTGTATCAAAGTGTGAGATATATTATATTATATGTTGATATGGTTCAGGATGATGTGATATAGTGTAGGATGATGTGATATAGTGTATGGTTCAGGATGATGTGATATAGTGTAGGATGATGTGATATAGTGTAGGATGATGTGATATAGTGTATGGTTCAGGATGATGTGATATAGTGTAGGATGATGTGATATAGTATAGTGTTCAGGATGATGTGATATAGTGTATGGTTCAGGATGATGTGATATAGTGTATGGTTCAGGATGATGTGATATAGTGTATGGTTCAGGATGATGTGATATAGTGTATGGTTCAGGATGATGTGATATAGTATAGTGTTCAGGATGATGTGATATAGTGTATGGTTCAGGATGATGTGATATAGTGTATGGTTCAGGATGATGTGATATAGTGTATGGTTCAGGATGATGTGATATAGTATAGTGTTCAGGATGATGTGATATAGTGTATGGTTCAGGATGATGTGATATAGTGTATGGTTCAGGATGATGCGATATAGTGTATGGTTCAGGATGATGCGATATAGTGTATGGTTCAGGATGATGCGATATAGTGTATGGTTCAGGATGATGCGATATAGTGTATGGTTCAGGATGATGCGATATAGTGTATGGTTCAGGATGATGCGATATAGTGTATGGTTCAGGATGATGTGATATAGTATATGGTTCAGGATGATGTGATATAGTGTATGGTTCAGGATGATGTGATATAGTGTATGGTTCAGGATGATGTTATATAGTGTATGGTTCAGGATGATGTGATATAGTATAGTGTTCAGGATGATGTGATATAGTGTATGGTTCAGGATGATGTGATATAGTGTATGGTTCAGGATGATGTGATATAGTATAGTGTTCAGGATGATGTTATATAGTATATGGTTCAGGATGATGTTATATAGTGTATGGTTCAGGATGATGTGATAAAGTATAGTGTTCAGGATGATGTGATGTTATATAGTATAGTGTTCAGGATGATGTGATATAGTGTATGGTTCAGGATGATGTGATATAGTATATGGTTCAGGATGATGTGATATAGTATAGTGTTCAGGATGATGTTATATAGTGTATGGTTCAGGATGATGTGATATAGTATAGTGTTCAGGATGATGTGATATAGTGTATGGTTCAGGATGATGTGATATAGTGTATGGTTCAGGATGATGTTATATAGTGTATGGTTCAGGATGATGTGATAAAGTATAGTGTTCAGGATGATGTGATGATGTTATATAGTATAGTGTTCAGGATGATGTGATATAGTGTATGGTTCAGGATGATGTGATATAGTATATGGTTCAGGATGATGTGATATAGTATAGTGTTCAGGATGATGTTATATAGTGTATGGTTCAGGATGATGTGATATAGTATAGTGTTCAGGATGATGTGATATAGTGTATGGTTCAGGATGATGTGATATAGTATATGGTTCAGGATGATGTGATATAGTATAGTGTTCAGGATGATGTTATATAGTATATGGTTCAGGATGATGTGATATAGTATAGTGTTCAGGATGATGTGATATAGTATATGGTTCAGGATGATGTGATATAGTATAGTGTTCAGGATGATGTTATATAGTGTATGGGTCAGGATGATGTTATATAGTGTATGGGTCAGGATGATGTGATATAGTGTATGGTTCAGGATGATGTGATATAGTATAGTGTTCAGGATGATGTGATATAGTGTATGGGTCAGGATGATGTGATATAGTGTAATGTTCAGGATGATGTGATATAGTGTATGGTTCAGGATGATGTGATATAGTATAGTGTTCAGGATGATGTGATATAGTATAGTGTTCAGGATGATGTTATATAGTATATGGTTCAGGATGATGTGATATAGTATAGTGTTCAGGATGATGTGATGATGTTATATAGTATAGTGTTCAGGATGATGTGATATAGTGTATGGTTCAGGATGATGTTATATAGTATATGGTTCAGGATGATGTGATATAGTGTATGGTTCAGGATGATGTTATATAGTATATGGTTCAGGATGATGTTATATAGTATAGTGTTCAGGATGATGTGATATAGTGTATGGTTCAGGATGATGTGATATAGTATAGTGTTCAGGATGATGTTATATAGTGTATGGGTCAGGATGATGTGATATAGTGTATGGTTCAGGATGATGTGATGTAGTGTATGGTTCAGGATGATGTGATATAGTATATGGGTCAGGATGATGTGATATAGTGTAATGTTCAGGATGATGTGATATAGTGTAATGTTCAGGATGATGTTATATAGTGTATGGTTCAGGATGATGTGATATAGTGTATGGTTCAGGATGATGTGATATAGTATAGTGTTCAGGATGATGTTATATAGTGTATGGGTCAGGATGATGTTATATAGTGTATGGGTCAGGATGATGTGATATAGTGTAATGTTCAGGATGATGTGATATAGTGTATGGTTCAGGATGATGTGATATAGTGTATGGTTCAGGATGATGTGATATAGTGTATATGGTTCAGGATGATGTGATATAGTGCATGGTTCAGGATGATTTATATAGTGATGGTTTCAGGGATGATGTGATATAGTGTATGGTTCAGGATGATGTGATATAGTGTATGGTTCAGGATGATGTGATATAGTATAGTGTTCAGGATGATGTGATATAGTATATGGTTCAGGATGATGTGATATAGTGTATGGTTCAGGATGATGTGATATAGTATAGTGTTCAGGATGATGTGATATAGTGTATGGTTCAGGATGATGTGATATAGTGTATGGTTCAGGATGATGTGATATAGTGTATGGTTCAGGATGATGTGATATAGTGATGGTCAGGATGATGTGATATAGTGTATGGTTCAGGATGATGTGATATAGTAGATGGTTCAGGATGATGTGATATAGTATATGGTTCAGGATGATGTGATATAGTGTATGGTTCAGGATGATGTGATATAGTATATGGTTCAGGATGATGTGATATAGTATATGGTTCAGGATGATGTGATATAGTGTATGGTTCAGGATGATGTGATATAGTGTATGGATGATGTGATATAGTATATGGTTCAGGATGATGTGATATAGTATAGTGTTCAGGATGATGTGATATAGTGTATGGTTCAGGATGATGTGATATAGTGTATGGTTCAGGATGATGTTATATAGTGTATGGTTCAGGATGATGTGATATAGTGTATGGTTCAGGATGATGTGATATAGTGTATGGTTCAGGATGATGTGATATAGTATATGGTTCAGGATGATGTGATATAGTGTATGGATGATGTGATATAGTATATGGTTCAGGATGATGTGATATAGTGTATGGTTCAGGATGATGTGATATAGTGTATGGATGATGTGATATAGTATATGGTTCAGGATGATGTGATATAGTGTATGGATGATGTGATATAGTATATGCTTCAGGATGATGTGATATAGTGTATGGATGATGTGATATAGTATATGGTTCAGGATGATGTGATATAGTATATGGTTCAGGATGATGTGATATAGTATATGGTTCAGGATGATGTGAGCTGTGCCGCACGGTGTGAAGACAATAAGAGCGGAGCATCTTTTAAAATACACGAGATGAGAAGATGTGATGCAGACGACACACCTTTATGTTTTCACAGGAAGTTGGAGTTTAAAGTGGACCTATCATGCTATATTTTAAACATATATTGTAGGGCCAGACCTATACAAAACATGTCTGTGAAGTTTTTTTTTCAAAATCCCAAACAGATCCCCCGTAGCAGCCACCCCTCATACTGCTCATACCCCTCTATTCCAGCCCTGTTAGAGAAACAAGGATTTTGGGTCCTTAGCTTGAAAAAAGAAAAGAAGAGGAGCCGGAGCTAATGCCTGATCGGAATTCTACCGGAGATAAAGTTAAATTCTGCTGTGATAAAACGCCATCCTGTTCTAAACCACATCAAGGATTATTTCTGAAACAGTATGGAGCTCAAATGCTTTTTCTCTCTCAGGTTCATCACAAGGTGAGTTCCTTTTTTTATTTCCTGCTTTTTAAACACATGCTCTCTCCAGTACAGGTTAGCTCTGAGTGTTAGCGAGGCTTGCTAATGTAAACAAAGACGAGATTACGTCCAAAACACGTCAGGCATTGTTTCTGATAGCAACTTTCTGTGGGTCCGCTGACGATTTGACGTCAGATCGGATGGAATCTGTATCCGCTCGTTGTACACCCGTTTTTAAAAGATTTGGGTACGGAGGAAAAGAGAGAGGGATTTATTTTCTGACGCTGCGTGAGTTCCCCGACGCACCGGGGACACATTGATGTAGAAAAGACATCACAAAGTGCATTTTTCATGATAGGTCCCCTTTAAACCCTAACTTCACCCGTTTGTAGGAAACACTGTTTTATTTAGTAATGTCCTTCTTTATATTTTGACTGTGTGCCATTGCATCTCCTGTAACACACGTTGTGTTTGGAGAAGTCCTTCACAACATCATCTACATCAAGCTGCCTTCAATACTTTATTATTAATATTATTATTATTTATTTATTTAGTTGATTTGAGTCTTTTCTGAATCTACTGTGTTTAGCTCCGTGTGCTCTGATGATACTCCAGATACACTTATCTCTGTCCGATGCTGAGGGTGAGTTCATCTCAGGTGTGTGGACCCTCTATAACACAGGTCTCAGGTGTGTCTCACCTGTGTGATGTGGACCCTCTATAACACAGGTCTCAGGTGTGTGGACCCTCTATAACACAGATCTCAGGTGTGTCTCACCTGTGTGATGTGGACCCTCTATAACACAGATCTCAGGTGTGTCTCACCTGTGTGATGTGGACCCTCTATAACACAGATCTCAGGTGTGTCTCACCTGTGTGATGTGGACCCTCTACAACACAGGTCTCAGGTGTGTCTCACCTGTGTGATGTGGACCCTCTATAACACAGGTCTCAGGTGTGTCTCACCTGTGTGATATGGTCTCTCTATAACACAGGTCTCAGGTGTGTCTCACCTGTGTGATGTGGACCCTCTATAACACAGGTCTCAGGTGTGTCTCACCTGTGTGATGTGGACCCTCTATAACACAGGTCTCAGGTGTGTCTCACCTGTGTGATGTGGACCCTCTATAATACAGATCTCAGGTGTGTCTCACCTGTGTGATGTGGACCCTCTATAACACAGATCTCAGGTGTGTCTCACCTGTGTGATGTGGACCCTCTATAACACAGATCTCAGGTGTGTCTCACCTGTGTGATGTGGACCCTCTATAATACAGATCTCAGGTGTGTCTCACCTGTGTGATGTGGACCCTCTATAACACAGGTCTCAGGTGTGTCTCACCTGTGTGATGTGGACCCTCTATAACACAGATCTCAGGTGTGTCTCACCTGTGTGATGTGGACCCTCTATAACACAGGTCTCAGGTGTGTCTCACCTGTGTGGGAGCGGATGTGGACCCTCTATAACACAGATCTCAGGTGTGTCTCACCTGTGTGATGTGGACCTTCTATAACACAGATCTCAGGTGTGTCTCACCTGTGTGGGAGCGGATGTGGACCCTCTATAACACAGATCTCAGGTGTGTCTCACCTGTGTGATGTGGACCTTCTATAACACAGATCTCAGGTGTGTCTCACCTGTGTGGGAGCGGATGTGGACCCTCTATAATACAGGTCTCAGGTGTGTCTCACCTGTGTGATGTGGACCCTCTATAACACAGGTCTCAGGTGTGTCTCACCTGTGTGATGTGGACCCTCTATAATACAGATCTCAGGTGTGTCTCACCTGTGTGATGTGGACCCTCTATAACACAGGTCTCAGGTGTGTCTCACCTGTGTGATGTGGACTCTCTATAACACAGATCTCAGGTGTGTCTCACCTGTGTGATGTGGACCCTCTATAACACAGGTCTCAGGTGTGTCTCACCTGTGTGGGAGCGGATGTGGACCCTCTATAACACAGATCTCAGGTGTGTCTCACCTGTGTGATGTGGACCTTCTATAACACAGATCTCAGGTGTGTCTCACCTGTGTGGGAGCGGATGTGGACCCTCTATAACACAGATCTCAGGTGTGTCTCACCTGTGTGATGTGGACCTTCTATAACACAGATCTCAGGTGTGTCTCACCTGTGTGGGAGCGGATGTGGACCCTCTATAATACAGGTCTCAGGTGTGTCTCACCTGTGTGATGTGGACCCTCTATAACACAGGTCTCAGGTGTGTCTCACCTGTGTGATGTGGACCTTCTATAACACAGATCTCAGGTGTGTCTCACCTGTGTGATGTGGACCCTCTATAATACAGGTCTCAGGTGTGTCTCACCTGTGTGATGTGGACCCTCTATAATACAGGTCTCAGGTGTGTCTCACCTGTGTGGGAGCGGATGTGGACCCTCTATAATACAGGTCTCAGGTGTGTCTCACCTGTGTGGTGTGGACCCTCTATAACACAAGTCTCAGGTGTGTCTCACCTGTGTGGGAGCGGATGTGGACCCTCAGCGTTCCGTTGCTGGCGAACTTCTGTCCGCAGTACGGGCAGATCTTCTCCTTCTCCCCGGTGTGAGTCTGCAGAGACAGGTGGAGGACGTTAGAGACGAAGAACACCTGATCCAATCAACCTGTACCTGGATCCAATCAGATCCAATCAGATACCTGGATCCAAACTGGTTTCCTCCTCTCCTCTCTCCTCTCTCCTCTCTCCTCTCTAACTGGTTTCCTCCTCTCCTCTCTCCTCTCTAACTGGTTTCCTCTCTCCTCTCTCCTCTCTCCTCTCTAACTGGTTTCCTCCTGTTTCAGATTCGATCAGAGAGTCGGAGAGTTTAAACTCAGAGCGACAGCTTCAACAGCCGAACAACAATACAGGACCCCCCCCGTCACCCACAGAGTCCCTCCGACACCTCGGGTGTTACCTTACAAAGGCTCACACACACACACACACACACACACACACACACACACACAGGTCCCAGATGTGCAGCGAGGACAGAAAGCTGGGTTCCACTCACAGCAGAGAACACCTTCACTACAACTTTCACCACTCTGATGTATTCTGGATATTTACAATGTACCCTAACAAGGCAGGGAGATAGCTGACCTTCACTCTGAATGCTGTCAGGGCGACGACACAGATGGACATGTTCAATCATAAAGGAAATGCAGAGACTGGATGTGTAGGAACTGTGATCTGTTGCACAGTGGAAACGATACGGCAAAGTCACGTTTGAATGCACTGTTTCTGAACGCATGTCAGCTTGTTCAGGATGTTTCTAAAAGAGAGAGTTCATTAAGTGTGTGTGTGTGTGTGTGTGTGTGTGTGTGTGTGTGTGTGTGTGTGTGTGTGTGTGTGTGTGTGTGTAACCGCTCAAACACAAACCCTGTAATTTTCATTCATGCTGACGTCTTCCAGAGAGTCTCGTACAATGAGCAGAACATACAGTACATGCACACACACACAGACACACACCCTCTCACATAACACACACACGCATACACACACCCTCTCACATAACACACACTCTCACATAAAACACACACCCTCTCACATAACACACACACGCAGACACACACCCTCTCACATAACACACACTCTCACATAAAACACACACCCTCTCACATAACACACACACACACACTCTCACATAAAACACACAGACACACACACATTCTGACTGATCGTGTTGAGTATGAAGGTGTAGAATAAACATTAATTTAACAGCTCGTCCATCATCATCATCTCTCTGCAGGTAGACACTGAGACCCCCCCCCCCCCCCCCCAGTAACCTGGCTCTGATCATCTCCCAGCATGCATCTCTTCAGCCCTGCTGCTCTGAGCCCTTTCTTTAGTCCAACCAGCTGTATCTGGATCAGAACCACAGCCTGTCAGATCTCTGCCGTCTGCTCAGAGCCTGCCTCAGAACCACTGGCTCATGTTTTGAAGCTGGAACGCATGTCACAGTGTGAGCATCGCGTCACAGTGTGAGCGTCGCGTCACAGTGTGAGCGTCGCGTCACAGTGCGAGCGTCGCGTCACAGTGCGAGCGTCGCGTCACAGTGCGAGCGTCGCGTCAGTGCGAGCGTCGCGTCACAGTGTCACTCTTATTCTGACTCTGACTCTGATTATGACTCTGACTCTGACTCTGACTCTGATTCTGACTCTGACTCTGATTATGACTCTGACTCTGACTCTGACTCTGACTCTGATTCTGACTCTGACTCTGATTCTGATTCTGACTCTGACTCTGACTCTGACTCTGATTCTGACTCTGACTCTGACTCTGACTCTGACTCTGATTCTGACTCTGATTCTGACTCTGATTCTGATTCTGACTCTGACTCTGATTATGACTCTGATTATGACTCTGATTATGACTCTGATTATGACTCTGACTCTGATTCTGATTCTGACTCTGATTCTGACTCTGATTCTGATTCTGACTCTGACTCTGATTCTGACTCTGATTATGACTCTGATTATGACTCTGATTATGACTCTGACTCTGATTCTGATTCTGATTCTGACTCTGACTCTGATTTTGACTCTGACTCTGATTCTGACTCTGACTCTGACTCTGATTCTGACTCTGACTCTGATTCTGATTCTGACTCTGACTCTGATTCTGACTCTGACTCTGACTCTGACTCTGATTCTCATTCTGACTCTGACTCTGACTCTGACTCTGACTCTGATTCTGATTCTGACTCTGACTCTGACTCTGATTCTGACTCTGACTCTGACTCTGATTCTGACTCTGACTCTGATTATGACTCTGACTCTGATTATGACTCTGACTCTGACTCTGATTATGACTCCGACTCTGATTATGATTCTGACTCTGACTCTGATTCTGATTCTGACTCTGACTCTGACTCTGATTCTGATTCTGACTCTGACTCTGACTCTGATTCTGATTCTGATTCTGATTCTGACTCTGACTCTGATTCTGACTCTGACTCTGATTCTGACTCTGACTCTGACTCGGATTATGACTCTGACTCTGATTATGACTCTGACTCTGACTCGGATTATGACTCTGATTATGATTCTGACTCTGACTCTGACTCTGATTCTGATTCTGATTCTGACTCTGATTCTGACTCTGATTATGACTCTGACTCTGACTCTGACTCTGATTATGACTCTGATTATGACTCTGACTCTGACTCTGATTATGACTCTGACTCTGACTCTGATTATGACTCTGACTCTGATTATGACTCTGATTCTGATTCTGACTCTGATTCTGACTCTGATTCTGACTCTGATTCTGATTCTGACTCTGATTCTGATTCTGACTCTGACTCTGATTCTGACTCTGACTCTGATTCTGATTCTGACTCTGACTCTGATTCTGACTCTGACTCTGATTCTGACTCTGATTCTGACTCTGATTCTGATTCTGATTCTGATTCTGACTCTGACTCTGATTCTGACTCTGACTCTGATTCTGACTCTGACTCTGATTCTGACTCTGATTCTGACTCTGACTCTGACTCTGACTCTGATTATGACTCTGACTCTGATTATGACTCTGACTCTGACTCTGATTATGACTCTGACTCTGATTATGACTCTGATTATGACTCTGACTCTGATTATGACTCTGACTCTGATTCTGATTCTGACTCTGACTCTGACTCTGATTCTGACTCTGACTCTGACTCTGATTCTGATTCTGATTCTGACTCTGATTCTGATTCTGACTCTGATTCTGACTCTGACTCTGACTCTGATTCTGACTCTGACTCTGACTCTGATTCTGATTCTGACTCTGATTCTGACTCTGACTCTGATTCTGACTCTGACTCTGATTCTGACTCTGACTCTGATTCTGACTCTGACTCTGACTCTGATTCTGATTCTGATTCTGACTCTGATTCTGACTCTGATTCTGACTCTGACTCTGACTCTGACTCTGATTCTGACTCTGACTCTGACTCTGACTCTGATTCTGACTCTGATTCTGACTCTGACTCTGATTATGACTCTGATTATGACTCTGACTCTGACTCTGATTATGACTCTGACTCTGATTATGACTCTGACTCTGATTATGACTCTGATTATGACTCTGACTCTGACTCTGATTATGACTCTGATTCTGACTCTGATTATGACTCTGATTATGACTCTGATTATGACTCTGATTCTGATTCTGACTCTGATTATGACTCTGACTCTGATTATGACTCTGATTCTGACTCTGATTCTGACTCTGACTCTGATTCTGACTCTGATTATGACTCTGACTCTGACTCTGATTATGACACTGACTCTGATTATGACTCTGACTCTGATTATGACTCTGATTATGACTCTGACTCTGATTATGACTCTGATTCTGATTCTGACTCTGACTCTGACTCTGACTCTGACTCTGATTCTGACTCTGATTCTGACTCTGACTCTGACTCTGATTCTGATTCTGACTCTGACTCTGATTATGACTCTGACTCTGATTCTGATTCTGACTCTGACTCTGATTCTGATTCTGATTCTGACTCTGACTCTGACTCTGATTCTGACTCTGACTCTGACTCTGACTCTGACTCTGACTCTGATTCTGACTCTGACTCTGATTCTGACTCTGATTCTGACTCTGACTCTGACTCTGATTCTGATTCTGACTCTGATTCTGACTCTGACTCTGACTCTGATTCTGACTCTGACTCTGATTCTGATTCTGATTCTGACTCTGATTCTGACTCTGACTCTGATTATGACTCTGACTCTGACTCTGACTCTGATTCTGACTCTGATTCTGACTCTGACTCTGATTATGACTCTGATTATGACTCTGACTCTGACTCTGATTATGACTCTGATTCTGATTCTGACTCTGATTATGACTCTGATTATGACTCTGACTCTGATTATGACTCTGATTCTGATTCTGATTCTGACTCTGACTCTGATTCTGATTCTGATTCTGACTCTGATTCTGACTCTGATTATGACTCTGACTCTGACTCTGACTATGACTCTGACTCTGATTATGACTCTGACTCTGACTCTGATTATGACTCTGATTATGACTCTGACTCTGACTCTGATTATGACTCTGACTCTGACTCTGACTCTGATTCTGACTCTGACTCTGACTCTGACTCTGATTCTGACTCTGACTCTGATTCTGACTCTGATTCTGATTCTGACTCTGACTCTGACTCTGACTCTGATTCTGACTCTGATTCTGATTCTGACTCTGACTCTGATTCTGACTCTGATTCTGACTCTGACTCTGACTCTGATTCTGACTCTCATTCTGACTCTGACTCTGACTCTGACTCTGATTCTGATTCTGACTCTGACTCTGATTCTGACTCTGACTCTGATTCTGACTCTGATTCTGACTCTGATTCTGATTCTGACTCTGATTCTGATTATGACTCTGATTCTGACTCTGACTCTGATTCTGATTCTGATTATGACTCTGATTCTGATTATGACTCTGACTCTGACTCTGATTCTGACTCTGACTCTGACTCTGATTCTGATTCTGATTCTGACTCTGATTCTGACTCTGACTCTGATTATGACTCTGACTCTGATTATGACTCTGATTCTGACTCTGACTCTGACTCTGACTGATTCTGACTCTGATTATGACTCTGACTCTGATTATGACTCTGATTATGACTCTGACTCTGACTCTGATTATGACTCTGATTCTGATTATGACTCTGATTATGACTCTGATTATGACTCTGATTATGACTCTGACTCTGATTATGACTCTGATTCTGATTCTGATTCTGACTCTGACTCTGATTCTGATTCTGATTCTGACTCTGATTCTGACTCTGATTATGACTCTGACTCTGACTCTGACTATGACTCTGACTCTGATTATGACTCTGACTCTGACTCTGATTATGACTCTGATTATGACTCTGACTCTGACTCTGATTATGACTCTGACTCTGATTATGACTCTGACTCTGACTCTGACTCTGATTCTGACTCTGACTCTGACTCTGACTCTGATTCTGACTCTGACTCTGATTCTGACTCTGACTCTGATTCTGATTCTGATTCTGACTCTGACTCTGACTCTGACTCTGACTCTGATTCTGACTCTGATTCTGATTCTGATTCTGACTCTGACTCTGATTCTGACTCTGATTCTGACTCTGACTCTGACTCTGACTCTGATTCTGACTCTCATTCTGACTCTGACTCTGACTCTGACTCTGATTCTGATTCTGACTCTGACTCTGATTCTGATTATGATTCTGATTCTGACTCTGATTCTGACTCTGATTCTGACTCTGATTCTGATTATGACTCTGATTCTGACTCTGACTCTGATTCTGATTCTGATTATGACTCTGATTATGACTCTGACTCTGACTCTGATTATGACTCTGATTATGACTCTGATTCTGATTCTGACTCTGATTCTGATTCTGACTCTGACTCTGACTCTGACTCTGACTCTGATTCTGATTCTGACTCTGACTCTGACTCTGACTCTGATTCTGACTCTGATTCTGATTCTGATTCTGACTCTGACTCTGACTCTGACTCTGATTCTGACTCTGATTCTGACTCTGACTCTGACTCTGACTCTGATTCTGACTCTGACTCTGATTCTGACTCTGACTCTGATTCTGACTCTGACTCTGATTCTGACTCTGACTCTGACTCTGACTCTGATTCTGACTCTGACTCTGACTCTGATTCTGACTCTGATTCTGACTCTGATTCTGACTCTGACTCTGACTCTGATTCTGACTCTGATTCTGACTCTGACTCTGATTCTGACTCTGATTCTGACTCTGATTCTGATTATGACTCTGACTCTGACTCTGACTCTGACTCTGATTCTGACTCTGATTCTGACTCTGACTCTGACTCTGATTCTGACTCTGATTCTGACTCTGATTCTGACTCTGATTCTGACTCGAGCGAATTTTTGGATTTAAAAAAAATGAAGACTTCTCAGATTTGTTTTTGTTACGTCCTAGTTGATTCTTGGTTCTGTAAAGTCCAGAGTTAAAAGATTTTAAAACCAAGCCTGTCAATAGGGATGTTTTTTTAAAACAAAAAATGAGCCTTGCATCTTAAAATCACCTCAGAAAGACTGAATGTCGTTTAAAACCTGCTGGAGTGCTGCCTGTTGAAAGCTGTTGACCTCCTTTGATGTGAAAATAGTATTTTACTGTTACAAAGAAAAACGTATCCACAACATAATATGTGTTTCTGTTGCAAAGACTAACCCCGGCTTCAGGGAACAACGTGTCGGTGGAAAGAACTGAAGAAAAGAATGTTTTTAGAAACTCTAATGAGCAAAATAAGAGCGTTCTCATCCAGTGGATTAAAGACCAGATCATCCTCTCTGAGAACCTGTCCTGTTTCAATGGGAGTGCAGCTCGTCCTGATCAGACCGTACGGGGTCCGACAGGCGCCAAACGAGCGCTGAGACGATGCAGATAGAAAAACACAAATGTTCCGCGTGTTGTATCTGCAGCGTTTGGTTTCTGCAGCTTTTAGTAAACGCTGCCATGTCTCCTCAAGCTGCTGAATGTTCTCTAAAAGCTGCACATGTTGTTGCTGGAGATGTTTCTTCATGAGGAACATTTGGTTTCTATATCTGCATCCTTCCTGAAGCTGCTTCTCCTGATGGAAGAGTTTTGTTTGTAGTGTGTTTGCACCTGTCGGCCTCCGTAAGTGTTTATAAAAGCAGACGTTCCTAACAACTTGAGATTGCAGGTTATTTTCCAGCAGCTCTGTTCTGAAGTGAATCTGGGACAGAGCGCTGGCGGGTAATGGCTGTGTGATTGAGGTTGTTCAGAAACTCTTTTATTCACCTTCTTGTGGCTCTTGAGGACGGAGGGCGTGACGAAGGCTTTCTCACACAGGTCACACTTGTACTTCTTGTGTCCGTCGTGCACGACCTGGATGTGCACGTTCAGCGTGTCCTTCCTCTTGAAGGTGGCGTCGCACTGATCGCACTTAAAGGTCCTCTCACCTGCGGGGACATTCAGAGAGAGAGACATCTGCAGTTTACTATTGTGGAGCACACCATCATCATCATCACCATCATCATCATCAATGACCCAGTTTCTGCAACAACAGAGCAACACAAAGAGGCTGCAGACAAACAAACAAGCTCCTCACATCCGTCTGGATTCAACAGAAGAGACGCCTCATAATGTTGCATATGGTCTGTTTGGAGCTTTGGAGAAAAAAAGCTGTATTTTGAGATTTTTTGCCGAAAAAGTCAGAATGTTGAGGAAAACAGTGCGTATTTTGAGATTTGGAGAAAAGGGTGACATTTTAAGATTGTAAGAAAAAAGTGAAAATGTTGAGATTTTTGGAAAAAAAGTCCACATTTAGAGATTAAAAAAAAAAAAAGTGATAATTCTGAGATTTTGAGGAAAAAAATAGAGTTTTGGATATTTTTCACAAATTTTACGATTTTCTGAAAATAAGTCAAAGTTTGAAAAAAGTTCACGTTTAAAAATGTTGAGAAAAAAGTCAGACATTTAAGATATCGAGAGAAAAGTCACAATTCTGAGATTTTGAGAAAAAAAACATATTTAGCGATTTTCAGAAAAAGTCTGAATGTTGAGTAAAATACACAAAACACCCAAAAGCCACTCAAATGCTGACTTTGAACTCCTATAGATGTTTTAGAAGCTCTCTGTGCACACTGTTGCATTATGGTCTGTGTATAGGGCTTCACTCAGATACTAACCGTGTCAATGTCTCATCATATGCAGGTTAGCATCCGGCAGATTAGCATCCGGCAGATTCGATGTGCTGCAGACCCTACTCTACATAAAACATCTCAACTTCACAACAAGACTCTGGGAGCTGCAGACAGACTACAGCGATGCTTCTCTATTTTGCAGCCGAACACATCCCGGGGGAAACCGTGAAATAAAAACTGCTCCGCCACATGTTTCTCAGTAACGACTCACTCAGCTGTTCTGCAAACAACCAGCCTATTGTCCTGCAGCAGCACTTCCATTATAGGCACATCATTCAATATCCAGGCTGTGTGTGTGTGTGTGTGTGTGTGTGTGTGTGTGTGTGTTCCTGTTACAAGGCCGCTGACGGTCAGCTCTATAAAGTGGGACAGCAGTGTAAGTGTTTTTAATTTAATGGAAACACTTGCTGATAATTATTGTCAGCGATAACACAAAGGTTTCATTATAACTCACAGCTTCAGACTGGGGTTACACACACACACACACACACACACACACACACACACACACACACACACACACACACACACACACACACACACACACACACACACACACACACACACACACACACACACACACACACACACACACACACACACACACACACACACACACACACACACACACACACACACACACACACACACACACACACACACACACACACACACACACACACACACACACACACACACACACACACACACACACACACACACACACACACACACACACACACACACACACACACACACACACACACACACACACACACACACGATCTGGAGTACTTAAATCCAACAAGGAATAATTGATTGTTCACAAAGAGCTGAAACAGTCTGTCAAATTCTGATATTCATTAAAAAAAGAGCAGATTTTGAGAAAAAGATTGAGGAATAACATTTTCTGAAAAAAAGTCAGAATTGAAAGATTTTGAAAAAACGATTGAAGAATTTTCCGATTCAGAATTTTGAAAAAAAAAGAAATGTGAGCGAATTTTTAGATTTCTAAACAAATGAAGAATTTCGAGAAAAAAGAACTTCTCAGATTTTAAGAAAAAGTCGGAATTAAAAAATGCAGAAAAAAAGTCAGTAATTTGAAAGAAAGTCAGAATTTGGACAAAAAGTCAAAATGTTGAGATTTTGAGGGAAAAAAAATGAATTTGGATTTTTTTTTTTTTAAATCCGTATTTTGCGACTTTTTACAGAAAAAGTTTGCAAATGTTTAGATTTTGAAACATATGAAGAATTTGGAGAGAAAAAATTAGGACTTCTGAGATTTTAAGAAAAGATTTGCAGAAACAAAATCAGAATTTAGAAAAAAAGTCAAGACTTTTCGATTTTCTAAAAAAGTGAACATTTGAGAACAAATTCAGATTTGATATTTTGAGATTGAGATTTTGTGGATCAGCAGGTGGGAAAGGGGGCGGGGGCTAATAAAGGTGTACAGGTACTCACTGTTGTGGATCAGCAGGTGATAAAGGGGGCGGGGCTTAATACAGGTGTGTGATGGTACTCACTGTTGTGGATCAGCAGGTGGGAAAGGGGGCGGGGCTTAATACAGGTGTGTGATGGTACTCACTGTTGTGGATCAGCAGGTGGGAAAGGGGGCGGGGCTTAATACAGGTGTGTGATGGTACTCACTGTTGTGGATCAGCAGGTGGGAAAGGGGGCGGGGCTTAATACAGGTGTGTGATGGTACTCACTGTTGTGGATCAGCAGGTGGCGCTGCAGGGAGAACGGGGTCCTGAACAAGGCTTTGCACTCGTCACACTGGAAGGGTCTCTCCTCAGAGTGGGTCTGCAGAGAGAGTTTACACACAGTTAGGAGAACCAATCAGAACAGAGTTAGGAGAACCAATCAGAACAGAGTTAGGAGAACCAATCAGAACAGAGTTAGGAGAACCAATCAGAACAGAGTAAAGAGCCCCCCCCCATCATGCAGATTGAGTTTGTTGACCTGCAACTCTTAGTACTTTTAAATCCAGGCTGAAGACTTTTCTTTTTCCGCTGCTTTTAATTGAACTCTTCACATCTCATTACGTTACATTACATTACATGACCTGTTAGACGCTTTTATCCAAAGCGACTTGCATACATTCAATACTGTGGACAAACCCCACAGGAGCACTTTGGGGTGAAGTGTCTCAGGGACACAACGACATGCTGACTGCAGTGGGGTTTGAACCTATCCCAACACCAACGCACAACCCACTGCACCACACGCCTCCTTTGCATTGCACTGTAACTGTTATTCATGTTTTATTATCTCTGCTTCTAATGTGTGTTATGATCTTAATGTCTTTCATTTTTGTAAAGCACTCTGAATTGCCTTGAAAAGTGCTGTAGAAATAAACGTTCCTTTCCTCGATGAAGACGAGCAGCTGGAGGGGCTTTAAGTTCAAAGTGCTTCTGTTTCCCCCTTAAACCCAACCTATCTGTCTGAGTGACAGCCCGATCCCCAAAGTAAACAGGGGGGGGGGGGGACCCCACAGATAACAGCCTCCAGGGGGGGGGGGACCCGACAGATAACATTTATTTTTTAAAAGTCAAAGTTTGGAGATTTTCTTAAAAAGGATAGGATTCAGAAATGTTGAGAAAATTAATAGAATTTGAATAAATCTCAGAATAAGTCAAAATTCTGAGATTTTGAGGAAAAAGTCAGAATTTAACACGTTATTAACGCGTTAACTTGACAGCCCTAAAAAAACACATTTTTCTGAAACATTTGTGAGTTTTTATTTATTCATTTGTATTCTTTCCCCCCTTAGTTTTCCCTTGAACCCACTCTCCCTAGCTCTGAGCATTTAAGTATTTTCAATTAAACTTTGAGTGCATTATAATGTAAACAGGTTTATAGTAGAAACAGAACCAAGAGGTCCGAGTTAAACCTTTTCTATTTGACGCTAGTTTTACATTTTGATGCAACATCGTTCAACGTAATGCTATATCAGGGTTGAGTCTGCAGGGGCCACCGTAACTCTGGATTTGTTCCGTAACTGGTGCAAAATATGACTCCGCAGCTTTAAGACATGAAAACACTATTATTTCCTGCTTCGCTCGAATGCAGTATTTACAACGAAAAGTGGGTGGGGCTTAATTTAGACATCAGCGCCCTTATGTTATATTTATCTATAAAACCCTCTGTATATCATATATACCAGACGTCTCTGCACACCTTTACATGCAGGAATAATAATAATAATCATTTTAAATATTAACCCCCATGTTGGGGAAACACTGAACGTCCTCTTCCAACATGAGAGTAGCATGCTAACAAAGGTATCAACTGTAGCTGTGAACATGACAGGATGTATGATTACCTAGAAGAGCATCAGGACTGTTTGAGGCATATGATAGCTATGTGATTAACATGATGATTCAGCCTCTATGGAGATAGACATATGACAAGCATGCTCATTTCTGACGTGGAGCTAATCTGAAGTAAACATTGAATACTGCTTTCTATTCCTCCATCTTGTGACTGTGTAACTCCCTCTCTTGGATATCAGCATGTGAAGGACACTGTTCAGGAACTACTTGATGCTCTGTATGTGATGACTACTTCCATTCTGGAGAGGATCACACATACATGGATCCTGAGGTTGAAGCTCAGTGATTATTAAAAAAAAATAGTATTCAGAAAGTCAGATTTTTGAGATTTTAAGAAAAAGTCATATTTTTGAGAAAAAGTCATATATTTGAGAAAAAGTCATATTTTTGAGATTTTTTGAGAAAGATTCAGATTTTTGAGAAAAAGTCATATTTTTGAGGAAAAGTAAAACATTTGAGGAAAAGTCCGAATTTTGAGTTTTTTGAGAAAAAGTCAGAATTTTGAGATTTTGAGAAAAAGTCAGAATTTTGAGAAAAAGTCAAATTGTTTGAGATTTTTGCCAAAAAATCTAATTTTTTGAGAAAAGTCAGCATTTTTTAGATTTGTGTGAAAAAGTCAGATTTTTGAGATTTTGAGAAAAAGTCAGATTTTTGAGATTTTGAGAAAAAGTCAGATTTAGGAGATTTTTGAGAAAAAGCCAGATTTTTTAGATTTTGACTACTTCCATTCTGGAGAGGATCACAAATACATGGATCCTGAGGTTGAAGCTCAAGCCGGGGACCAGGGAGAGTTTTCTATCACGTTCACTGACCTTCTTGTGGTTCTTGTAGACGTTCCTGTGGGCGAACTCCTTCCCACACAGCTTGCACTTGTAGGGCTTGTCCTCGCTGTGGATGATCTTGTGAGCCGTCACCTGGTCGAGGCGTTTGAAGGAGCGGCTGCACACCTCACAGGTGTACGGACGCTTCTCTGAGGACACAATGCATCATGGGAAGCACAGAGACTGTTACTAGGTCTGAAGCAGACGGGGAAAAAACATCACGATGCAAAAGGTGTTTCTGTTTCTGTTTGATTTGCCTCACCTGAGTGTGTGATCATGTGACGCTTCAGCTGATTGGTGGAGATGAACTTCTTGTCACAGGCGTGGCATTCCAGTATTTCATGAACCTGCAACAGAGGACTCTTTAAAGTAGAGACACTACATACTGATATAGACCTGAACATCAGCAGGAGAGGACTCTTTAAAGTAGAGACTCTACATACTGATATACACCTGAACATCAGCAGGAGAGGACTCTTTAAAGTAGAGACACTACATACTGATATACACCTGAACATCAGCAGGAGAGGACTCTTTAAAGTAGAGACACTACATACTGATATACACCTGAACATCAGCAGGAGAGGACTCTTTAAAGTAGAGACACTACATACTGATATACACCTGAACATCAGCAGGAGAGAACTCTTTAAAGTAGAGACACTACATACTGATATACACCTGAACATCAGCAGGAGAGGACTCTTTAAAGTAGAGACACTACATACTGATATACACCTGAACATCAGCAGGAGAGGACTCTTTAAAGTAGAGACACTACATACTGATATACACCTGAACATCAGCAGGAGAGGACTCTTTAAAGTAGAGACACTACATACTGATATACACCTGAACATCAGCAGGAGAGGACTCTTTAAAGTAGAGACACTACATACTGATATACACCTGAACATCAGCAGGAGAGGACTCTTTAAAGTAGAGACTCTACATACTGATATACACCTGAACATCAGCAGGAGAGGACTCTTTAAAGTAGAGACACTACATGCTGATATACACCTGAACATCAGCAGGAGAGAACTCTTTAAAGTAGAGACACTACATACTGATATACACCTGAACATCAGCAGGAGAGGACTCTTTAAAGTAGAGACACTACATACTGATATACACCTGAACATCAGCAGGAGAGGACTCTTTAAAGTAGAGACACTACATACTGATATACACCTGAACATCAGCAGGAGAGGACTCTTTAAAGTAGAGACACTACATACTGATATACACCTGAACATCAGCAGGAGAGGACTCTTTAAAGTAGAGACACTACATACTGATATACACCTGAACATCAGCAGGAGAGGACTCTTTAAAGTAGAGACACTACATACTGATATACACCTGAACATCAGCAGGAGAGGACTCTTTAAAGTAGAGACACTACATACTGATATACACCTGAACATCAGCAGGAGAGGACTCTTTAAAGTAGAGACACTACATACTGATATACACCTGAACATCAGCAGGAGAGGACTCTTTAAAGTAGAGACACTACATACTGATATACACCTGAACATCAGCAGGAGAGGACTCTTTAAAGTAGAGACTCTACATCCTGATATACACCTGAACATCAGCAGGAGAGGACTCTTTAAAGTAGAGACACTACATACTGATATACACCTGAACATCAGCAGGAGAGGACTCTTTAAAGTAGAGACACTACATACTGATATACACCTGAACATCAGCAGGAGAGGACTCTTTAAAGTAGAGACACTACATACTGATATACACCTGAACATCAGCAGGAGAGGACTCTTTAAAGTAGAGTGTTTAAAAGTTACAGGATCAACAGAAAGTAAATCTTGTCCGTTCCCCCCCGCCTGACAGAAAGTAATTAAAGTGCTGAAAAGTTCCCTCTCGTCTCCGTCAGCTGCAGTAATTGCCTGAATATCCTCTGATATGTTAATGTTCAGAGGAACATGTAAAGTTTAATAACGGAGCGCTAAGCGGCTTTACGGACGTCTCTCTGATGGAGCGCAGCATTACTGTAATAACACTCTGCGAGGACTCAATTAATCTCAACAACTCCATTACATGAGCAGAAACATCCTATCACGCTGACCTGGATTCACACTGTGCCGCTCAGACCTCAGCCTGGTGCATGATGGGAAATCTGTTTTGCTATTCTAAGCCCAATATCAGCAGGACTGAAACTGTGGAGGACGATCAAATACGTCCAGGTGAGTTTTCATGTCTAAGAGTTCAGAGAAGACTTGATTCATCTGGATGATGGATGATGACGAGAGAAAATGAAAAGTCATCATTAGCAGCAGAGATCATTCATGAGGAATGTCAGTAAATGAAGGATAACCAATCAGAGGAGAGAATAATCCAATGCCAGCACACAACAATCAGTGATGGATCCATAAAGAAAGACATATTTTAAAGCTGCAATTGAATACTTTTTAGGCGAATAAAAAGTCAGGAAATGTTTGAAATTGTCAACCCCAGTGTCTCAGAGTCCGAGCTGATGTGTCTGAATGTCCAAAGATATTCACGTTATATCAGTTTATTCTTTATTCCAACACCAGACGTCTGCTCTCAGCTCTCAGCCGACTAATCAGGACGTAAAATGGCCCAGAATTCACAACCTTAGTATAAATATTGAGAATTCAGTGTTGGAAACAAAACTCAGGAATCAGGATGAGAGCTGCAAACACATGTTGTCTTCTGGAGTCATGGTCTGGTGTTTAAAAAGTCTGAAAATAAGTAAACATGTCCATCCCAGTGTCTCAGAGACGAGCGTTTCAATGTCCAAAGACAGAGAAAAGCAGCCTCCAGATTACAGAGGGACACTGCAGAGACATTATAGTTTATTATATTCATCAGTCTCACCTTCCTGTGCTCCTGCAGGTTCAGAGAGGACGAGCACTTCCTGTTGCAGATCGTGCACGTGAGTTTCCGGCGTGCGCTCCCTGCAAAGGACAGAACAAATAGAAGAAGAAATGACCAAAGGCTGCAGGACTGAGGACAGCAGCCAGGACAGAGACAGAGTCCCAGCTGAAGGGAAGGAGCTTCAGGTCCACATTGAAAGAGACATTACACAACAGTGTTATCTTGAGATGAGTCTAATGCTGCACGGCCTGTCATAGGGAGAGGAGCTTCTGGAGAACTGTGTCTTTACGCTGAAACTGGGTCATCATTTATCAGGACATGCTGTGAGGTCCTCCTTCTGCAGCTTCCTGAAGGACGGCTAAATGATGCTAAGACGGCTAGCACTAGCTTAGCACGATGTGTTTTGAACTAAATGTGAGAAAACGTCCTGCAAAAAAACACACGTCGCAAACATCGTAAGCAAATATGCTGCAATGTTTTGGTTGAAACAGAAACACATTGTGTAGTTGGGACACACACACACACACACACACACACACACACACACACACACACAGACACAGACACAGACACAGACACAGACACAGACACACACACACACACACACACACACACACACAGCCCTACATCCCATCACTTCAGATACACAGGTCAGATTGTACAGAGCGAGTAATGAGAGTCTCTATCATCAGATTACGCTGATCCACTTTCTGAGAGGACCGTCAGCTTCACTACAGCACGTCGTGAGTTAAACTGCGGGATGTGCTGTTTCTGTGTGGGTCCCTGAAGGCAGCATCTCCCTGCTCCAATGAGATGTCTCTGTTTCTGTGTGGGTCCCTGAAGGCAGCATCTCCCTGCTCCAATGAGATGTCTCTGTTTCTGTGTGGGTCCCTGAAGGCAGCATCTCCCTGCTCCAATGGGATGTCTCTGTTCTGTGTGGGTCCCTGAAGGCAGCATCTCCCTGCTCCAATGGGATGTCTCTGTTTCTGTGTGGGTCCCTGAAGGCAGCATCTCCCTGCTCCAATGGGATGTCTCTGTTCTGTGTGGGTCCCTGAAGGCAGCATCTCCCTGCTCCAATGGGATGTCTCTGTTCTGTGTGGGTCCCTGAAGGCAGCATCTCCCTGCTCCAATGGGATGTCTCTGTTTCTGTGTGGGTCCCTGAAGGCAGCATCTCCCTGCTCCAATGAGATGTCTCTGTTTCTGTGTGGGTCCCTGAAGGCAGCATCTCCCTGCTCCAATGAGATGTCTCTGTTTCTGTGTGGGTCCCTGAAGGCAGCATCTCGCTGCTCCAATGGGATGTCTCTGTTCTGTGTGGGTCCCTGAAGGCAGCATCTCCCTGCTCCAATGGGATGTCTCTGTTCTGTGTGGGTCCCTGAAGGCAGCATCTCCCTGCTCCAATGAGATGTCTCTGTTTCTGTGTGGGTCCCTGAAGGCAGCATCTCCCTGCTCCAATGGGATGTCTCTGTTCTGTGTGGGTCCCTGAAGGCAGCATCTCCCTGCTCCAATGGGATGTCTCTGTTCTGTGTGGGTCCCTGAAGGCAGCATCTCCCTGCTCCAATGAGATGTCTCTGTTTCTGTGTGGGTCCCTGAAGGCAGCATCTCCCTGCTCCAATGAGATGTCTCTGTTCTGTGTGGGTCCCTGAAGGCAGCATCTCCCTGCTCCAATGAGATGTCTCTGTTCTGTGTGGGTCCCTGAAGGCAGCATCTCCCTGCTCCAATGGGATGTCTCTGTTCTGTGTGGGTCCCTGAAGGCAGCATCTCCCTGCTCCAATGGGATGTCTCTGTTCTGTGTGGGTCCCTGAAGGCAGCATCTCCCTGCTCCAATGGGATGTCTCTGTTTCTGTGTGGGTCCCTGAAGGCAGCATCTCCCTGCTCCAATGGGATGTCTCTGTTTCATCATCTCCACATATTAACACCTCTCTATGAAGCCCAGGCAAAACGTGACATTTCAATATAACAGCTGACAGACCACTGGCCCAGGTGACAGGAAGTGATGTCACTCACCTTCACCTGTACAGTCTCACCTGTGTGGACGTTTCCTTTGTGCTTCTTCAGAGCGTCTTTGCTCTTAAATCTCTTCCCACAGCTCTCAGCTTTACAGATGAAACGAGCGTCTCCTTTACACGCCTCCTTATGCTGAAGGAAACTGAGGAGGAGGAGGAGGGGGGGAGGGGGAGGAGGAGGAGGAGGGGGGGGGGGAGGAGGGGGGGAGGGGGAGAGACGAGTAAGAGAAGAGG
>NW_022987343.1:7500-27292 GCF_902827165.1 Trematomus bernacchii | reverse complement strand
ATGGATTAACATCGATTTAGCTGGGGCAACACAAATAAATAAATGAATGAATCTACTGGTTTCATAATTTGAACCAAAAGTGGTGCATTTTGCACTATTTTTTTTATTTATTATTATTATGTCCTATTTCTATTATGTTGCAATGTTGGAGGAGCTCGGGGTCTACGATTTTAAATGCCAAAATTACACTGTAGCTAGCATCTGATAACAAAAACCCTTGAACCTTGAACCTTAGTGGTGTTTATTTTTCACGGAGTTCAGTTGCTAAGCGATCACACAACGTCACGTCCGGTATTTCCACAACACAAATGGATTAACATCGATTTAATACTTTAATGTAGCCTTTGTTTCTGCTAACAGAGGTGTCGACCAGCTGGGGCCACAAGAAAATCGGCGAAATCGAGTGTGACGATAAAAAAATTAATTAAAAACATCTAATTTTGACAATAAAAACCGACCAATAGTCTTGGTAGAGCATTTGATGGCACTTCCGGGTATTTCTCCACTGGTTGGGCCATGTTAACAATACCGTGTAACTGTCACGTTTGAAGGGACGAAACCGTGACATATTCACGTCTCCCAGCGTGGTAGATCGTCACATGTTCACGTCTTGCCGTGATACCGGGTTGGTTGACTAAAGGTTACAGTGGGTTATGAACCTCAGAGCCCCATGGTAGACAGCATGCAGTGGTCTGTGAGGGGGTTAAGGTGGGTTATGAACAGGGGTGCACATAACTGGTACGCAGGTACGCATGCGCGGCAACAATCTGAAATGCGTACCGTAACTTGTCTCACAAAGCGCATTTGCGTACCGACGTAGCTTTTCCAGAAGGCGGTTAGATCACCGCCAGTTGGATCAGCTGATAGAGGTGTTATGGTTCTATGTTCCTGCCTGTTGGATCAGCTGATAGAGGGGTTATGGTTCTATGTTCCTGCCTGTTGGATCAGCTGATAGAGGTGTTATGGTTCTATGTTCCTGCCTGTTGGATCAGCTAATAGAGGTGTTATGGTTCTATGTTCCTGCCTGTTGGATCAGCTGATAGAGGTGTTATGGTTCTATGTTCCTGCCTGTTGGATCAGCTGATAGAGGTGTTATGGTTCTATGTTCCTGCCTGTTGGATCAGCTAATAGAGGTGTTATGGTTCTATGTTCCTGCCTGTTGGATCAGCTGATAGAGGTGTTATGGTTCTATGTTCCTGCCTGTTGGATCAGCTGATAGAGGTGTTATGGTTCTATGTTCCTGCCTGGTGGATCAGCTGATAGAGGTGTTATGGTTCTATGTTCCTGTCTATCAGCTGATAGAGGTGTTATGGTTCTATGTTCCTGCCTGTTGGATCAGCTGATAGAGGTGTTATGGTTCTATGTTCCTGCCTGTTGGATCAGCTGATAGAGGTGTTATGGTTCTATGTTCCTGCCTGTTGGATCAGCTGATAGAGGTGTTATGGTTCTATGTTCCTGTCTGTTGGATCAGCTGATAGAGGTGTTATGGTTCTATGTTCCTGCCTGTTGGATCAGCTGATAGAGGGGTTATGGTTCTATGTTCCTGCCTGTTGGATCAGCTGATAGAGGTGTTATGGTTCTATGTTCCTGCCTGTTGGATCAGCTGATAGAGGTGTTATGGTTCTATGTTCCTGCCTGTTGGATCAGCTGATAGAGGTGTTATGGTTCTATGTTCCTGCCTGTTGGATCAGCTAATAGAGGTGTTATGGTTCTATGTTCCTGCCTGTTGGATCAGCTGATAGAGGTGTTATGGTTCTATGTTCCTGCCTGGTGGATCAGCTGATAGAGGTGTTATGGTTCTATGTTCCTGCCTGTTGGATCAGCTGATAGAGGTGTTATGGTTCTATGTTCCTGCCTGTTGGATCAGCTGATAGAGGTGTTATGGTTCTATGTTCCTGCCTGTTGGATCAGCTGATAGAGGTGTTATGGTTCTATGTTCCTGTCTGTTGGATCAGCTGATAGAGGTGTTATGGTTCTATGTTCCTGTCTGTTGGATCAGCTGATAGAGGTGTTATGGTTCTATGTTCCTGTCTGTTGGATCAGCTAATAGAGGTGTTATGGTTCTATGTTCCTGCCTGCTGGATCAGCTGATAGAGGTGTTATGGTTCTATGTTCCTGCCTGTTGGATCAGCTGATAGAGGTGTTATGGTTCTATGTTCCTGCCTGTTGGATCAGCTGATAGAGGTGTTATGGTTCTATGTTCCTGCCTGTTGGCGTCAGCTGATAGAGGTGTTATGGTTCTATGTTACTGCCTGTTGGATCAGCTAATAGAGGTGTTATGGTTCTATGTTCCTGCCTGTTGGATCAGCTGATAGAGGTGTTATGGTTCTATGTTCCTGCCTGTTGGATCAGCTGATAGAGGTGTTATGGTTCTATGTTCCTGCCTGTTGGATCAGCTAATAGAGGTGTTATGGTTCTATGTTCCTGCCTGTTGGATCAGCTGATAGAGGTGTTATGGTTCTATGTTCCTGTCTGTTGGATCAGCTGATAGAGGTGTTATGGTTCTATGTTCCTGCCTGTTGGATCAGCTGATAGAGGTGTTATGGTTCTATGTTCCTGCCTATCAGCTGATAGAGGTGTTATGGTTCTATGTTCCTGCCTATCAGCTGATAGAGGTGTTATGGTTCTATGTTCCTGCCTGTTGGATCAGCTGATAGAGGTGTTATGGTTCTATGTTCCTGCCTGTTGGATCAGCTAATAGAGGGGTTATGGTTCTATGTTCCTGTCTATCAGCTGATAGAGGTGTTATGGTTCTATGTTCCTGCCTGTTGGATCAGCTAATAGAGGGGTTATGGTTCTATGTTCCTGTCTATCAGCTGATAGAGGTGTTATGGTTATATGTTCCTGCCTGTTGGATCAGCTGATAGAGGTGTTATGGTTCTATGTTCCTGCCTGTTGGATCAGCTGATAGAGGTGTTATGGTTCTCTGTTCCTGTCTATCAGCTGATAGAGGTGTTATGGTTCTATGTTCCTGTCTGTTGGATCAGCTGATAGAGGTGTTATGGTTCTCTGTTCCTGTCTATCAGCTGATAGAGGTGTTATGGTTCTATGTTCCTGTCTGTTGGATCAGCTGATAGAGGTGTTATGGTTCTATGTTCCTGCCTGTTGGATCAGCTAATAGAGGTGTTATGGTTCTATGTTCCTGCCTGTTAAGGACCACCTACATTATATTATTTTGTTCTGCAAAACAAGATTCTGATAAAAGGGTTAATATTGGGACAAAAATGAAATCATAATTCTGAGAAAAAAGTGAATATTCAGATAAACAAAAAACTTATGTGAATTTTTATTAAATTCTGAGAAAAAAGCTAAAACTATTATAATTGTTATATATAATCTAATTTATATGATATAACATTTAAATATATTATATCATTATTACATTCACATACAACATAAAGGAGGAGGCTTCCCATTGTTCCCATGACTTTATTAACAAAGATCAATAAACACTTAACCTCCGGAGAGCAACTTCATACATCACACACATCTAATGAGAATACACACACCTGAGAGCCACACACACACCTGAGAGCCACACACACACACACACACACCTGAGAGCCACACACACACCTGAGAGCCACACACACACCTGAGAGCCACACACACACCTGAGAGCCACACACACACCTGAGAGCCACACACACACCTGAGAGCCACACACACACCTGAGAGCCACACACACACACCTGAGAGCCACACACACACCTGAGAGCCAAACACACACCTGAGAGCCAAACACACACACCTGAGAGCCACACACACACACCTGAGGAATATATTATATATATATATATATCATATATAACTCACACACTTTAATATAGCAGAAACCCACGCATCATAAAAACACACACACACAGAGACACATGAGCTGAGGAAGAATCACTGGGTGGATGTTCATAATCTACAGATAAGAAGATAGAGGCGGGGGGGGGGGGTGAGGGGGGGGGCAGTGAGAGGAAACGGGAATGAAATGATTTTTGAGGAAACCTTGATTTACGCTCCTTTAATAACAAATACTGGAACAGCCCCCAGAGGGTCGTCACGGCGACGTCACACGGGCTGGTCGTCACGGCGACGTCACACGGGCTGGTCGTCACGGCGACGTCACACGGGCTGGTCGTCACGGCGACGTCACACGGGCTGGTCGTCACGGCGACGTCACGCTCGCTGGTCGTCACGCGCGCTGGTCGTCACGGCGACGTCACACGGGCTTGGTCGTGGTTTTGTAGACGATCGTGTCCTGTTGCGACAGCGCCGAGTGGGCGGAGCCTGCGGCAGCCGGCCTGTGGGAGCGCTGCTTCCTGGACTTCAGGAAGCAGTAGGTCAGGATCACCAACAGAGCCAAGATGGCCACCGACAGGCAGACGGCCAGCGCGATGTTACCTGAAGACGAGACGTCAATTCCTGTCAGCTGAGTTCACTTCCTGTCAGCTGACACACTCACAGAGAAACAAACAACAACGTGTCCGCCATGTTTGTAGTTTTACCTGAGTCACTTTCCTCTTCCGCCTCGAAGCGGCCAAATATCCCTTTGAAGAAGACGTTACGCTCTGCAGACAGGAAGTAACAGTCACAAACAGGAAGTAACAATCACAAACAGGAAGTAACAGTACCTGTGACCCCCCCCTGCAGGTGGCAGTATAAACAGTATAAGTACATGCAGTACCTGTGACCCCCTGCAGGTGGCAGTATAAACAGTATAAGTACATGCAGTACCTGTGACCCCCCTGCAGGTGGCAGTATAAACAGTATAAGTACATGCAGTACCTGTGACCCCCCTGCAGGTGGCAGTATAAACAGTATAAGTACATGCAGTACCTGTGACCCCCTGCAGGTGGCAGTATAAACAGTATAAGTACATGCAGTACCTGTGACCCCCTGCAGGTGGCAGTATAAACAGTATAAGTACATGCAGTACCTGTGACCCCCTGCAGGTGGCAGTATAAACAGTATAAGTACATGCAGTACCTGTGACCCCCCTGCAGGTGGCAGTATAAACAGTATAAATACATGCAGTACCTGTGACCCCCTGCAGGTGGCAGTATAAAACAGTATAAGTACATGCAGTACCTGTGACCCCCCTGCAGGTGGCAGTATAAACAGTATAAGTACATGCAGTACCTGTGACCCCCCTGCAGGTGGCAGTATAAACAGTATAAATACATGCAGTACCTGTGACCCCCCTGCAGGTGGCAGTATAAACAGTATAAGTACATGCAGTACCTGTGACCCCCCCTGCAGGTGGCAGTATAAACAGTATAAGTACATGCAGTACCTGTGACCCCCTTGCAGGTGGCGCTGCACTTGTCATCCTCCTCGAAGTTGTTCCCGCCGCCCTCACAGCCTCCGTAGGTGAAGCGAGAGCACTTCCTGTTCAGAGGGTCGTAGAACCAGCGCGTGAAGCTGGCCCGACACGGCCCGGTGAGGGGGGGCTCGGCACAGCGTGCTGGGGGTAGCATGGAGCGCGTTAGCATGGAGCACGTTAGCATGGAGCACGATAGCATGGAGCACGTTAGCATGGAGCACGATAGCATGGAGCATGTTAGCATGGAGCACATTAGCATGGAGCACATTAGCATGGAGCACAACAGCATGGAGCATGTAGCCTGTTAGCTTCAGGTGCTAGTGAATGTCAGCTGACCTTTTCTCTTGTTCACATCGATGTCCAGCAGACGGGTGAAGGTCTGGTTCACTGAGGAAGAGGAGGAGGAAGAGGAAGACGAGGAAGAGGGAGAAAGTGTGTATTTGCTCTTGTTGTCTATCTTTCTAGGGACCATCAGTCAAAGTGAGGACATTTATTCATTTGGAGTGTGTGTGTGTGTGTGTGTGTGTGTGTGTGTGTGTGTGTGTGTGTGTGTGTGTGTGTGTGTGTGTGTGTGTGTGTGTGTGTGTGTGTGTGTCAGCGTGTGTGTGTGTGGTGTGTGTCAGTAGTGTGTGTGTGTGTGTCAGCAGTGTGTGTGTGTGTGTGTGTGTCAGCAGTGTGTGTGTGTCAGCAGTGTGTGTGTGTGTGTGTGTGTGTGTGTGTGTGTGTGTGTGTGTCAGCAGTGTGTGTGTGTCAGCAGTGTGTGTGTGTGTGTGTGTGTGTCAGCTGTGTGTGTGTGTGTGTGTGTGTGTGTGTGTGTGTGTCAGCAGTGTGTGTGTGTCAGCAGTGTGTGTGTGTGTGTGTGTCAGCAGTGTGTGTGTGTGTGTGTGTGTGTGTGTGTCAGCAGTGTGTGTGTGTGTGTCAGCAGTGTGTGTGTGTGTGTGTGTGTGTGGTGTGTGTCAGCAGTGTGTGTGTGTGTGGTGTGTGTGTGTCAGCAGTGTGTGTGTGTGTGTCAGCAGTGTGTGTGTGTGTGTGTGTGTGTGTGTCAGCAGTGTGTGTGTGTGTGTGTGTGTGTGTGTGTGTGTGTGTGTCAGCAGTGTGTGTGTGTGTGTGTGTCAGCAGTGTGTGTGTGTGTCAGCAGTGTGTGTGTATGTCAGCAGTGTGTGTGTGTGTGTGTGTATGTCAGCAGTGTGTGTGTGTGTGTGTGTATGTCAGCAGTGTGTGTGTGTGTGTGTGTATGTCAGCAGTGTGTGTGTGTGTGTGTGTATGTCAGCAGTGTGTGTGTGTGTGTGTGTATGTCAGCAGTGTGTGTGTGTGTGTGTATGTCAGCAGTGTGTGTGTGTGTGTGTGTGTGTCAGCAGTGTGTGTGTGTGTGTGTGTGTGTGTGTGGTCAGCAGTGTGTGTGTGTGTCAGCAGTGTTGGGGGTGTGTGTGTGTCAGCAGTGTTGTGATGGGTTGTCAGCAGTGTGTGATGTGTGTGTGTCAGCAGTGTGTGTGTGTGTGTGTGTGTGTCAGCAGTGTATGTGTGTGTGTTTGTGTCAGCAGTGTGTGTGTGTGTGTGTGTGTGGTGTGGTCAGCAGTGTGTAGTGTGTGTGTTTTGGTGTCGCAGTGTGGGTGTTGTTGGGTGTCAGGCAGTGTTTCGTTGTGTTGTGGTTGTGTGTGTGTGAGGTGTGTCTGTGTGTGTGTGTGTGTCAGCAGTGTGTGTGTGTGTGTGTGTGTGTGTGTGTCAGCAGTGTGTGTGTGTGTGTTTGTGTCAGCAGTGTGTGTGTGTGTGTGTCAGCAGTGTGTGTGTGTGTGTGTGTGTGTGTGTCAGCAGTGTGTGTGTGTGTGTTTGTGTCAGCAGTGTGTGTGTGTGTGTCAGCAGTGTGTGTGTGTGTGTGTGTGTGTGAGCAGTGTGTGTGTGTGTGTGTGTGTGTGTGTGTGTGTATTACGTTGGCTGCAGGGCTCCTCGTCCTCCCCCCCGCTGCACTGCGCCACCCCGTCACACTCCAGACTGGGATCCAGACAGCAGTCTCCACAGGTCAGCTGACCAGGACGACACTCCCCTCCACACTCTGCACACACACACACACACACACACACACACACACACGTTTATCCCGAGTACCCTATAGAGAGGCGAAGTCCCTCCCCTTCCGGTGGACCTCCATGGGACCTTATTTCGGAAAAGTTATGCATTGAAGTCAATGGAGAGAGAAAGATTATCTTTCGATCCCGTTTGAATTGTGCCACGAATTACACACATGATGTTTGTCAATTTAAAAGATAATTTTGCAAGTCAAAAAAATAAACTGTGAAGTAACACATTTGTTTGTGTGAAACGCTCAATGAACTACATCTCTGGTCAACAACACACGTCACCAAGATGGCCGTCACTACTGTCTTGTCAACAAAACGATTGACTACCCTCACTATCACCACAATGAAACACGTCCTGAAGAATGTCATGCAAAGCTGCCTGCCTGCCTTCCTTTGATTCTCTCTGAACTGCCTGGTCGTTTTAATGTTTAATGTCAACCATTTGTGCAGATAGCATGAAGTAGAGAAGATCGCTAGCGTTAGCGTTAGCATTTCTCCCCCGGGCTTAAATTGTGTATTATAGAATGATCACACCGGTGACAGTACTCTTCAAAGGGTTCACGAAATATGACTACTACTCTTACTGTTTAACATTTTGGGTTACTTCATGTTACTTCATGTTAAGGCTAATAAAAATGACAAGGCTGTAATGCTAACTAACGTGCTAGCTACTAGCTAGGTAGCTAACTTGATCAAGCCACTCCTGGTCCTTTCATCAGACGGGAAGCGAAAGAACAAGCAAGACCCATTGCTGGTATAACAACCTGGTACTAAGCACACAGGCATCTTGTTAAAGTTATCTTATCTTAGCCAGCGCCATATAGATAGATTATATCTATATGGCGCTGATCTTAGCTATCTCTTAGTGGAGGAAAACAATTGTGACATCACTTACGCGACTCTGGGATTTGTAGTCTTTCTAGTTGCGTATTTTTCATAGTCTTATATTTCAACAGTTTTACGACAAACTGTGACTTTTTTGACTTGGAAATTATTTTTTAAGATTGACAAACATCATATGTGTAATTCATGGCACAATTCAAACGGGATCCAAAGATACGTTTTCTCTCTCCATTGACTTCAATGCATAATTTTTCCGAAGTAAGGTCCCATGGGGCGGAAGTAAGTGGGCGTGACTTCGCCACTCTATAACATGTTGCAGAGCACAGGTGCATTGTGGGTACTGACCGACAGCTGGCAGAGAACTCCTTTCAGACGGCGCTGCGGATGACAAACAAGTATCATCAGTATTACAAGTACTGTGTGTACTACTACAAGTACTGTGTGTACTACTACAAGTACTGTGTGTACTACTACAAGTACTGTGTGTACTACTAGAAGTACTGTGTTTACTACTACAAGTACTGTGTGTACTACTACAAGTACTGAGTATACTACTAGAAGTACTGTGTGTACTACTACAAGTACTGTGTGTACTACTACAAGTACTGAGTATACTACTAGAAGTACTGTGTGTACTACTACAAGTACTGTGTGTACTACTACAAGTACTGAGTATACTACTACAAGTACTGTGTGTACTACTACAAGTACTGTGTGTACTACTACAAGTACTGAGTGTACTACTAGAAGTACTGTGTTTACTACTACAAGTACTGTGTGTACTACTACAAGTACTGAGTATACTACTAGAAGTACTGTGTGTACTACTACAAGTACTGTGTGTACTACTACAAGTACTGTGTGTACTACTACAAGTACTGAGTGTACTACTAGAAGTACTGTGTGTACTACTACAAGTACTGTGTGTACTACTACAAGTACTGTGTGTACTACTACAAGTACTGTGCGTACTACTTCAAGTACTGAGTGTACTACAACAAGTACTGAGCGTACTACTATAAGTACTGTGCGTATTACTTCAAGTACTGAGTGTACTACAACAAGTACTGAGTGTACTACTACAAGTACTGTGCATACTACTTCAAGTACTGAGTGTACTACTACAAGTACTGTGCGTACTACTACAAGTACTGTGTGTACTACTACAAGTACTGAGTATACTACTAGAAGTACTGTGTGTACTACTACAAGTACTGTGTGTACTACTACAAGTACTGTGTGTACTACTACAAGTACTGAGTATACTACTAGAAGTACTGTGTGTACTACTACAAGTACTGTGTGTACTACTACAAGTACTGTGTGTACTACTACAAGTACTGAGTATACTACTAGAAATACTGTGTGTACTACTACAAGTACTGAGTATACTACTAGAAGTACTGAGTGTACTACAACAAGTACTGAGCGTACTACTATAAGTACTGTGCGTATTACTTCAAGTACTGAGTGTACTACAACAAGTACTGAGTGTACTACTACAAGTACTGTGCATACTACTACAAGTACTGAGTATACTACTAGAAGTACTGTGTGTACTACTACAAGTACTGTGTGTACTACTACAAGTACTGAGTATACTACTAGAAGTACTGTGTGTACTACTACAAGTACTGTGTGTAGTACTACAAGTACTGAGTATACTACTAGAAGTACTGTGTGTACTACTACAAGTACTGTGTGTACTACTACAAGTACTGAGTATACTACTAGAAATACTGTGTGTACTACTACAAGTACTGAGTATACTACTAGAAGTACTGTGTGTACTACTACAAGTACTGTGTGTACTACTACAAGTACTGTGTGTACTACTACAAGTACTGAGTATACTACTAGAAATACTGTGTGTACTACTACAAGTACTGAGTATACTACTAGAAGTACTGTGTGTACTACTACAAGTACTGTGTGTACTACTACAAGTACTGTGTGTACTACTACAAGTACTGAGTATACTACTAGAAGTACTGTGTGTACTACTACAAGTACTGTGTGTACTACTACAAGTACTGTGTGTACTACTTCAAGTACTGAGTGTACTACTACAAGTACTGTGTGTACTACAACAAGTACTGAGTATACTACTAGAAGTACTGTGTGTACTACTACAAGTACTGTGTGTACTACTACAAGTACTGTGTGTACTACTACAAGTACTGTGCGTACTACTACAAGTACTGAGTATACTACTAGAAGTACTGTGTGTACTACTACAAGTACTGTGTGTACTACTACAAGTACTGTGTGTACTACTACAAGTACTGTGTGTACTACTACAAGTACTGAGTATACTACTAGACATACTGTGTGTACTACTACAAGTACTGAGTATACTACTAGAAGTACTGTGTGTACTACTACAAGTACTGTGTGTACTACTACAAGTACTGTGTGTACTACTACAAGTACTGAGTATACTACTAGAAATACTGTGTGTACTACTACAAGTACTGAGTATACTACTAGAAGTACTGTGTGTACTACTACAAGTACTGTGTGTACTACTAGAAGTACTGTGTTTACTACTACAAGTACTGTGTGTACTACTACAAGTACTGAGTATACTACTAGAAGTACTGTGTGTACTACTACAAGTACTGTGTGTACTACTACAAGTACTGAGTATACTACTAGAAGTACTGTGTGTACTACTACAAGTACTGTGTGTACTACTACAAGTACTGAGTATACTACTACAAGTACTGTGTGTACTACTACAAGTACTGTGTGTACTACTACAAGTACTGAGTGTACTACTAGAAGTACTGTGTTTACTACTACAAGTACTGTGTGTACTACTACAAGTACTGAGTATACTACTAGAAGTACTGTGTGTACTACTACAAGTACTGTGTGTACTACTACAAGTACTGTGTGTACTACTACAAGTACTGAGTGTACTACTAGAAGTACTGTGTGTACTACTACAAGTACTGTGTGTACTACTTCAAGTACTGAGTGTACTACTACAAGTACTGTGCGTACTACTTCAAGTACTGAGTGTACTACAACAAGTACTGAGCGTACTACTATAAGTACTGTGCGTATTACTTCAAGTACTGAGTGTACTACAACAAGTACTGAGTGTACTACTACAAGTACTGTGCATACTACTTCAAGTACTGAGTGTACTACTACAAGTACTGTGCGTACTACTACAAGTACTGTGTGTACTACTACAAGTACTGAGTATACTACTAGAAGTACTGTGTGTACTACTACAAGTACTGTGTGTACTACTACAAGTACTGTGTGTACTACTACAAGTACTGAGTATACTACTAGAAATACTGTGTGTACTACTACAAGTACTGAGTATACTACTAGAAGTACTGTGTGTACTACTACAAGTACTGTGTGTACTACTACAAGTACTGTGTGTACTACTACAAGTACTGAGTATACTACTAGAAATACTGTGTGTACTACTACAAGTACTGAGTATACTACTAGAAGTACTGAGTGTACTACAACAAGTACTGAGCGTACTACTATAAGTACTGTGTTTACTACTACAAGTACTGTGTGTACTACTACAAGTACTGAGTATACTACTAGAAGTACTGTGTGTACTACTACAAGTACTGTGTGTACTACTACAAGTACTGAGTATACTACTAGAAGTACTGTGTGTACTACTACAAGTACTGTGTGTACTACTACAAGTACTGAGTATACTACTACAAGTACTGTGTGTACTACTACAAGTACTGTGTGTACTACTACAAGTACTGAGTGTACTACTAGAAGTACTGTGTTTACTACTACAAGTACTGTGTGTACTACTACAAGTACTGAGTATACTACTAGAAGTACTGTGTGTACTACTACAAGTACTGTGTGTACTACTACAAGTACTGTGTGTACTACTACAAGTACTGAGTGTACTACTAGAAGTACTGTGTGTACTACTACAAGTACTGTGTGTACTACTTCAAGTACTGAGTGTACTACTACAAGTACTGTGCGTACTACTTCAAGTACTGAGTGTACTACAACAAGTACTGAGCGTACTACTATAAGTACTGTGCGTATTACTTCAAGTACTGAGTGTACTACAACAAGTACTGAGTGTACTACTACAAGTACTGTGCATACTACTTCAAGTACTGAGTGTACTACTACAAGTACTGTGCGTACTACTACAAGTACTGTGTGTACTACTACAAGTACTGAGTATACTACTAGAAGTACTGTGTGTACTACTACAAGTACTGTGTGTACTACTACAAGTACTGTGTGTACTACTACAAGTACTGAGTATACTACTAGAAATACTGTGTGTACTACTACAAGTACTGAGTATACTACTAGAAGTACTGTGTGTACTACTACAAGTACTGTGTGTACTACTACAAGTACTGTGTGTACTACTACAAGTACTGAGTATACTACTAGAAATACTGTGTGTACTACTACAAGTACTGAGTGTACTACTAGAAGTACTGAGTGTACTACAACAAGTACTGAGCGTACTACTATAAGTACTGTGCGTATTACTTCAAGTACTGAGTGTACTACAACAAGTACTGAGTGTACTACTACAAGTACTGTGCATACTACTACAAGTACTGAGTATACTACTAGAAGTACTGTGTGTACTACTACAAGTACTGTGTGTACTACTACAAGTACTGAGTATACTACTAGAAGTACTGTGTGTACTACTACAAGTACTGTGTGTACTACTACAAGTACTGAGTATACTACTAGAAGTACTGTGTGTACTACTACAAGTACTGTGTGTACTACTACAAGTACTGAGTATACTACTAGAAATACTGTGTGTACTACTACAAGTACTGAGTATACTACTAGAAGTACTGTGGTGTACTACTACAAGTACTGTGTGTACTACTACAAGTACTGTGTGTACTACTACAAGTACTGAGTTATATACTAGAAGTACTGTGTGTACTACTACAAGTACTGTGTGTACTACTACAAGTACTGAGTATACTACTAGAAGTACTGTGTGTACTACTACAAGTACTGTGTGTACTACTACAAGTACTGAGTATACTACTAGAAGTACTGTGTGTACTACTACAAGTACTGTGTGTTACTACTACAAGTACTGAGTATACTACTAGAAATACTGTGTGTACTACTACAAGTACTGAGTATACTACTAGACAGTACTGTGTGTACTACTACAAGTACTGTGTGTACTACTACAAGTACTGTGTGTACTACTACAAGTACTGAGTATACTACTAGAAATACTGTGTGTACTACTACAAGTACTGAGTATACTACTAGAAGTACTGTGTGTACTACTACAAGTACTGTGTGTACTACTACAAGTACTGTGTGTACTACTACAAGTACTGAGTATACTACTAGAAAGTACTGTTGTGTACTACTACAAGTACGTGTGTACTACTACAAGTACTGTGTGTACTACTTCAAGTACTGAGTGTACTACTACAAGTACTGTGTGTACTACAACAAGTACTGAGTATACTACTAGAAGTACTGTGTGTACTACTACAAGTACTGTGTGTACTACTACAAGTACTGTGTGTACTACTACAAGTACTGTGCGTACTACTACAAGTACTGAGTATACTACTAGAAGTACTGTGTGTACTACTACAAGTACTGTGTGTACTACTACAAGTACTGTGTGTACTACTACAAGTACTGTGTGTACTACTACAAGTACTGAGTATACTACTAGACATACTGTGTGTACTACTACAAGTACTGAGTATACTACTAGAAGTACTGTGTGTACTACTACAAGTACTGTGTGTACTACTACAAGTACTGTGTGTACTACTACAAGTACTGAGTATACTACTAGAAATACTGTGTGTACTACTACAAGTACTGAGTATACTACTAGAAGTACTGTGTGTACTACTACAAGTACTGTGTGTACTACTAGAAGTACTGTGTTTACTACTACAAGTACTGTGTGTACTACTACAAGTACTGAGTATACTACTAGAAGTACTGTGTGTACTACTACAAGTACTGTGTGTACTACTACAAGTACTGAGTATACTACTAGAAGTACTGTGTGTACTACTACAAGTACTGTGTGTACTACTACAAGTACTGAGTATACTACTACAAGTACTGTGTGTACTACTACAAGTACTGTGTGTACTACTACAAGTACTGAGTGTACTACTAGAAGTACTGTGTTTACTACTACAAGTACTGTGTGTACTACTACAAGTACTGAGTATACTACTAGAAGTACTGTGTGTACTACTACAAGTACTGTGTGTACTACTACAAGTACTGTGTGTACTACTACAAGTACTGAGTGTACTACTAGAAGTACTGTGTGTACTACTACAAGTACTGTGTGTACTACTTCAAGTACTGAGTGTACTACTACAAGTACTGTGCGTACTACTTCAAGTACTGAGTGTACTACAACAAGTACTGAGCGTACTACTATAAGTACTGTGCGTATTACTTCAAGTACTGAGTGTACTACAACAAGTACTGAGTGTACTACTACAAGTACTGTGCATACTACTTCAAGTACTGAGTGTACTACTACAAGTACTGTGCGTACTACTACAAGTACTGTGTGTACTACTACAAGTACTGAGTATACTACTAGAAGTACTGTGTGTACTACTACAAGTACTGTGTGTACTACTACAAGTACTGTGTGTACTACTACAAGTACTGAGTATACTACTAGAAATACTGTGTGTACTACTACAAGTACTGAGTATACTACTAGAAGTACTGTGTGTACTACTACAAGTACTGTGTGTACTACTACAAGTACTGTGTGTACTACTACAAGTACTGAGTATACTACTAGAAATACTGTGTGTACTACTACAAGTACTGAGTATACTACTAGAAGTACTGAGTGTACTACAACAAGTACTGAGCGTACTACTATAAGTACTGTGTTTACTACTACAAGTACTGTGTGTACTACTACAAGTACTGAGTATACTACTAGAAGTACTGTGTGTACTACTACAAGTACTGTGTGTACTACTACAAGTACTGAGTATACTACTAGAAGTACTGTGTGTACTACTACAAGTACTGTGTGTACTACTACAAGTACTGAGTATACTACTACAAGTACTGTGTGTACTACTACAAGTACTGTGTGTACTACTACAAGTACTGAGTGTACTACTAGAAGTACTGTGTTTACTACTACAAGTACTGTGTGTACTACTACAAGTACTGAGTATACTACTAGAAGTACTGTGTGTACTACTACAAGTACTGTGTGTACTACTACAAGTACTGTGTGTACTACTACAAGTACTGAGTGTACTACTAGAAGTACTGTGTGTACTACTACAAGTACTGTGTGTACTACTTCAAGTACTGAGTGTACTACTACAAGTACTGTGCGTACTACTTCAAGTACTGAGTGTACTACAACAAGTACTGAGCGTACTACTATAAGTACTGTGCGTATTACTTCAAGTACTGAGTGTACTACAACAAGTACTGAGTGTACTACTACAAGTACTGTGCATACTACTTCAAGTACTGAGTGTACTACTACAAGTACTGTGCGTACTACTACAAGTACTGTGTGTACTACTACAAGTACTGAGTATACTACTAGAAGTACTGTGTGTACTACTACAAGTACTGTGTGTACTACTACAAGTACTGTGTGTACTACTACAAGTACTGAGTATACTACTAGAAATACTGTGTGTACTACTACAAGTACTGAGTATACTACTAGAAGTACTGTGTGTACTACTACAAGTACTGTGTGTACTACTACAAGTACTGTGTGTACTACTACAAGTACTGAGTATACTACTAGAAATACTGTGTGTACTACTACAAGTACTGAGTATACTACTAGAAGTACTGAGTGTACTACAACAAGTACTGAGCGTACTACTATAAGTACTGTGCGTATTACTTCAAGTACTGAGTGTACTACAACAAGTACTGAGTGTACTACTACAAGTACTGTGCATACTACTACAAGTACTGAGTATACTACTAGAAGTACTGTGTGTACTACTACAAGTACTGTGTGTACTACTACAAGTACTGAGTATACTACTAGAAGTACTGTGTGTACTACTACAAGTACTGTGTGTACTACTACAAGTACTGAGTATACTACTAGAAGTACTGTGTGTACTACTACAAGTACTGTGTGTACTACTACAAGTACTGAGTATACTACTAGAAATACTGTGTGTACTACTACAAGTACTGAGTATACTACTAGAAGTACTGTGTGTACTACTACAAGTACTGTGTGTACTACTACAAGTACTGTGTGTACTACTACAAGTACTGAGTATACTACTAGAAATACTGTGTGTACTACTACAAGTACTGAGTATACTACTAGAAGTACTGTGTGTACTACTACAAGTACTGTGTGTACTACTACAAGTACTGTGTGTACTACTACAAGTACTGAGTATACTACTAGAAGTACTGTGTGTACTACTACAAGTACTGTGTGTACTACTACAAGTACTGTGTGTACTACTTCAAGTACTGAGTGTACTACTACAAGTACTGTGTGTACTACAACAAGTACTGAGTATACTACTAGAAGTACTGTGTGTACTACTACAAGTACTGTGTGTACTACTACAAGTACTGTGTGTACTACTACAAGTACTGTGCGTACTACTACAAGTACTGAGTATACTACTAGAAGTACTGTGTGTACTACTACAAGTACTGTGTGTACTACTACAAGTACTGTGTGTACTACTACAAGTACTGTGTGTACTACTACAAGTACTGAGTATACTACTAGACATACTGTGTGTACTACTACAAGTACTGAGTATACTACTAGAAGTACTGTGTGTACTACTACAAGTACTGTGTGTACTACTACAAGTACTGTGTGTACTACTACAAGTACTGAGTATACTACTAGAAATACTGTGTGTACTACTACAAGTACTGAGTATACTACTAGAAGTACTGTGTGTACTACTAGAAGTACTGTGTGTACTACTACAAGTACTGTGTGTACTACTACAAGTACTGAGTATACTACTAGAAGTACTGTGTGTACTACTACAAGTACTGTGTGTACTACTTCAAGTACTGAGTGTACTACTACAAGTACTGAGTATACTACTAGAAGTACTGTGTGTACTACTACAAGTACTGTGTGTACTACTACAAGTACTGTGTGTACTACTACAAGTACTGAGTATACTACTAGAAGTACTGTGTGTACTACTACAAGTACTGTGTGTACTACTACAAGTACTGTGTGTACTACTTCAAGTACTGAGTGTACTACTACAAGTACTGTGTGTACTACAACAAGTACTGAGTATACTACTAGAAGTACTGTGTGTACTACTACAAGTACTGTGTGTACTACAACAAGTACTGAGTATACTACTAGAAGTACTGTGTGTACTACTACAAGTACTGTGTGTACTACTACAAGTACTGAGTGTACTACAACAAGTACTGAGTGTACTACTACAAGTACTGTGTGTACTACTACAAGTAATGTGTGTACTACAACAAGTACTGAGTGTACTACTACAAGTACTGTGTGTACTACTACAAGTACTGTGTGTACTACAACAAGTACTGAGTGTACTACTACAAGTACTGTGTGTACTACTACAAGTACTGTGTGTACTACTACAAGTACTGTGTGTACTACAACAAGTACTGAGTGTACTACTACAAGTACTGTGTGTACTACTACAAGTACTGTGTGTACTACTACAAGTACTGAGTATACTACTAGAAATACTGTGTGTACTACTACAAGTACTGAGTATACTACTAGAAGTACTGTGTGTACTACTACAAGTACTGTGTGTACTACTACAAGTACTGTGTGTACTACTACAAGTACTGAGTATACTACTAGAAATACTGTGTGTACTACTACAAGTACTGAGTATACTACTAGAAGTACTGAGTGTACTACAACAAGTACTGAGCGTACTACTATAAGTACTGTGCGTATTACTTCAAGTACTGAGTGTACTACAACAAGTACTGAGTGTACTACTACAAGTACTGTGCATACTACTACAAGTACTGAGTATACTACTAGAAGTACTGTGTGTACTACTACAAGTACTGTGTGTACTACTACAAGTACTGAGTATACTACTAGAAGTACTGTGTGTACTACTACAAGTACTGTGTGTACTACTACAAGTACTGAGTATACTACTAGAAGTACTGTGTGTACTACTACAAGTACTGTGTGTACTACTACAAGTACTGAGTATACTACTAGAAATACTGTGTGTACTACTACAAGTACTGAGTATACTACTAGAAGTACTGCGTGTACTACTACAAGTACTGTGTGTACTACTACAAGTACTGTGTGTACTACTACAAGTACTGAGTATACTACTAGAAATACTGTGTGTACTACTACAAGTACTGAGTATACTACTAGAAGTACTGTGTGTACTACTACAAGTACTGTGTGTACTACTACAAGTACTGTGTGTACTACTACAAGTACTGAGTATACTACTAGAAGTACTGTGTGTACTACTACAAGTACTGTGTGTACTACTACAAGTACTGTGTGTACTACTTCAAGTACTGAGTGTACTACTACAAGTACTGTGTGTACTACAACAAGTACTGAGTATACTACTAGAAGTACTGTGTGTACTACTACAAGTACTGTGTGTACTACTACAAGTACTGTGTGTACTACTACAAGTACTGTGCGTACTACTACAAGTACTGAGTATACTACTAGAAGTACTGTGTGTACTACTACAAGTACTGTGTGTACTACTACAAGTACTGTGTGTACTACTACAAGTACTGAGTATACTACTACAAGTACTGTGTGTACTACTACAAGTACTGAGTATACTACTAGAAGTACTGTGTGTACTACTACAAGTACTGTGTGTACTACTACAAGTACTGAGTATACTACTAGAAATACTGTGTGTACTACTACAAGTACTGAGTATACTACTAGAAGTACTGAGTGTACTACAACAAGTACTGAGCGTACTACTATAAGTACTGTGCGTATTACTTCAAGTACTGAGTGTACTACAACAAGTACTGAGTGTACTACTACAAGTACTGTGCATACTACTACAAGTACTGAGTATACTACTAGAAGTACTGTGTGTACTACTACAAGTACTGTGTGTACTACTACAAGTACTGAGTATACTACTAGAAGTACTGTGTGTACTACTACAAGTACTGTGTGTACTACTACAAGTACTGAGTATACTACTAGAAGTACTGTGTGTACTACTACAAGTACTGTGTGTACTACTACAAGTACTGTGTGTACTACTACAAGTACTGAGTATACTACTAGAAATACTGTGTGTACTACTACAAGTACTGAGTATACTACTAGAAGTACTGTGTGTACTACTACAAGTACTGTGTGTACTACTACAAGTACTGTGTGTACTACTACAAGTACTGAGTATACTACTAGAAGTACTGTGTGTACTACTACAAGTACTGTGTGTACTACTACAAGTACTGTGTGTACTACTTCAAGTACTGAGTGTACTACTACAAGTACTGTGTGTACTACAACAAGTACTGAGTATAC
>NW_022987343.1:0-2500 GCF_902827165.1 Trematomus bernacchii | reverse complement strand
AATTATTTTTTACTTATAGTGAAAACTACCCTTGGATGATGGGTTAGTAGACTAAAAGCTTTAGGAATCCAAAGTACAACATATAATAAGTACCCTGTATCAAGATTGATGCAAAACAAGTGACATTTGACCTTTTTATAGAGATTTAGCCAAAAACCCCACTTCTGGGGTCATTTGGGTGGATTTGACCTATCTCTGGCCCCCCTTGCTCGATGTTGATGAATGAAATCTCTTTATAACCGCTAGAGCCAATGGAATCTCTTTATAACCGCTAGAGCCAATGGAATCTCTTTATAACCGCTAGAGCCAATGGAATCTCTTTATAACCGCTAGAGCCAATGGAATCTCTTTATAACCGCTAGAGCCAATGGGATCTCTTTATAACCGCTAGAGCCAATGGAATCGAGGGGAAGTTCTACACACCAACACATTAACAAATAAGGAGTGAGAGTGAGGCGTGGCCCAAACCGGAAGCTGCATACACTACACACACATTAATAGTTTCATAAATGTGAAGAAGCCCTGAGACACAGTCTGGGGGGGGTCCACTGGGGGGGGTCCACTGGGGGGGGTCCACTGGGGGGGGTCCCACTGGGGGGAGCGTCGTCCTTAAGAGTTAAGACTTCAGGAATGTTAAATGGAGTTTGGTCCCAGGGGTTTATGATAGGACTCTCCCATTGGTTGCCTTTTCTAAGCCCCGCCCCCTGTGTTTACCTGCGTGTGGAGGCTCTCGGCCCCGCCCTGCAGGCTCCACCTGTAGCTCATGATGTGGGCGTCGCCCAGCGCCAGGCTCTGGATGCCGCTCAGCGTCACCTGCACCCCCGGCTGAACGATGACATCACGGGCCGCGATGGCAATGGGCGGAGCCTGATCACCTGGAGGACAGGTGAGAGACAGAAAGGTGAGAGACAGACAGGTGAGAGACAGAAAGGTGAGAGACAGACAGGTGAGAGACAGACAGGTGAGAGACAGACAGGTGAGAGACAGACAGGTGAGAGAGACAGACAGGTGAGAGACAGACAGGTGAGAGACAGACAGGTGAGAGACAGAAAGGTGAGAGACAGACAGGTGAGAGACAGACAGGTGAGAGACAGACAGGTGAGAGAGAGGTGAGAGACAGGTGAGAGACAGACAGGTGAGAGACAGACAGGTGAGAGACAGGTGAGAGACAGGTGAGAGACAGACAGGTGAGAGACAGACAGGTGAGAGAGAGGTGAGAGACAGGTGAGAGACAGGTGAGAGACAGGTGAGAGACAGACAGGTGAGAGAGAGACAGGTGAGAGACAGACAGGTGAGAGACAGACAGGTGAGAGACAGGTGAGAGACAGACAGGTGAGAGACAGGTGAGAGACAGACAGGTGAGAGACAGACAGGTGAGAGACAGGTGAGAGACAGACAGGTGAGAGACAGACAGGTGAGAGACAGACAGGTGAGAGACAGGTGAGAGACAGACAGGTGAGAGACAGGTGAGAGACAGACAGGTGAGAGACAGACAGGTGAGAGACAGACAGGTGAGAGACAGGTGAGAGACAGGTGAGAGACAGACAGGTGAGAGACAGACAGGTGGAGAGAGACAGGTGAGAGACAGACAGGTGAGAACAGACAGGTGAGAGACAGACAGGTGAGAGACAGACAAGTGAGAGACAGACAGGTGAGAGACAGACAGGTGAGAGACAGACAGGTGAGAGACAGACAAGTGAGAGACAGACAGGTGAGAGACAGACAGGTGAGAGACAGACAGGTGAGAGAGACAGACAAGTGAGAGACAGACAGGTGAGAGACAGACAGGTGAGAGACAGACAGGTGAGAGGACAGACAGGTGAGAGACAGACAGGTGAGAGACAGACAGGTGAGAGACAGACAGGTGAGAAACAGACAGGTGAGAGACAGACAGGTGAGAGACAGACAAGTGAGAGACAGACAGGTGAGGACAGACAGGACAGGTGAGAGACAGACAGGTGAGAGACAGACAGGTGAGAGACAGACAGGTGAGAGACAGACAGGAGACAGAGAGGTGAGAGTACAGACAGGTGAGAGACAGACAGGTGAGAGACAGACAGGTGAGAGGACAGGTGAGAGACAGACAGGTGAGAGACAGACAGGTAGAGACAGGTGAGAGACAGACAGGTGAGAGACAGACAGGTGAGAGACAGACACTACACTATATTCTTCACATGTAAATATTGTTATAACGGTCCTGTTTTATTTAGTTTTGCTACGTATTCTTCTCTGTGTCTTTGAACGCACCACGAACACAGAGATCATTCCTCCTGGGTGATCTACAGGTAATACAACCTGTTCTGATTGTTATTGTTATTACTATTGTTGTTATTGTTGTTATTGTTATTACTATTGTTGTTATTATTATTACTATTGTTATTATGAAGTTAGAAGATATTACAGATAAACGTAAAAAGTAGATTTAGTGAAAGATAAATAAGAGTATTTAGTAAAGTGCAATATAAGATACTAATAACATCAAGATAAATAAAGCCTTCCT
>NW_022987342.1:9641715-9686671 GCF_902827165.1 Trematomus bernacchii | reverse complement strand
CCATCACTAAGAAAGCTCGACAGCGGCTCTTCTTCCTCCGCAGGTTGAGGAGGTTCAAAATGGATTCCAGGATACTCTGCAACTTCTACAGGTGCACCATAGAGAGCATCCTGACCTTCTACAGGTGCACCATAGAGAGCATCCTGATCTTCTACAGGTGCACGATAGAGAGTATCCTCACTGGCAGCATGACGGCCTGGTACGGCAGCTGCACCGACCTCGATCGTAAGGCTTTACAGAGGGTGGTGAAAATGCACAGCCACATCACCAGGACGGAGCTGCCATCCATGGAGGACCTTGTACTCCCAGCGGCTCAGGAAGAAATCACTACGGATTATCAAAGACCCCCATCACCCCAGCCACAAACTGTTCTTTCTGTTGCCGTCTGGCAGACGTTACCGCAGCATCCTGGCAAGGACAAGAAGATTCGGAGACAGTTTCTTCCCGCGGGCAGTGAGACTGTTAAAAAATTGAACTGTTGAAACAACTTCAAACATTCAACTGCTACTCAGTAGTATGTATCTAATACCCTAATATATATATATCATTCCAATAACTTGTATATAGACTCATACTGCACTATTCCACATCATAACTTTATTTCATTTTTATAACTATTATTATTTTTGTATTGCTCTTGCTCTTATTGTTATTATGTTATGTTATTATGTTGCATTGTTGGAGAAGCCTGTGACATAAGATTTTCAACTGCATAATTACTCTGTAGCTATGTCAGATTGACAATAAAGAACCTTGAACCTTGAGGAGTTTCGGATCAGGAGAGCAACAAAGCTAGAAGTGAACTCTGAACACAGATGGTAAAACACTCAGACAAAGTAGACGTGGAAAACTCTCAAACACACATCACATCAAAGAAAGAAAATCCGACATGCATATTAACACATGGTATAAACTTTCAAACACACTTTAACAGAGAGTATGTAATGTCTATATGCAACATACTATACTGTCAGACGTCCCTTTGTGTGTTTGTTTGTGTGTTAGTGTGTATCTGAGTTTCGCAGAATCAAGAACCCCGCCAACCCTTTGACCGATGTACTTCCTGTTTGGCGTGAATGTTGCTGAGCACTACAGAAGGGCATCCCCACGCGTTATGTTATTTGGGTCAGCGTTTCTGTAGAAAACTGCTCAAATCCGATCAGGTAGAAACACTGGCTGAATAATTTATGATGTAGAATGACAGCAAGGATATGACCCGCCCTACTCTGCCTCTGATTGGCTAGTACAAAGCAAAATCAGCAACAGAAATGAAAACTGCCAGAGAGGAATTCAACACTTCTGAAGTGTCTTTATGGGTCCTCAACACAGAATGTTAATTGAACTCTTTCTGCAGAGTTGGTTAACACTTATTGAGTGTAAGTATTAACTCTATTTGGAGTTTAATTCATTCCCATGTTAACACTATTAGCATTTCTGAATGACCAAAATGAGTGGTAAAATAAAGTTAGCTAAAATAAAGAAGTTATGTTTGGTAAAAACACATCATTTTAAAACATGTGCACCACATAAGCGTTGTAAAACACATTAAACATGCAATCATATTTAACAATGATCTCTCAAATGCTTATTTAAGGGGTCTAAATGAAGCAAGCTGTCCGATACAAATCACTGCATTGTTATTACTTTGCTTTACACAGTACGCATTAAGCTGTTCAAAGTACAGTACGTCAACAGTTCAACCTTTAATGAAAGCAGGCTGTTAATCTGATTAATTTATATTTATAATATTACATATTTTCCTAAACACAGGTACGTCATAGGATGGTCTATTGGCTGCGTACTAGTTGCTTTGGTTGGTGGGGCAGTTTAGGTTTAGGCATGAAAGTCATGTGTAAGAATGTAAGAATATCAGAGTGAGACAATCAGAGGCAGAGTAGGGAGGGTCATGCCTTCACTGTTATACTACATAATAATAATATGTCAAACAGAGTATTGGACTTATATGTAGCACTTTCAGGCAGGCTGGCTGATTCAGCTGCAAGCACTATCGGACCAACTAACTAACTTGGCAAGCAGAGAACTTTAACTAGCTGCAATACTGTCCCATTTAGACTTGAAAGGTATCACTCCTGTATGCTATTACTATTTGGAGTTTGTGTGATAGCGGTTTGTTGAACTTGTTGTAAGTCGCTTTGGAAAAAAGTCAACTTATGAAATGTAATGTTTTGTAATATGCATCATGTGACCAAAATCACGACTCCTGATGAATGCTAATATTGCTCAGTATCCGCTTTAGGTGCATTGCTTTCTTGTTCACTTTAACTTCATACACTGATTTATTGTTAATGTTGTGTTTATAGCTTGACTTCCTGAGTCTCTGCATGTCCTCTTCTGGATGCTGAACAGCGTCACGGCTGTCATTCTTCACCCCCCATGTTCTGATAGGGCTTTCATACTGGTGACCTCACATTAATATACCTTCTAGGCCACCTCTTCAAAACTTCTTGTTTTCATGTCCAAGTGAAACAGAACATTTGAAATCTTCTCTGAAATCAAAGCTGACAGTTAGTTAAAAGCATGTGAGGTCAGTGTCTGCGGCTTTTCTCTGCTCAGCAAACCACTCGCCTGGTGGTCTCAGCGAGTCAGTAGTTTGTGTTTTCCTTCCCTTTCTCTGTGTGTTTGAGTTAAAAATTCATCATGGCTGTGTGTTTGTTTAACAAACAAGTATTTGATGGTGTGTGTACCCTGACACACAGACAAACATACAAACACACACACACAAACAGTTTACACCGGCACAGCCAATGTGTAACCACAGAATGCTATCTCCAACAACAAGCTCTGATTTACTTCTCTGCATCATGAAATGTTTACAACGCGGAACAGCTTCAGACTTTAAATGTCTTACAACAGTAAACAGTGAGTGGCTCACATGGACAGCAGCCACCAGTCTGAAGACATCAGTGAGCCTCATCTCTTGCATCAGCAGAGAGCTAACGGCTCCGTTTGTAGGAAGTTTGGGTGGATATGTTCCCAGTTGTTGGTGATAATTAACATATCCTTACTCTAGCACTACTATCAGGACAAAACATCATCGCAAACATCAAAACCCAATGGGCAGTTGTTTTGATCCCTCGCACCGAAATGTGCTATATAAATGAACTACCTTAACCTTAGAATGCATCTACCATGTGTAGGTCAAGACAGGAGCAGATTTAAAATGAAAACTTCAGGCCTATGCATTACTCTTAAATGTTATTACTAGGATTGAAGGAATGTAAATACAACTTAAAATATATAACTTCCTGTGCAATGTTTTCAGCAAAACAAATTGGTAACCTGCATGTTTTTCAGTAGAAAGGCTGCCTCTTGGCCTCTCAGCTCTGACAGCCTCACTTCATTATGCATTCTATCCTCGTTGACCATTTTCACCTTCAATTCACTCCCATTCACACTCCCATTCAACCCCCTTCCATTCAGGGCACACAGCCTCAAACACAGTGTGTCAAGTGGTGAGGTCTGCAGGTCAGTCTTTGGAGGGTCCTCCACCAACAGGTTACCTTCAGATGTCAAAACACTTTGAATAAGCCTCTCATACCGAGAGCATCAAGAGTCAAAAAGCTTGGCATTAAAACCGGTTGCAAACAATGAGTCCCAAAGGACTAAATCACACGGAGATATTAAAAAATGTTTTAAGAAAAACATTTGCCATGAATGTAAAAGGGAATATATAGTGCAACAAGGAATACACACTCCTACTTTTTTATATAATAGGTCGAGAGAAGTATAAATAAAACAAACTGATATTTTTTTATTACAACATATTATATTGGTTAGAGAATTGATGTAGTGAGGTCAGGCAGGGGAGGATAGACTCAGAGAGATGGACATGGGAAAGAGAGGGGAGGGATGAAGAAAAAGGGTTTTATAAGCTTAGATTAGTTTGATCAGTGTTTAACCCTGACAGATGTCAAGATAACAAATATGAGTTACTCCCTCCAGACTAAAATAAATCAACCCAAGCTCCTCTAATCTCTTCTGTGACAATTATGTACAAAAGGACCCTTTAAAGAGGCCTTATTCTACACACCATGTCTATACCTACTTGAATCTGAAGGAACATTGTACAGTATGATATTTTAGTCACATATCTCAACACTCAAGAGGAACGGAGAGACTGAGCTGGACGGAAATCACAAAAGTTCCTTGGAAATAATTGATAATTACACACCACATTCTTCTGCAGACTCCAGGGGGTTGTGTAATATGGGTGAGAGATACTGTAAAGACAGGCATAAGGGAAATAGAGAGCGAGGGACGGGGTGAAGCAGTATAAATAGAAACTGAGATGAGAAATGATGTGGTGACTGGGTCAGGATAAAGGCTACAGAAAGTGAAAAAGCATTGATATTGCTCTATTCCTCATCTTTATCATGATGAAGTAAGAGGTATGGAGCAACAGAAACCCACAGACTGCGAGAGAGACATGCTGGCATTCTGACGGGGGTTTCACCACATCCATCTGTCTGCAGAGTCAGGGGTCATGTACAGATTACATGAGGGTTTGTAACTTTTTGGCAAGCTGCAGTGCCCAGCTAGAAACCATTATCACTTTAAATCATTACATTTCAGAGAAAGCAGTCATAGTGGACTGTTTCATTCCAGCTTGTACAATGCAAAGTAGTACTGGAGGAAAAAAACCTAATGTACATTTTCATCCTTGAAACATAACACAGTGTTTCTGTGCACTGAGATGGAAAAGCTAACACTGAACGTGAACAAGTGTTTGTTTATGTAGAAACAAGAGTTTTTAAAAGAGTTCTACAAAAAGACCTTTAAAGTTGCATGTTTTGACATATTTACTGGAAGTCATGCCATTGTGTTTGACATTAATGAATGTGTTTTTCCTACCTTCCTAGTGGCCATTGGTTTTCCATTATATACCTGCAATACAAACCTCATTAATTAGACGATTCTCTATGCCAACTGAAGTGGAAACCAATGGCTACATAGTTGTAGAAAGACGGCTATCATGTACGAAACTGATGTACTGTAATGTGGAGTTCCATCAAGTAAAAGTAATTAGTACTTAAGAGAACAAATCATGAAAAAACCCTGTTAGTTATTACCTTCAATAAGGAATCTGAATATTGTTTTTGAAACTAAGTTGGATTTTCCACGTAACATACAGTAGTCATCTGAGATGCAAAGGGGTAATTGAAGCCCAAAGTGCAGACAAGGAACAGTAGCGAAGAACAACACTGGAAAAATGTTGAAACACATGCTAACGCTTCCCTGGCAACTAATCTTCATATAACCAATGAATGATATATGTAATGTTAAAATGGTAGCTTGTATCAACTAATCAAAAAATAATTAGCTAACTCTACAGCTCTTCTCAGTTATATCGTGCATATTAGCATCTATAAGCTCATTGTTTGCAACTTTAGTATTTGGTTAGTCAACTGTTTCAACAAAGCTTTCATAACTGACTGTACGCTCTGTCTGTCCTGCTCAGAAGAGCACGCAAAGGAAATAACTGATTTACTCCCAACTGGTGAACATAGCAGAACATTTAGCAACTCATATAAGATATTACACCAGGTAATGGAGGTGGTGGAGACCAAAACAGTGTTAAAATAGTGGAAATATTCGACTCACAATTATTAGGTTGCCAGAAACACAACTAGTAAATAAATACTGATGTTGGCCCATGTCTGCTGGATATGTACAGAGGGCTGCTGTTTGCTAACATGTGTTATATGGTGATAATATGACAATGTTGTGTTTGCCATGGTCGGCTGCCCACAAATGGCCAAAATATCAATTAATGCAGGTAAAAACACCACAAAATAATAAAACCTCTACAAATGAAGTCTTGATATGATTGACCGGTAACATTTGATTCCAATTCAGGTTGAAACGTGACCTTTCACTACCGGAGCAATACAATGCACAGAGGAGGTTAGGGTGAATGGTAAAGTGTACAAAACACATGAGTTTGCCACAAAAGGTCATGGTTTGTGTTGTCCACTCTGAATCAAGACACCATTGAGTTTTCAATTTTATGCTTAGCACAATCTGTCCCTGGTGTGATTTGACTTGCTTGAAAATAACCATGAACTTTAAGATTGCTCTATTTACCCGGCAATGGACAATGAAAACAAATTGTCAAACTCCTGCAGTGAAGAGTTTTTAAGATGCTCTAATACAGAGCCAGTACTCTGTCTGGAACTTCAAGCAGAATATTGCCTAAAGTACAATTATTAACAACTACTGTTGTTTCAAAATACAATTTGGTGCAAGATTGGTAGGTTGATATAGCTTGCCCTTGGTAAAACCATAAGCAATGAAGCAAAAACTGTCCTGGAGCAGATCCCACAGGTCAAAAAGAAAAATGAGACATGGAAAGCCAACGAAAACATGGAGGAAAAGTAGAAGACAAGTTGGAAGACAAATAGCACCGAACAAGGTTCATCAGAGAGGTTCACTGGGGACTTTTCTTTAATAACAAGCCAGAGGCAGAAAGTTAAACGATTCAAGGAGGGTCGAGGCTGGGACATGGACTGATTCTTTGTTGATTCAGTGTTCAGGTTGATGTGTTACATACAGTGCCTTTAGTACTTATCAGAACCCCAAAATAATTTCCTCAAGGCCGAAACCAAGGTTCAAGGTTCAAGGCTTTTATTGGTCATACGAACATAGCTACAGTGTAGTTATGACGATGAAAATCTTAGGTCACAGGCTCCTCCAACAGTGCAACACAATAAAACTGAAAAAAATAGTGCAAGTAAATAGTAAATACAAAAAGAAAAATAGTAAAAAAGTGAAATAGTGAAATAGTGCAATAAGAGTCTATTACAAGTGATTGGAATATGACATATTAGATAAATAATTTCTAAATTGCAGCCAGATTAATGTTATGGATGTTGTTTCAAAGTTCAGGTGTTTAGCAGTCTTATGGCCTGTGGGATGAAACGCCGGGTTACGTATTGTAACCCTTGTTATATTAACACAGGCGGAGCCCTCTACTGGACTCTATGGGTACTACCTTATCATGCAAGCATTCACCTACTGAGATTTCTATAGACGTAGCCGGCCCCGGGGCGGGCCTACCTGAATGCGTGCGCATCTCACTTCCGTATAAAAGGAGGCCTCGCCTCCTGACCATCATCCTACACCACTCTTCAGCAAGCGGTATAGGACAGACAGTGCCCCCAATATAACAAGGGTTACAATACGCACTGTCGTCCAGCACACCGTTCCACCTCACTGTCCCTGACCGGCATTAGCAGCCGCTGCGCCTCACTCACCTCTCCCTCGGTTGTAACCGTGGAGAAGTCCGGGCTGCGGCCGATAGAGCACACCCTGGCGCGCTTGCCTCGCAAAAAGTGTGCTCGAAAACAGTGCTGAGGGCTCCCCTGCGTCTGCCTATAGGCAGACAGGGAAGGTCCGCAGCCCTGTATGGGTTCACTATGCACCCTCTCTCCTGAGTCCCTAAAGAGCACGGGGAGAGTGCAAGTGCCCCCTATGCAGTGCTTGAATTGGAATAAAAAAGGTGCCAGTACTCTAAATCAGCAACTGTTTCAAGTCAATTTATTTATACAGCCCAAAAACAAGTATTTGGCTCAAAGTCATAGTATATCCTATAATGCTGGTGGGTTTGTCTCTTTACTGTATATTTTAGAAAGGCTCACTGTACTTAAAGAAAATGACTCAGGGTGCATCTGAGATTAGAGGGGGTGCAGGGGTAAAGTGCTATTTTTATAAGTGGGGAGTGGACCTAACACACTCTAGGGGGGTCCGCGGGCATGCTCCCCCGGGAAGATTTGATTTTAAATATGTAAGTTAAATGCATCAATCTGGTGCATTTTGAGAGCAAAATGAAGAGATATATGGATACCTCTCAACATCCATATGAAACAGAACTGTAAACAGATTTACTTTTCTTTATGGATATAAAAGGAAAAAAAAGCCTGACGACTGGCTCGTCCCTGAGTACACTCACCATCTTTCAGCAGGAAATGAGAGAGGGAATCAATGGAGCTGCCAGGGAGGACACAGGGGAATCCAGACGGTGGTTTATGGGATGCAGAACTTGGAGAAGGAGGCTCGACCAGAGAAGGCTCCCCATCAGACAACATGTCTAACACAGGCACAGCATTTTCTTTATTTGCAGTCGGCTCCTTGTCCGGCGACAACCGCTGTCTTTCGCACTATTATTAAGCCACGCTAAAATTGCTAACGTTATGTCTTTTCTGCTCTAGTCTATCGTGGCGGCGCGTCATAGGATGCGTCATGAGATGCGTCATGAGATGCGTCATGAGATGCGTCATGAGATGCGTCATGAGATGCGCCATGAGATGCGTCATGAGATGCGTCCATGAGATGCCGTCATGAGATGCGTCATGATTGCATGCGCATGAGATGCGTATGAGATGCGTCATGAGGATGCGCCATGAGATGCGTCATGAGATGCGTCATGAGATGCGTCATGAGATGCCGCCGGCATCTAGGTACGCTGGGCATATTTGTTGTCATGCGTTACTGGTACTCAGTAAGAAGTGCCGGTACCACATGGGTAAAAATCAGTGCCGGTACTGCTGTACGCGTGAGTACCGGCCCAATTCAAGGCACTGCACCTATGTCCCCACACTCAGACACTGACCCCGTGCAGAGTGGTGTACGGACTATAGATGGAGGGCTCTCCCCCCTCTGCCCCCCGGCAAGCGAGGGGCAGCCCTCCAGCCCTGTAAGGGCCCCAGAGCGCATTTCCATTACGTTCACCCCCCCCGCCCCGACCCTCACCAGGGGTCCGGAAGAAATGTGAGCGCATTTATGCCCGGGGAGGGGGTCAGATGCCCACTGGACCCACAGCCCCCCCCTCCTCACCAGTCCTGTGTTTGCCCCAGCAAGCACAGACGTTGAGAAAGAGCCAGACATATCCAAGAGATAAAACTTTATGAAGGGGCCTGGCGTTGACCAAGACGCCGCCGTGCATATGTCCTCCACACTCACACCGTTGAATAAAGCTGTTGACGCAGCCACAGCTCGTGTGGAGTGCGCACGGACCCCCGCGGGACAGGCTCTCCCTGCCTGCTCGTAGGCGTGTGCAATGCCTCCGCAGAGCCAGCCTGCCAGGCGTTTCTTGGACAGAGCTTTTCCAGTCACCCCGCCCCCGAAGCACACAAACAGCTGTTCAGTGCGTCTCAGGGTAGCTGTGCACTCTACATAACATGCTAACGCGCGCACCGGGCAGAGGAGGTGTAATTTAGCTTCCCTGGCCCCACCATGGGGTGGAAGACTAAAACCCCCCAACTGAATAGCCCTCGACCTGAACGCACTCCTCAGGCTCTTGGACACAAAGGAGGGGTTCGGTCTGAGTGTCGCCCCGCTCCGGTCACCCCGAATCAACAGGCAACTCGGGATTCACCCTAGCGTCCCGGGTGGAGAGACCCACTGAGACGCTTCCTCCCCCCGCCAGTCAGCTGCATGATGATTGAGCGCCCCACCCGGCTGTTCTCTGCTGTTGCTGAGCCTGCCGAGGTCGGGCAGCCCGACCCCGTGAGTGCCGGTACGCCGGTCCCGCGGGGTGGGCCGAAGAAGTGGAGGCGCTACAGGCACGGGACCTCCGTGCCGGCGCCTCTCCCTCCGTCTCGCCGTCGCGCTGCGCTCCCCCGCCCGCGGAGGAGCGCGCTGCGATGTTTGAGGAGAAGCCAGCGGTAGCATGCGGCTAAGCTGCACCCTCTCCTCCTCCAGACGGCTAAAACGCTGGGTGACCGAAGCTATCGACCCAAAGAGCCCTTCCGTGGAAACGGGGGCTCCAAGTAGATCCACTCGGTCTTTCTTTGACAACGCGGTGAGTCCCAGCCACACGTGACGCGATGCCACTGTGGCCAAGGACATCACCCGCCCGGCTGCGGCGGCCACTCCATGGATCAGATTGTTCATCTGACCTATGCAGCGGTCCGGATAATCACTCCCGTCCTAAGACGGGAGAGCGGGGGTGTCTGTTTGAGGAGTAATCAAAGAGACGCCCAACACGCCTAGATCATTGGCCGCAGCCGCCATCTGTGCACCGAGCCTGAACATTTTATCCAAATATTCCAGGGCCTCTCTGTCCCGCGGCAACCAGCTGTTCGCGGCAACAGATGGGCCGCCAGGCTCTCATCGAGGGGGGGCACGCCAGGACACACCGTGTCTGATCGGCCCTGCACCCTGATAATGCCCGACATGGATGCTATTGAGGCCTTCGCCTTCAATGGACGCCGCCATGTCGCCTCCACACACTGCCAGATGTCTGTGGACCACTGCTGCTTGTTAGGTTTCTCCATCGTTGTGTACAAACTGGATAAAACGCGGGCTTTTTGTTGTTGTTCAGGAGTTGATCCCGCCCCTGCCCCCGCCTCGACGTAAGTGTGACGTATGCGGTGCTTTTGCTCTAGCCGGACAATTTTTTGGTGCTCGAAACGAACCGGATTCCGGAGCTAAGAGGCTGCTCTGCTGCGGTGTGAACAGGAAAACCCGGTGCTTTTCAAGCTCCAGCTCCGAACCGGCCCTGAAACACCGTTGGTGTGAATGAGGTATCTGAGGGCTTTAGAGGTGGAGGACAGGAGCCGAGAGAAAAACTCATCATCCCAATTAAGAGTCTGCTGTGATCAAATGACTGCGTGTTACTGCTTAGCGCTTACCCCCCTCACACACACACACACACACACACACACACACACACACACACACACACACACACACACACACACATGCACGCACGCACGCACGCACACACACACACACACACACACACACACACACACACACACACACACACACACACACACACACACACACACACACACACTTGACCCCTGTGACACCTGCCTTCATTGGCTCTTTTCTCTGGCTAATTTGAAAACACTCCTTCCTAATCCTCCCCCCTGGAAAATGTTCACTGCTCTCTCTATAACAATTCAGCTCAAGTCAAATCTGCTGTGCTGGCAGCACATTAAAGAAAATATGTTTCAATGGTGTATCACTCAAGCTCGTATTAAAAAAACTTGACAGAGGGTTACAAGCCATTTGGTAAAAGCCATTCAACATCAGTTTGTGTGTAAAACAATATAGGGTAGTTAATAATATGAAATCTGTGTTTGTGTGTCTCTGTCCTTGACCTCTAAGATCCAGAGGCTCAGCAGAAAAAACTGGTTAAACCAGAACTGATGATTACAATCCGTCAGGAGACACACTCAAACAGATCTGGCTTTGGCTCTTGGTCCTGAGCGCTGACCGTCACTAATGCGCCTTTTGTTTTCCCTCATCCAAAGCCACACACACACCAGGGTGAGAAAAAGTGTGAAAAGACTGAGATAGAAATGTGGCTATGTTTGTTAAATCTGCATTATCAGGGTACTATCCTCTAGCTTGTATGCGGGGAGTTCATTTATGCTTCTCTTTGGTCATATTAGTTAAAGTATATGGGACAACGATATTGGCATGTGACCAGAGGAAAGGGTACATTTTTTGTTAAACTTAAACAAACTTAAAAAATGCAAAACAAGGAACTGTGATAATCAAAATATTGTGCAGCCTATGCAACATACTGACGACCAGCGATGCAGTATTGCGCTTTAATAAAGACGGACCCACATGCCTTCTTAATGCCCACCTCACTCCCCACACCTCCAGTTTGTGATGCACACTTTCAGTTGATATTGTACCACGATTAAATAAACTTAAAATTTTAGAATTGTATGCAGTATGTTACAACTAAGTTTAAAGGTGGGGTATGTAGTTTTGGAGAAAACCAGCTCGAGTGCACTAGAATTTGAAAATACACAGCCGGAAAAAATCTGCCACTTCCTTACAGAGCCCCTCCTCCAACACACACGAACGCGCATATGACCAATAGAGAGGCGAAGTCCCGCCCATCTACTTCCGACCCATGGGACCTTATTTCGGAAAAATTATGCATTGAAGTCAATGGGGAGAGAAAGATTATCTTTCGATCCCGTTTTAATTGTGCCACGAATTACACATATGATGTTTGTCAATCTTAAATAATAATTTCCATGTCAAAAAAGTCACAGTTTGTCGTAAAACTGTTGAAATATAAGACTATGAAAAATACGCAACTAGAAAGACTACAAATCCCAGAATCCCGGTCCCGCATGCTGGCTCTTACGGAACCGACTAACTCCCCTTGTGTGTATGTACAGCTCTCAACATGCACAGAGTAGTGATTTTCACCTCTTTTAATACTTTTCGCCTCATTCTGAAAGAAAGAGGTGAAATGTGCCAACGTGACGGCCGTCTTGGTGTGTGGTGCGAGACGGGAGATGTAGGTCATTGAGCGGTTTTCACACAAAAAAAAGTGTTACTTCACAGTTTTACGACACATTTTTATTTTTTTGACTTGTAAAATTATCTTTTAAATTGACAAACATCATATGTGTAATTCGTGGCACAATTCAAACGGGATCGAAAGATAATCTTTCTCCCCCCATTGACTTCAATGCATAACTTTTCCGAAATAAGGTCCCATGGAGGTCCACCGGAAAGGGAGGGACTTCGCCTCTCTATGAGGGCACGAGATAAGTTTGTGCACAGATGGAAGGCTGACAGGCAGGTAGGCCATCCAGTTATTTTAGCCGGGCCGGCTAAAGTGATTGGTTGTGCTTTTTACAGTATTACGGCTTCCACGGCTTTTTTTATGTATTTTTTGTCAAAGCACTTAAGATATTCATTGCTATCGGGATGTTAGGAGCATTCCATGGAATATAACAAAAAGTGTATCTCGAGCCGGTTTCTCAAACTTACCTACCCCACCTTTAAGTGGACTCTCACAAGGCACACTATGATACATTAGGACTAATTCCAGCCTCAGAAGGCGGTCTGCTCTGCCAAAAAGTGCTTTTACTCTAAATTACATTTCTCGGTCGGCTCCCTAGGTTTTTTTTTAGCTATTGCTGGATTTTAAACCAAAGAATCCCCAAAACAAAAAAGAAGGTGTAATTAGGCTGGAATCAATGTATTCCTAATGTATGTAACGGGGAAGAAGAAAGTCACCCACACCTTGACTTTCCACTTTAATTGGCTGTGATACTTGGTATACTTGATACTTGAGGTATTTTCATGTTCACTACTTTGTACTTTTACTCAACTATATTTATTTAATACCTTTAGTTACTTTACAGACTTGGATTAATGATGGTAAATATTCCACCTGGAGTAAATTCACAAGCTACCCTGCAGTATACAAAGTCATTCAAACTAGCTGGACCTTTACCAGCTTTGAGAACACTTTAATGATCAATCATTATAAAACATATCATATATATTATTCTGAAATGGACCAATCTGCACAATGACTACTTTCACTGTCGCTACTTTAACTATATTTTGATGATAATACTATTCTACTTTTACTTGAGTAACATTTTGAATGCAGGACTTTTACTTGTAACAGAGTATTCCTACACTCTGGTACATCTACTTTTACTCAAGTACAAGATCCGAGTACTTCTCCACCTCTGTAGATACACCTCCCCATGCTTGTTTTTAACTATTGCTGGATTTGAATCCAAATACTCCCAAAACAAATAGTTGAAATAAGTCTTTCTGTAACTGGACTTTCACTTTAATGTGCTGTGATGGACACCAGTCTAACATAACACGTTAGTACCACCCTTGCCATAACAGTAAAGTAGCAGAGTATACTTCATATTGTCTCCAGATGCAGGATCAGGTGACCCAGAGCAGGCACTCACCGGCGGCTCAATCTGCTCCGGCGGCTCCGGGTCTTCATAGTCGCTGGGGCTGGAGTCGCTGGCGAGGTTGGAGTACAGAAGGTAAGCCAGTAACAGAGATATTCCCAGTAGGTGCATGTTTATAAAGTCCTCAAGTGTTTATGATCCGAGAACCATAAAAAGGGAAATTTAAAAAAACCTCCCCTGCGTCTGCGCTCCCCTCTCCAACTGCCGCGGATACCTCTCTCTCTATCTCTCTCTCTCTCCCTACTCTATCTCTCTCCCTCTATCTCCCTCTCTCTCTCCCTCCTTCTCTTTGTCTCTCTGTCAGGGTCCAGTCTCCACCGGTCATATGGAGGCAGATCATTCCGCCGGGTCAGGGGAGCCTGGCGCGTCAGGGACCGTTAAAGCGCAAAATGACAGGAAAGCGGACAATCCTCCTTCAAAATAAAAGCCTCCACTGACCTCTGAGAGTGATTTATGACACGGGGGATGCCCCTTCACCTCTTTCCTCGCATGTTCACTAAACACAGCAGAAAGGCCTTCTGACCAGTGGAAGAAGTACTCTTTTCCTGAGTGAAAGCAGTACCAGTGTAGTAACTAAGTAGATGTATTCAAGTACTGTACTTGAATAGTACTGTACTGTAAAATGTTGAGGGACTTCTACTTGACTTGAGTATTTCCATGTTATGCTACTTTGTAGTTCTACTCCACTACAATTCAGAGCTACATTTTACTCCACTACATGTATTTAATACCTTTAGTTACTTTACAGATCTGGATGAATGATGTGAAATATAATCAAGTGTTAAATCAGACTTTAGTTCCACCTGGAGTAAATTCACAAGCTACCCTGCAGTATACAAAGTCATTCAAACCTTTACCAGCTTTGAGAACACTTTCATGATCAATCATTATAAAACATATCATATATATTATTCTGAAATGGACCAATCTGCACAATGACTACTTTTACTTTTGCTACTTTAACTATATTTGTATGCTAATACTTTTCTACTTTAACTTGAGTAACATTTTGATTGCAGGACTTTTACTGTAACAGAGTATTCCTACAGAGTAGATCTGATAATCCTTCCTCCTCTGCAGAGCAGTAAAGCCTAATAACAAGTGGCGCTTTATTTTTTAAATGGAGGATTTTTTAATACCCTTTTTATCGTCAAACAGCACACAGAGAAATCTAGACTTTAACCTACCTTAGTAATCAAAAATGTGTGCTGGAATACAACAGAAAACATGAAGAAATTAAATGATTTTACAAAAAGGCCCCAGATGTCAGGAGAACAAATATCAGTTTACCATAAATAATCATATCTTAAGCTAGTATGAGCTATATGTACCATGTTATACCCATAACAGCATAATGAAGATGCAACATGACAGTGATGGTAAAAGCTGGAAGAGTTCTAAATCCAAGTAAGAGAAGTTTCTATAACTATAAAATTAAGCAAAAAAACTGGGCAAATGCTCTGACAGCATCATAGATGCTATTATAGATTCAACAGGAAGCAATGTAATTTTACAATCGCCTTAAAAGTGGCCAACCACAGACACACCATCCCAGCCCTAACCCTGCAGGAGCCAAAGCCAGAGGAAAAGCTCTGTTGGTGCTTTTAATAAAGCAGTTATGACTCAGTGTAGTGTGTGTGTTACGTTTGGGGACTCCTGCACCGTCTGCTCTCTGTCACTGGGGAAATGCTCAATGGTCTGAGGATATAATAATAATCAGAAGAAGGAATGAAAATAACTCATCTGGTAACCACCTAGTGTTGCCAGGAGTGGGAGAGTTTGCTGATTTTGTTCAATCTTTGGTTGAAAGCAAATATTATTCAGGCAGAAGGACAAATTGAAGACATAGGAAAAATAATATCACCATGAAATCGATTAAACAAAAAGAACAAAATGAGCAGGCGACACACACACACACACACACACACACACACACACACACACACACACACACTGACACACACTAGGGAAGTGGAAAGATTTTGTGTGCCTTGCAGGGGGTCTTTCGTTCTGCAAATGTAGCTACTGACTGTGTGTGTGGATATCCGCAGATATTTAGTGGATATGAAGTCCTTCAGCGTGGCCAGCATTCCAAAGTATTACACATCATACAAACACACACACACACACACACACACACACACACATGTGTGTGTGTGTGTGTGTGTGTGTGTTGTGTGTGTGTGTGTGTGTGTGTGTGTGTGTCTGTCTGTCCCATGCTCCTCATTAGACCAAACAGGGATTACTATTTGGCTTTGCATTGTTTTGATTGGCCTGTGACTCAGAGGTCAAAGGTCGATCCAAGAATTGCAGGACAAGCTCAGGCCAACAGTGTATCAACAGTATCGCCATGACAACAACCACTAGCAAGCAGAATCTTAAAACAGCCATGTTCTGCAGCTCAGCTCACCCTGAAATCCTCAAGCTAATTTGTTATGAGTGACACCTCTGTGCTGTCAATGCTTAGATTGTTTATCATCCAATAAATCAATCAAATACGTTTATATTTACTTCAACTGTAACTCGTGTTATATTTTTGACCTTTGAAAGTGCACGTTATCACATCTCAATTCCATTTCCTTTGAGTGGCTGTTTTGGAGCTTTCACCAATATCCCATGATTTTCACCTACAGAGGTTCAGCCCAAGTCCAATCTTGCTCTAAATATTCCCCTTACAGTATATACTGTATGTTTAAGGGGAGCCATTTTTTATATATAAAAATACAAAAAATGATGTACAATATCTCCTCAGAAATGTGTTTGTAAAGGAAATCAATTATGTTTAACTCTTTGCAAAAGCATTCTCTATCACACACAATCACACATACATACACACACACACACACAGTGGCTGGAAGAAAAGCATGTGAGTGGAGAGATAAGCCTCCTTTGTTAGCTGGCTGACACTTGGAGACAATTAATTAGTCTGGGCTCAGGGAAATTGGACCTAACTAAGACCCCATTTACACGGGAACGCAGACGCATACGAAATGTAAACGAACCGAATACGATATAAAAAAAGTCTTCCGTTCACACGAGACCGCTCGAAAGCGCTGGAGACGCTGTAGTACATATGCCGGGCCGGTAAGTGGCGCTGTACTTCCGCACGAGACCGCTCGAAAGTGCTGGAGACGCTGTAGTACATATGCAGGTCTGTAAGTGGCGCTGTACTTCCGCCACAAAATACACCAAAAGCAGCGAAGAAGACCCCCAAGCATGGTTGCCATGGTTGCCCTTCTGTTTATGCCCCGCGGTGGATTTAGCAACATGTAGTTCATGTAGCTCTCCATGTCCACTTGTTGCTGATGGTTGTGGTAGAGGAGCTGTAGATTTTGCACTAACATCTGTAACATGGTCAGTAGCAGTAGCAGTAGCTACCAGCACAGCATTTCACTAAATGCCACAGCATTTCAGAAAACGCCACAGCATTTCAGAAAACACAACAGCATTTCAGAAAACACCAGAGCATTTCAACTTATACGGAAAGGGTATTCCTTTTGGGAGAACTCTTCTTGTTTGTGATTGGACAGAGCCAGCCAGAGAAGCACTGCTGTGATTGGTTGTTTTTGCTGCCAGTCAAGAAATGACGCTTCGTGATTGGTCAGTACCCAGCAACATGTCCCTAAACATCAGCCGTTAGCTGTTAGCACACAGAGCTCACAGCTCCTCATATCTGTTCAGAAACTGGAGAAAAGTTCAACATGTACAAACCACAGACTGTCTATGTCATGGCTAATACAGTCGCAGCTTTATTTATGTCTGTATGACGTTGTTGCAGTGGCGAGCCGTCAGGGCCCTCTCTGAGGGCCTAAGATATTCTAAAAAATAATATTTGAAAACATTTTTTTTTTTAAACATTCATTAGTTTTACCTAAATAACTTGATTTAATTGTATTTAAAATAACTTTTCCAAAGAAATAAATCCTTCGAATCTGCCTGTTCAGTTTCTGTTGGAATGTGAAGGGTTAAATGCTGTCTCTGCGAGTTATGTGAAGACGGGCATTCACAGAGGGCCCGCTATAGTAACTCAATGAGAGAGTAATGTCAATTGACAGTACAATTGACCAATCATATCTTCCCTCTAAATGGGTGGGCTTTATTTTCGTGGACTTTATGACAAGTTCCGCCCGCTGTGAGGTTTATACATGTGTATAAAGTGGTGCAGTGACGCGTCCTAAAACCCGGAAGTAAGCTGCGCTCGGGTTCCCTCGACAAAAAAGCAATGGGATTTCTCCATACTGTAGGATTTTGGAAAATAGCTTGAAATAAGGTCTGTGGAAAACGAACCTGTTAGATAAATGCACGTTTTGTTCAGCCGGATAATATCCACATGTCTACCCTACTTTTATAATTTTCGAATCACAAATCTAATCGATAGATTTATGATCGATAGATTTATGATCGATAGATTTATGATTAGCATAAGTTCGTTCCTGATGGCTCATGTCAGTGATAGTGATGACATCGTTGCGAAATTATTAACCGAGTCATTTTCAAGATTGAGTTACAATGATAAATTGGAGTGGCAAAGGATCAGCTGCATGACCCCGCCATCAAGGGTTAGGGTTAGGGTTAGGGTTTAGGCTAACCCTAACCCTAACCCAGAGGGCCTAGGTATAAAAGTCACGGCTCGCCACTGCGTTGTTGTGAGTGTGGACGGAGCAGCTACAGGTTAGTTTAGCCTGCTCGATCCAATATCCATTTAGATTAGAGTGATGCGAATATTCTGTGGTCTACCATAGTATTTACATGGAGATAAAGCCCGAATATTCGCATCGCTCTAATCGCTCGAGTTTCACCGCGGCTTTCAGCTGTGTTTGCTCCTGTCATTCAAACAAAACGCGCTGGAGAGGGGACGGGGCTTATCTCCATGTACATCATATGGTAGATACCAACTACAACAAAATGAACATATTTTACCGTGATTTAATTGTAATACACGTTTCAAAATGATGCCGAAGTAACAACATACTGATACCGGTTAGTAAAAACCATGAATTAATGCTGTGACAAGTCTGCAGACAGACGGCAGGCGAAAAACATTTTAAAATGCTTGTTTTCTGAATGGATACTGGATTGATCAGGCTAAACTAACCTGTAGCTGCTCCGTCCACACTCACAACAACTTCATACAGACATAAATAAAGCAGCGACTGTATTCACCATGACACAGACAGTCTGTGGTTTGTACATGTTTAACTTTTGTCCAGTTTCTGAACAGATATGAGGAGCTGTGAGCTCTGTGTGCTAACAGCTAACGGCTGATGTTTAGGGACATGTTGCGCTGTCGGGTGCTGACCAATCACGAAGCGTCATTTCTTGACTGGCAGCAAAAACAACCAATCACAGCAGTGCTTCTCTGGCTGGCTCTGTCCAATCACAAACAAGAAGTGTTCTCCCTAAAGGAATACCCTTTCCGTATAAGTTGAAATGCTGTGGTGTTTTCTGAAATGCTGTGGTGTTCTGTGAAATGCTGTAGTGTTTTGTGAAATGCTGTAGTGTTTTGTGAAATGCTGCGGTGTTTAGTGAAATGCTGCAGTGTTTTGTGAAATGCTGTAGTGTTTTGTGAAATGTTGTTTTGACTTGCCTTTCAGGGCCACCGTAACCTTGCGACCCGTTATCGTTTGCGGGGTCTGTTTCCGCGTTTCCGTTATGGCCTCGTGTGAACGAACGGGCTATACGAAAGAGAAAAGTAGCGGATACAACCGTTTGCGTTCTCGTGTAAACAGCACCTAATAGGTGTGTGTTTGGTGTTTGTGTGTTGCATTGCACTACAATGTGTTTCACACATGAAGACAATCTCCTTCAATAACAGAATGAGGATTGTAGTTTGGATTAAATGTTGCAACTGATTTATATATCTCATGTTGATGAAGTCTCTTAACACACTGCACCTGTTGGACAGCCCTAACAGCCACTTTACTTCTCCAATCCATCAAATCTACTGCAAGATCCATTCCAACTCATCCACATTACAAAACCTTGCTCAGGAACATTCTGGTTACTGAAAACTGCTGTTAACTCCATACTGAACAAATCTGGGCTAGACCCTGACATACCAAGAACATCAAACCTGTAAGCCAGAACCTCACGCCTGTTTTACTGGTGTTGAATCATGGATTTAACCAAACTTTCTTAATTTAAAACTTTCCTGGCCAGTCTCTCTTCATGGTTTTCCATCAGCACCATCTTCATTATTTTGATTATGTTTTGAAATACCCATATCTCCTGATTTTTTAGTTCTGCCCTCATCCTGTGCATCGCTTTGTGTTAATCTCTCTCTCCTGCTAGTGTTCGTTTTTTGATTTTTAGAGCTTGAGCCATTTGGGGAGCAATCTCTAAAAGTCTGGATGTCTTACCTCTGTCTATTTTGGCCATACTTTTCATAAAAATGTCTCTTGTGGGTCCCCTGACTTCATGGAAGTGCCTTTTCATTTACCAACAGCATGATATTTTAATGTTTTAGATCATTGTCTACATTTCTTTTTTTATGCGTCAGAACTGAGAATTCTGATGGATTAGTTAACTCATTCAAATAAATGTTATGACTCTCTATGTCTTGAAGTAAGGATTGTACGACCTCTATTGCATATTAGATGGAGATGTGGTGTGTTTCTATAGGGAGTTCAGCCTGGTGTTCTCTCCCTGCGACCTCCAGCTCTCAGTTACATACACAACAAATCCTTGGCTCAACAATGACCTCTTGGTTAGGCAATTAATTGTGCACACATGCACACATACACACAGTCCATCCAAAGACTAATAGCCCAGACCCCCCCACAAACAGCAGGTCAAGGTTGTAAGCACTGAGAACCAATCTCTCTCTCCATGTGTGTGTGTGTTCATTCCTGTGCGTCAGTGTTAGTGTGTGTTCCCTAATTAGAATGCTATGCTTTGGTAACAGACGTCTGTGGAATTTGAGCTGATATGAAAATAATTGCTTCACAACGAGTGGTGTGTTTGCACGGTCAGAAATGAAACAAAATATGCTCCAAAGTTTACGCTCAAACTTTCTATAACCTGTCTGCAGTCTGCCTCAGTGGCTATAGCTCACTGTTGAAGCTCTCATTTTGTGTCAGGCGGCAGGTCAAATCTCCATATCAGTGGGTCAATCTCACACTGATGTACATGTAGACTAGAGGGATTACATAAGAGAACTCAAATGATCATATATGTTTGGCTCATTAGTTTAATGCCAGACAGAAACCAGACCAATATAATGCTGGGTCCAGTTCCAATTGAGGCTTAGCCACACATCTTGACATGAAGTGAATGGTCTATTTACCAACTGTACCACTGTTAATACACAAACCTTTAGGAATTGAAATATCATATTCTGTGTGTGACTATAATTCCTGCTTGTTTAAGTGTATGTATTTCAAAGATGTAGGCATTGAAAGATATGTATAGTTCTATCAGCTGATGGCAATAATATAAACACACACAAAGTTCAAGTTCCACAAAAATACATAAATACGATGGGACAGCTTAGGTTACATGCCTTTTTTATTTCTCTGAAACTCTCAATTAAAAAAGATTAATTAATGATTAAAAAATGTTATACAGTATTACAGTACTTATTATATTAAACTGGTGTTTTCACACAGTGCATGACACAACTTTGACTTTGTGTGCAGGCAAACTGTTGACCACTACTAATGTGGATAGTGTTAAGTGTAACTGTTAAATTGAAGTAACTCTGTTCTTCTACTTTATGGACTTATAGAGTAAAGTGTTGTTCCTTCAACAGCTGCAGCATGTCATCCCGGGAGGAAACGTGGAAGTGACACACAAACAGCAGGAATAAGAATCTAAGAATTTTAGGAATTTTCTCTGACACACGGAGACGTCACAGTGGAGATGCAGTAAATGTACTCTGTTCGTGTGTGTGAGAGTGTGTTTGTACGTAAGGAATGTGGCCGAAAGTGTTTTGACATTGGTGACACAAGGGACATTGGGACCATAAAGAATAATAGTTACTGACAAACAGCAACTGTGTGTGTGTGTGTGTGTGTGTGTGTGTGTGTGTGTGTGTGTGTGTGTGTGTGTGTGTGTGTGTGTGTGTGCGCGCGCGTGCGTGCGTGCGTGCGTGCGTGCGTGTGTGTGTGTGTGTGCGTGTGTGTGTGTGTGTGCGTGTGTGTGTGTGTGTGTGTGACAATAGCAGAAACCACCTGCTGCCTTTATCACCAGCTTACACAATGTGTGGCCCCTCGGAGACACAACTACAATATCCCTTTACTGTCAAAACACAAACAAGACATTTTTAGCATCAGAACAGTGCTGGCAGGAGGGGTGCATTCCATTTTAAAACAACGTGATGATTCATTTCTTCCTGCTAACACAAAGTCATGGGGTTAAGGAAAGATGTGAAGAGGATTTCATCATGATGTCAGCTGGGCGACGTCATTCAGATACGCTTGCAGAATTAATTGATTGTCTGCATGCGTCTGCCGTGGTAAAACAACAATTTTCTTATCATGTTGTTTCATGCGGGTGTCTATGAACATGGACAACAGAGAAATATATATAAATACATATAATCTTCATTTCAAGGTTTGAATTCAAATAAAATAAAATGCTTATCATGGCTGGCCCTTAAACACTATTCTTTCTGTGTCATTTCAATGCGTTAAGAACCTTCCAGAACAAAAAAGGACTAGTTGACCGCGACTGAGGTGTGGCGGCTACATTCTCATTGAATTAGGCCGCTCAGAGGCTAAATTGCTGTGACGCTTATCAATAATAAAACTCTGTAAAGTTTTAAGGATATTTAATAAGGCAAATAAACAATAACCAATAACAACCACACGGTCAACAAAAGGTTATTTCAGTTGTTATCTTCTTATTTTCTCGTCCCTGTTGTGTGACTGTTTTCCTTTTCTTTTTTAGGGCCCCCCGTCCTATTGTAAAGCGTCCTTAGGTTTAATTCAGACGCTGATGGCAGAGATGCCATAATAATTTAAGGTTCATTTACACACACTCATAGCTATTAGGGATGCCATACCTTGCCAAAGGACACATCAACACGCGTAGTGAAGGAGCCGCCAATCTTCCCAGCTCGCTCTAACTCCTGAGCCATACCACATGAATGCAACAATGCAACAAAACATGATCAATACAACCCTTACTTTTTAAAGTCTAAAGCAATGCTATCAACTCTGTGCAGCTGACCTTAAGCTGTCAAGTATTGTTGTTGAGGGGAACGTCTCACACAATTGATGTTACAAAAAGAAACCGACAATATAACATTATCACAATACGTGTATCCATCCACCAGTTTTTATGCTGCAGGACTGGGCTGACAACAGAGGAAAGTGGTAGAGTAGCAATCAACACAGAGTCACTGTTTGAATCAGAAAGGGCTTTATTTCAAAATGGCTAGTCATATTTCATGACTAGCCATCTCATAGTTGTTGAGACATTCCATTGCTTTCTAAACTAAAATGAAACACTTGCATATCATATCAGTGCCACACTGTGACAAATAGTAAGAAAAAGCTCCATCAGACTGGAAACCTGTAGGGATTAATAAAGATGTGATGAAAAAAACGTAAGGCTTGTTTTCAGGTCCACTGGTGATTCAGGCTTTTTTCAGGGTTGACAATTGGCAATCATAGAGGAAAACCGGTGGGATTAATGAAACCCTTTTTTCCTACAGTGGACCATCAGTGACATCAGAGTTCAATATTAGTTTAAAATATCTCTTATCCTGTTAAGTCACCAGGATAAATGCGTTGAATTGTTTTCACTGCAGCAAAACAAAGGTTTTCAAGGTTTTATTTGAGTGTGCGCATTAGGGATTTCTCAGCTATGTTTCTTTTCTATTTTGTCCTCTTGAACAATGGGATCAGTTTTAGAGGCTTTACTCATACAATGTTATCTTAGGAAAATCACAGAAAACAGAGCATTCTGTTGAGGTGAGTCACACCACCGACAACTGGATTCATTTATTTTCACTGCTGATGAAATTGATTTGATTTGTGATTTGATGCAATATTTATTTGACCATGCAAAGATTTAGTTTGCTAAGGAATCTTGTATTGTTGACACTTTACAAATGGAAAATGGATTTGCGGGTTGATATAAATAAGTTGTTAAGAAAGAGAAATGAGTGAAATGGCATTTCCTTGCAGGTTTTCAACAGTTTACAACATCCATTCAGCCAAGGAAACGTCATTACAAGGACATTCAGAAAACTGAGACATTTTTGCAGTCAAATTCAGTTTGACGGTTCGAACAGAAAAAAACAACTAAAAAAGAAACATTTTGACACATTTCTTGGATAATGACATTTGCTCAATAACAAAAACATCACATGAACATTTCACATGCTCATTCTATCAGCCCATTGGCAAGTTATAGTCAACGAGGAACACTAGTGGTGCGTTTTGAAAAAGTATAAATAAATGAATCATGTCAATCATTTCAGCACAGGATTATTTTTCACAATTTGGTCCATAACCTAAAGATGAACTCAACAGGAGAGTGCTTCCACCTACTGGTCATATTTTATATATTTAAACTCTGCCTGCATCATATACATCATAATTTAAAGAGCAGTAGGCCTATATGCTATATACCCACTTATATTCTCATTTTGAACAGACAGACAGTTTTATGAAAATGGTCTCCAGGATACTCTGTGATTTTTTACCGATGGAGGGTAGACATTTTATTTTATTGTTTTTTATATTCTTATTAGGGCTGTCAGTCGATTAAAATATTTAATCGCGATTAATCGCATGATTGTCCATAGTTAATCGCGATTAATCGCAAATTAATCGCACATTTTTTATCTGTTCTAAATGTACCTTAGAGGGATATTTTTCAAGTTTTTAATACTCTTATCAACATATGAGTGGACAAATATGCTTTATATGTTTGTTTATTATCATTTGAACAATGACAAATATTCTCATGAATATTAAACACAACAACCTCTGAACATTACAAATATTCACCTCAATTCAACCTGGAACCTCTCTCATACAATACAAAGTGTGTGTGTGTGTGTGTGTGTGTGTGTGTGTGTGTGTGTGTGTGTGTGTGTGTGTGTGTGTGTGTGTGTGTGTGTGTGTGTGTGTGTGTGTGTGTGTGTGTGAGCGAGAGTGTGTGTGTGTGTGCGTGTGTGTGTGTGTGTGTGGTGTGTGTGTGTGTGTGTGTGTGAGCGAGAGTATGTGTGTGTGAGTGAGAGAGAATGTGGAGACACTGTGATTGATCGTTGGAGCTATGTGCCGCTCAAGGCATATATGCTCGAACGTGTGCTGCCTGGACGCTGCAATCATGTAGCGCGTACTATCCGTGCTGAGTGTGCTGACTTTTCGTACAATGTCCCACTGTCTGGCTACCTGCATAAAGTCAAGTGCTCGGCGCAGTTGTCGGCAAAATGTCATTGAAACAGCTCCTTATATCCGTTAGCGCAGCTAGCTAGCACCAGATGCTAACAACAACAACACGTAAGGTGTGCCTCGCTCGCGCGAGTCGTGCCACACATACACACTCCCTCCCGGTCCTCCCGATGGCCAGTCCAAGCCTGCCGGTGAGCGTGGAAGTGTGGTCTGCCACAAGCGGGCGACAGGAGCGGGGCTGTCAGCATCAGCTTGTAGATGGTATTTTAAACTCGATGCGCTCTGAAACTACGGGGCGGCCGAGGACAAAAAATACACATGCGTTAATCGCGTTAAAATAATTAGTGGCGTTAATTTTTTTTTGCGTTAACGCGTTATTAACGCGTTAACTTGACAGCCCTAATTCTTATGGATGGAGGGTTACTATAAATTACTATACTTTAAAATACTATAATCCGTTACAATTACTAGATGTAAAAAAAAAAATATATTTATATGAAAGTAACGTAACCTGATTACATTCCTTTACTTTTGTATAATCTAAATATGAAATGCAATGCAAACAAAGAAAAGACAAAATAAATATGAACTATATGTTTTACCTAAGTGTATGTGTAAGACAACAGAACAATGTGACCTTAGAAAAGAAGAATCCAAATATATTTGTTATCAAAAATGTGTCCTCTTATATTACAGACTAGGAACACTCAATGTTTATGTCCCGAAGATCTTGTTCAAGCAGAAAATGCAGTCATTTCTTTCAGTCAAAGGCAACGGTTCAAAGAAGAACTATCTGTACTAGAAGCTGGTAAACATAATGTGAAAGGAAGCAGTTGCTTGTACAAACTGGATCCAATGTTGGATTATGGACTTCTGAGACTGATGGCCGCTTGAAACGACTAGCAATGCCTGAAGAGCCCAAACATCCGATCATTCTCTCGAAGGATCTTCACATATCCACACTATTGTTACGACATATTCATGAAGAACTTGGACATGGAGGAAGGAATCATATTTCATTTCAAACCTTTATTCAACCAGATGGTCCAATTGAGATCATAGATCTCTTTTTCAAGGGAGACCTGCAGCATATAGGTTCCACATGAAACATAAAACAATAAAGGACATCATACATTATATTTACAGGTTACATTTACAGAGTTATAGACATTTACAAGTACCCATAGTATCAACGAGCATTTCATTTAGCCTAGCTTTAACAACATGCAGAGGAATGAGATTGCTCAGTTTCAATTCTTGCTGAAGATTGTTCCAAGCAAGTGGAGCTGCGCACATAAAAGCTGTCTTACCTAAGACAGTCCTTGCTCTTGGCACATCTAACAATACTACATCATGCGATCTCAGACAATAGCTGCTTGCAACTCTCTGTGTTATCAGAGAGCAGATATAATACGGGAGTTTTACCCAACAAAGCTTTATAAATAAACGTGTACCAATGACTGAGCCTAAGTGATGGCAAACCTGCCTTGGCATACAGGGTACAGTGATGTGTAAGTGCTTTACAATTTGTGACAAATCTCAGTGCGCTGTGATAGGCGGCATCTAACTTGTTCAGGCAATGGGCAGGTGCATTCATATACAACAAATCACCATAGTCCAGCACAGGTCAAAAGGTCACAGAGCCTTTTCCTGGCCTCAAGTGAGAAACAGGACTTGTTTCTGAAAAAGAAACCTAGTCTAACCCTCAGTTTTTTAAGCAGGTTATTGACATGAAGTTTAAAAGTAAGACAATCATCAAGCCAGATACCAAGGTATTTATAACAGGCAACCACTTCTAGTACTTGTCCTTGCATAGTAACAATATCTAAAACAGGCTCTGGTGTCTTTTTAGCTTTTGAAAAAAGCATTACCTTGGTTTTATCAACATTTAAAAGAAGCTTAAGTTCAGAGAGCTGAGTCTGAATAATGTTAAAAACAGCCTGTAATTTAACAACAGCCTCCTTAATGGAGGGACCTGCACAGTACATCACGGTATCATCCGCATAAAAATGTAAAGTAGCTTCATCCACATTTTCACCTAAACTATTGATGTAGATGGAGAATAAAAGTGGACCTAAAACAGAACCTTGAGGAACACCATTAGTAATGTTTAACCACTCAGAAGACAGCCCATCAAAATGAACACATTGGGACCTTTCAGAGAGGTAGTTCACAAACCACCCCACTGCATGGCTGGATATGCCAATACTGACCAGCCTCTGCTTCAAGATGCGATGATCGACGGTATCAAACGCTTTGGAAAGGTCAATAAATAGAGCTGCACAACTCTGCTTATTATCTAAAATACTCGCCACATCATTCACCACTTTCATTGTGGCAGTGATGGTGCTATGTTGCTTTCTGAAGCCTGACTGATGTTTAGACAGGATATCATTTTTACATAAAAACACCTTTACCTGTTCACTCACTAGGCGTTCGAGCACCTTAGCCAGAACTGACAATTTAGAGATGGGCCTATAGTTATTTAAAATAGTTGCTTCCCCTCCTTTTAGCAAAGGCAAGACATAAGCTGACTTCCATACTTTTGGAATTGCATTTGTGCTGAAGGAGAGGTTAAAAAGAGTAGTGAGAGGTGGAGCAATAAAATCTGCAGCTATCTTTAAAAAGAAAGGTTCTACGTTGTCCGGGCCGGCCGGTTTCTTAGGATCTAACTTAAATAATGCTTCATGAACAACATTAACAGTAAAAGGAGTAAAACTGAAAGGGTTTTCCAGACCACATTGTTCAGAGTCACAGACTGTGGTGTTCACAGAAGCAGAGTTACACTGTAAAATGTTTGGCTGTAAAATTACAGTAAATTGGCTACTAGTTGCATGGATTTCACAGTCATTTACTGTAAATATTTCACAGTAATTGACTGTAAATATTTCACAGTAATTTACTGTAGATATTTTACAGTAAATTAGAATAAAAGTTCAACTAAATACTGTGACTTTACAGTTGCCATGCCCATGGAATTACTGTGATGTAGCAATAGAGCTGTGGTATTATGGTACCTTGCTGTACATAAATTACAGTAATTACCTGTATTTTCACACTTTTACTGTAGAAGTAATGCAACACATTAGCCAGTAATTTACTGTAAATATAAAAATGTAAATAATACGATAATATATTGTAAATTTGACTAGTTAACTGGGATTTTACCATAACTACACAATTCAATCAGCTCAATCAACAAAGAAAAACAAAGAAAATGCCCATTTTAACTTTGTATTACTCCATTGAAGTGCAAAGTACATTTCACAGTGTCTTGGACATGTTGTTACGGCCCCAACCTCTACTCCGCGGTAGTGGCTCGTGCTGAGACCCGCAACATGAAAGAATACACGCAATAACCGATAATTGGTAACGAGCATTTATTGATAATCAGCCGTTTGCTCACACAAGCGAAACGGGAAACAAAAAGAGGTCTGGAGGACTGGCCAAAGGGAACAAACAGAAGGAGGGAACCCGAGCCAGCCACACCACGGGCCGTAGGACCCAGAGCTCCCCCCCCCCTAACCAGAAATCAAATATAAACCCTATATGGGAAACAAAATAAAGCCGCGAAAACTGGCCTACAGCTCAAAATGGCAAAGAGGTATTCTGAGGAGAGTGTCTCCCGGCGTTAGGATAGGCGAGACATCCTTCTCCTCCAGCTTCTCTTTATATATACACGGCTGAGTGGAATTTGGAACACCTGGGCAGAGGCGGAGCCAGGGGCAGACCAGGGGTGTTTCTCAATCGCGAGTAAAGCTGCTTCCGAGCCACTATTTCAAGCATACTACGTCATTGAGTGCCGCCGAAGTACTGTTCCAATCTCCAGTATACTTGGAAATCTACCGAGCCCGGCGTACTCCGTTTGGAGAAATATCGAGTGTGCACATGAGTAGACTTCGCGGCCTTAAAATCCCCACAATGCTTTGCGCACGGACCAATTTCCCCAAATCTGTGGCGGAAGATGTAAGGCGGGGCCTCTCATATGACGCACACCTGCACACTTGCTAGCCTGTTCCACACTTCGTTTTCCGAATGCCAGGAAGTATTCTTGACTCGCTTCTGAAGCAAGATGCTCGGCAGACATGTGCTACCAAGCAAGCGTACTAGCGATTGAGAAACACCCCCTGGCTGCGTTTCACTTCGGTTAAATGGATTCCTTGCGTCCCTCACTTGCGTCGTTTCCCTGCGACTAGTCCCTCCCACCAGGGAAGCATGGAGAGACGCAAGGAAACCACGAGAAGCAGGGAAATGAGTTTTAAGAGCAATGGGACGTCCTTTCCTCCGGAGCGTCACGTGAAGCGACGTCCGTTTGTGATGACGCCGCACAGCTGTTCGTCTGACAGCAACCAGCTCTTCACACACACCCCCGCCTCTGTTAGTACACATTTACTGACACAAACATTTGTATCATCTGTTGTAGACCCAAATAAATAAAATCAAATAAGAACTCATTCTCAAAAAAGATAAACGCCATTCTTAAAATGTATAAACGAACATTAGTTTGATTAATATTGATTAGAGTGCACAATAGAAATAAAATAATTGAGAGAAGAAAAAGAGATATGTTGTCTATCAAAACCCAGTTAGATTAACATTCATTGGATTGCACACTATGTTTGTTTGTGTGGATATGTAGCAAATTAACATTTTAAATAGCACTTAATGACTGACTGAATGGAAATGACAATGAATGAAAATGTAAAACGAAAAAAGCGATCATGAAAATGTTTCCAATAAATGAATAAAATGATTTTTGACCACTTTGTTGTTCAGATATATCACATATTTGTAACTAAATGATACATTAATTGAAACAAAACACAGCATAAACTGAGGAGTGAGTCCCGTGAGTTTCATGTGTTTTCTTCACTCCGCTGGGAAACTGCTCTCATGTCAAGAAGCATCAGATCAGTGCATGCGCTGCATCGTCCAATCAGTGAGCGATACACAGTAAGGGGGCGGGGCGAGTGGCTGAGGATTTCATCGAAGGATGGTCTGGTGGTTCCTCGATTATAGCTCCTCCGTTATCGCTCCTCGCTCCTCGCTCCTCCGGCAAAAATAAGGCCATTGGGACGCTACTCAAGATGGCGCAGACAAATCAACTTCCGGTGAGACCGAGACCGAGGAGCGAGGAAATGAAAAATAAGAGAAGTGAAACGCAGCCCAGGTGCACCTGGGCAGAGGCGGAGCCAGGGGCAGACCAGGTGCACCTGGGCAGAGGCGGAGCCAGGGGCAGACCAGGTGCACCTGCGCAGCAGGGAGACAGAAAAGAGGAGGGGAGCACGTAACACATGTCTACACAGACATCCACTCAAAGTCAACCATTTTTCTGAAGAATGTGCTGACATGGGGGTTTAAATTGCCATGCCTCTTTTTGGCTTTCGAGCCCGTCTCAGGATTAATGCCCAGGAAGCACCTGAAAACAATAAGCCAAGACAACCATTTCAATTTTACATAGATTTATATGTTGCATCGTTTATTTTAAGGCACATGCAGCGGTGCCCCTTTCAATTTAAGTAAAACCTGCACCAAAGAAAGAAATTAGTATTTAAAGCAAGAGCGATAAAAGCAAGAAAATCACTTAATTTGTTGTGTTATCACCAAGCGGCAAACTCTGGGGAAGAGCCGGGACGCCAATACGGAAGTGCCACAAACTGCAGTTCATATATTGGCCGATAGGCGATGACTGCAGAAAGGAGCAATTTCCATAGAGCCCCATGTTAAAATGCCCAATTTCACAGCAGAAAAAAAACGTTTCTAGCCCTGGCTGCAATAAATATTATTATGTATATAGTTAGATTCCACCTTCATGATTATGAATCTGTGAGTGAATTGTTTTCTAACATGACCCTTTTATTTATATTAGGTCTTAAAGTTTTTGCATAAATTAGGGCGTGGTCACATTGAGTGACAGCTCTGTCAAGTCACTGCTGCTGTTAGCTTCTTGTCTCTCTGCTAGCTGCTCCGTCTCCGTGAAGCTACAGCGACTCTGCCTGGTCAGTTCATCCAGGGAACACAACTTGACCCCGGCCGTGTTTGTTTGTTCTCCATGCTTATATATGGGACTATTGTGACTCGCTCTGCGGTTAAAACAGACGGTGCATGAATGCCGTTTTGCGGTAAGTGAAATTCGAGTACTTTATTTATGTGTTTTCAATCAGCTACGTAATGAATGTTAAGGCTTGGGTTAGCATGTAAGCGAGTGGTAGCTACATCGGTGCTAACGATGCTAATCTTAGCCTCCAAGTTAACTTAAAACCATAGACTGTATATATAAAGGTTAAAACGAAATAGACAAGTGTTAAGCGTTAAGTGGGATAATACTGTAGAACAAACGGCTTCTGTTTGAGGTTGATAAAATAAGGTCATCCTTGTAACTTAGAGAGATATTTTATTATGTAGGTAGGAACTTTATGCATCGCTTAGGTTAATTTAAATTGGCTATGCTCAAGTATGTAGACAAGCTAACGTCGAAGTAGTGTATGTGAAATCAACCTCACAATAAGATGTGTGTATATTACAATTATTAATGTCATATTTCAAGATGATTACTTAGATATTACAATATGGTTGGTTGAGCTGGAGTTCATTATTGAGCTTACACCTTAACGTCACAGTCATCTGAAGAACGAACCCAAACCTTGTTGTTTTTATTAATTGCATTACCAAATTGGTATCAAATAAACAGTAAGCATTGGTAACACAACTTCCAAAGTTACAGTAAAATAAAAAGGACCCTGACTCGGGCAATACACAATCCAACATGTTCAACAGAAGATAATAAGTTATATTGTTTGTACACATGGTTCTTTACATATATATCTGTTTGTTTAAAGTGTCCAGGTGATTCGACAGGCTGGACCAGAGAGTGAGAGACAAAACTGGACTCCTCACAGCAGTGAACTTCAGCACAGGTACAAATACTCTTTTTTCATACTGTACAAAGAATCAAGAAAGATATTGGTTTAAATAAATGAAGTATTGACTTTAATACACTGATATACATTCCATTAAACAATACTAAATACTAGATCACCTACACATCAGTGAAGTTGAGGGTTTTTTTCCATGCAAAGGGTTACATTTAGATGTTAACAAGCAATATGACTGTCAGCTTTCTAATTTAAGGTATTGAAGGCAAAGATATTTAACGCATAGTGACAACTGCTATTTATCTCTCAATATTGTCTGTAAAAACGTGGTAAAAGTTATTCTTTCAGTGAGACAACAGAGCAAGCTTGTTTTAATAACAGTTAAATATTATTTTGATAATAAAATACATTTCAATGTTGATGAATTTCATACTGTTCATTCATAATCTGATTGTCTTTGTAGCTCACTGTTGAAATAAAAAAAAACATTACAATTACAAAATAATTATATCTACAGCCCCTAAACACAAACACACCTCTTTCATAAATAACACACTTGTTCTGCAATAATATGCTTTATGTTTCCTGTAATTTTTGTTAGGAAAGGACATGCCTGAAAGACACGACTCAGCATCTCCTCTTTCTCCGAGGGTCAAGAAAAACATCCAATAGGAAAATTAAAAGCTGATGTTATGAGATGTTAAGACCAGTACAGGACATTCACTAAGAAACCATTTTTATTGTGAAAACAAAGTCAGCTGATCGAATGCACCTATTTCCACATCTACACTACATCAGCTGATTATTTCTATTTGCCTCACTTTATGAGCTTCACAACATGTGCCTTGTACCACAGAGTTTGCAACGCAAATAAATGGGGCCAATCTTCAGTCAGATGTGAATGTGTAATCTAACATTTTCAGTAAGAATAATGGACAAAAGGAGTGCAAATACAAATTCAATTTATTGAAATGTGAACCAAAAGTTAATCAAACATGTTTTAAATAAAAAGCACATATGGACAGAAGGTGTAAACCTATTAAATGTATAAGTAAACACATTTAGTCAAATAAAGTGACAGACAAGGCCTGATCAGGTGGTATCAGCTATGCATGGGCTCCTCCATCAGGCCTGGTCCTCCTCGCAGAGGAAAGACCCTCAGTCTTCTCCAAACCAACAGACAGGACGTCCATCACACGGAGGTTTCTCCCTGAAGTCTCTGCAGCTCTCTGGACACCACGCTGTCTCAATCCATCCACACTGAATATGAGAGGGGAAAAATGAAAATAATAAATGCTTTAGACAATAAGAAATATAAAGTTGACTGTTGAGTTGCTCAGTTTTTTTAGATTGTCAATACTATTACTGTATAACTAATATCCCAGGTTAAGAGGCACCTTCAAATAAAGATTGGTCTTTAAATACATTTTGTCTTTTGAATTGTTTGTCTAAAGTCAAGGATCTAGAACTGGTACTTGTAGTTTTAATGATACAGTCTGGTTATAATGCTGTTTGGAGGAGGCCTCACAGGTAAGAGCACTAACTAGCTATCATCACATGTACCTTAGCTTAACTTAAATGTATTAAACGTATAATTAAGTGATGGCAAAATATAAATAACTAATGTCATGCAAACATATTAATATTTTGCTTGATTCCAGTGTTTAATTTAGCACATTGCATACAAACGTTAAGGGATTTTAAGATTCTGAAGTATTATGCTAAAAACTCAACTTAGATTATTATTTATAGTTTTGCTGAATAGTTTCATGTCCGCTTACCTTAGAAACGTAAAATGCGACGGCAACTCTGCAGATGGTGAGCATGTTAGCTTAGCTTGGTAGCTTCAGCTAGCTCTGTTACTTCCAGCCCGGAGGCAGCAGGTCCCGCCTCGGCTCCGCCTCTTTGCCCTTATTTGGAGCAGGCTGGAGCAGGCGGGAGTGGAACTCTGACGCCACTGTGGAGCCGTTAGTGGCCGACTCCGCCTACTAAGGGCTTCTCGCCAACTCTGCAGAATCCTATGGGTGACGTCACGGACCCTACGTCCATTTATATATACAGTCTATGGTTATCACAGAGGATGGTCGGAATACAGTATTTTACTGTGAAATAATACAGTAACATGTTGTGAAATCCTGGTAATCATTTATCCTGTACATTCACAGTAATTAACTGTGCCTGCATTGATTTCACTGTGAAATTCAAAATTACAGTATTATATTGTGAACATTACAGGTAAAGACTGTAAAGTGGTAAAACAGTAATTTATTGTAAAATATTACAGCTAAATATTGTGAAATCATGGTAATATTTTACAGTGTAGTCACAGAATCAAACAGAGAGCCACAGGACACAAAATGCTTATTAAAGCAATTTAACATGGTGGCCCTGTCCGATATAGAGCCTGATGCAGTGGTAAGGCACGGAGGTAGCTCATTACGGATCTCACCGGTGGATATCGATTTTCTGGCTTTCCAAAATTTCCTAGGATTATTTAGGTTTTCTGTAGTAACTGACAAATAGTACTTCGACTTAGCACTTTTGACATGTGAAGTGAAGCTATTCCTTAGCTGCCTAAAGTGCAGCCATTCTACCTCTGAGCCTGATTTCCTAGCCTTTGCCCAGGCCTTGTTTCTCTCATGCAGGAGACTGGACAGTTCAGCAGAAAACCAAGGATTGTCTCGTCCCTTTACTCTAAATTTACGTAGGGGTGCATGTCTATCAATGATCTCCATAAAACCAAGATAAAAATAAGACCATGCAGTTTCTACATCAGCACACAGATCGATTTTTCCCCAATCAAACCCAAACAGATCATGAACAAAACCCTGCTCCACAAAATGTTTTGTGTCTCTCTTAACCTGTTTCACGCCTTCCCCCCGGTACCGGGCGGATAAACGCGTCATTTGCAGGAAACAACGTCTAAGGAATCTTAATATTGAATAAAACTATGAATGTGTTATATCCATGTAACGGGAAGAAACTCAGCTAACTGATCTTTTTAATTTTTTTCTTTCAAAAAAAACCCACAATGCTAGCACTCAGCCTCTGAATTAGCCTCGATCGAAAAAACGGGACCGACAAAGGCACATAAACTCACTCAGAACTCCCTTATTACTTATCCTAGATGCACAACCAAACACTATTTTTTGGTGTCCTGGAGACACTGAATCTAACGGTGCCCACCTCAACACTCAGTGATAAACATTCGCGACGCTATCAACGAAAGCGTACATCATCACATGTGGAGCCAAGAAGCTAAACATATAAATATGGCTTACCTTGGTCAAAAGTGGTCTTCAATGGCATTAAAACGATAAAAAAACGATGCTGCAGTTAATCCATAGGTTCATCCTATGTGTCTGTGCCTTCTTTGAAATTATTTATGATAATCCATAAGCAATACAACTGCGTTTTAGTTTCCAAACTCCAGAAGGAGACATTCCTCCAGTTTAGTTTCGCTTTCCACACGCGAAGCGGCAACATTTTTTCTTTACAACGTGTCTGGGTGGGAGCCTCCTCCTTCGATTCTATTGGCTCTAACGGTCACAAGGGTATGTCAACCAACCAGATCGAGCAAGGGGGGCCAGAGATAGGTCAAATCCACCCAAATGACCCCAGATGGCCCAGTTTTTGGCTAAATCTCTCTAAAAAGGTCAAATTTCACTTGTTTTGCATCAATCTTGATACAGGGTACTTATTATATGTTGTACTTTGGATTCCTAAAGCTTTTAGTCTACTAACCCATCATCCAAGGGTAGTTTTCACTATCTGTAAAAAATAATTTTTGGACGGACACTATAATTTACAGTTTTTTACTATGTAAAATCTGAATTTTCTTTAAAATAAAAAACATTTATATTGATTCTGACACTTCTACATCCAACTCACAGGTTTATCATTACTTTGAGAAAAGATTATTAATTTAACCCTTTTAGAAGGGAAGATATGGTCATTTGTTCTGGGAATGTCATTTTCGAGCCTGAGACCTGAAAAACAGGCTCAGAGTGGAACAGGTTAATGATAATACGAGGTTTAACCTTTTGGACCTTAGTGTCCCTAATTGTGGCTACAGCACAGTGGTCACTCACATCATTCGCAAATACTCCCACAGATGAGTATTTATAGGGAACATTAGTTAGAATGAGATCAATTAGGGAGGATTTATTAGGGGACTTAATGTTAGGGCGAGTAGGACTGTCTACAATCTGAGTAACATTTAAAGAGATACAAAGGTTTTTAAAATCCTCTGATACTGCAGTTAACCAGTCCCAGTTAAAATCTCCAAGTAGCACTATTTCCTTGTAGTCAAGTTGCAATAAAAGATTTGCTAGTGAAGACAAGGAGTCCTTGACAGCTGAGGGGGGTCTGTAACAGCCCACCACCATGACCTGTTGCCCCTTTGCCACTTCTATATTTAAGGCTAAAAATTCGAATTGCTTACTGATAGATTTGGAAACTAATGTGGTTACACTGAACTTATTCTTAACATAAATGGCAACGCCACCACCTTTATTAGGCCGGTCGGTACGATACACATTATAACCATTTAAGGCAATGTCAGAGGCCAAAATAGATTTATTTAGCCATGTTTCTGATAAAACAATGACGTCAGCGTCAGTCGAGCTTGCCCAAATGCGGACAAAATCTAGTTTACCTAACAGACTGCGCACATTCAAGTGGATGAAACCCAACCCAGACCTAGCTTTAAAATCAGCAGGAGTAGCGATCTGACTACTACTACTGGGCGGACCAGGGTTAGGTTGAACATTTCCTGACAGTAATAACAACAACAAAAACAGGCATCTTTTCCTCTTAATCGACACACATACATTGTCATCTACTTTAGAATCACCGGAAAAGTCTGTGAGAGTTTGATTAGAGTTTAAGAAGCAGTCCTGAAGAACCATCATCGCAGGCAAACAAAAAAGACAAACATATTTTGTCGAGCAGATTGTCTGTGACAAGGCAACCGGTAATTGTTTGTGTAAGACATCCGACCCTTTGCAGGGGATGCCCACTGCGAGTGGCAGAACAGACCTGAATCCAGTAGACTTCTCAGGATGACTAGAGATCTTCTCATAGTCCAAAACAGTTAACAGGCACAGCAGAATCCCGATATGGGCCATTTTCCCAGACCAGCACACAGTATCCGCGATGTTCCTGGAGCAAATCAGCACAGCAGCAAAGGACAGGCGAAAGCAGCAGCGTGGAAGCGCTCCGGTCCCTCCGTGGTATCCCCGGGGTGAAAGGTCTCCTCAGCAAGCAGCACACGACACCGCAGCACACGACAGGTGGGAGCAGGCCTCCGCAACAGCAGAACCAGGACAGGTGGAAAGCAGGCCCCAGCCGTGGTAAAATCCTCCTCCGCACAGCAGCACACGCCCGGTGGAAGCAGGCCAAGCCCGAAGCGTGGAGCCACTCCGTCTCTCCGCGACGACTCCGGGGTAAAACCTCCTCAGCACAGCCGTACTCTACAGGTGGGAGCAGGCCTCCGCAGATCGCAGACACCAGACAGGTGGAAAGCAGGCAGCAACAGATGGAGCCGCTCCGTCTCTTCGCGACGTCTCCGGGGTAAAACCTCCTCAGCACAGCCGTACTCTACAGGTGGGAGTAGGCCTCCGCAGATCGCAGATCGCAGATCGCAGACACCAGACAGGTGGAAAGCAGGCAGCAACAGGTGGAGCCGCTCCGTCTCTTCGCAACGTCTCCGGGGGAAAACCACCTCAGCACAGCCGTACTCGACAGGTGGGAGTAGGCCTCCGCAGACCGCAGACAACTAAAACTACTACTTGTATAAGCAGGGATGTTTGTAAGCAGGAGAGCTAGATGCTAACAGATGCCAGATGCTAACAGGCAGTGGGAGCCTCTAAAAATTGCGACTGCCTCGCGTGAATGACGGATGATACGTTTCATTGATGTCATATGCTGTCTCGACTCCGTAAAAAGTACTGGATAATCAAATCTTGCGGCAAGAAAGATTATATCACACTGTACTGTGTGTAGACGGCAGCGTGGAAGACTTGGAGAACAGAAAATGGCAGACTTGCCCTTGGAAAGGATTCTACCAGATACGCCTCCCTTCACAAATGCAGGAGTAGACTACTTCGGTCCTATTGAGATCAAGAGAGGACGAAGTCTTGTCAAAAGATATGAAGTAATCTTCACTTGCATGGCAAGCAGAGCAGTACATCTTGAAGTTGCATACACACTTGACACAGACTCCTGCATCCATGCACTACGACGATTTATTTGTCGGCGAGGTCAAGTTTCCTCTTTAAGATCAGACAATGGCACACATTTTGTCGAAGCAAATAGAGAGCTAAGAGAAGCACTCAATGGTTTGAATCAAGACAGAATTCAGAGTGCTATGCTTCAACGATTGATCCGCATGGTTCGGAATGTGCTGCGTTCTGTTCTTAAACAAAAAAGTTCTGGACGACGAAGGATTGCAAACCTTTCTTTGTGAAGTCGAAGCGATTTTGAATGATCGAGCCATTACAAAGTCTTCTGATGATCCGATGGACCTGGAGGATCTCACACCTAACCATCTTCTTCTGATGAAAACCAAGCCGAAACTACCATCTGGACTCTTTGCAAAAGAAGACTTGTACATCAAACGCAGATGGAGACAAGTGCAATATATGGCAGATGGAGACAAGTGCCAGATATGGCAGATCTCTTTTGGAAAAGGTGGTCACAGGAATACTTGCCTCTAATCCAAAATAGACAACAGTGGTTAAAGGAAAAAACAAGCTTTGCTCCAGAGGACATTGTTGTAGTGGCTGATTCCACTGCTCCACGCGACTCCTGGTTAATTGGCAGAATACTGGAGACAAAACCAGATGCACAAGGTCTTGTGCGCACAGTTCGACTTCAAACTAAGAGCAACATCTTAGTGAGACCAATAGCGAAGATATGTCTGCTCCAGGCAGTTGAGACATAAGTACCACAAAGACTGGTTACCCTTAAAATAAGGGAGAAGAAAATAAACTGAAAATTCATTAAGAATGAAATACCAACACATAGAACACACCATTTTTATTTTACATAGCCCCATTATTATTTATTTATTGGTAATTGTTTTTTGTTTCATACTAAAGCCAATTAGGGGCCGGTGTGTAGGAGCCATTTCGCAATGCCTCCTACACACCAGGAGGTGTTGTTGGTGTCTCAGTTTACTTTATTTATATTTATACTGCAATATTATTTTGGACACTTGGTGACGGGGGTTAGCTGCACTGGGTGTATAAAAGGGGTCATAGGTGAACGGAGAGGACGAGGACACAGGAGGAAGAGCACACCGATTCCACCAGCCCGGCAGATGCTCATACCACAACCTTTGACATATAATTAAACCTTGGTATGTAAAGCAAAATAAACATCATTCTAAACTGCAGCAAAAGACTGGAAAATCATCTGTTTGTGTCTGCGTCTAGATCACTCTAAACCAGGGGTGCCCAACCAGTCGATTGCGATCGACCAGTCGATCTTGAGATGTGTCTAAAAATAGAACAACAATATTCTGTTTTATCGTTAATGTCCTATAACATAATCTTCCTGTGCCAGAATAATTAAGTAATGGCAAAGGATATAGGGCAGGGGTCTCCAACCTTTCTTCATCTGAGAGCTACTTTCAAAAAATGAAAGTGGCCAAGAGCTACTTGCATCACATCGCTTACATTTATTCACATAGCCCTCATCAGTTGAATTAAGCTATACTTTTGTACACGTGTGAAATTGCAATACCTAAAGCTTATCAAAAATAAGGTCCAAGAAAACGAAGATTTCTCACATATTATTATGGCCCACATAATAAGTACATCACTGAACATTCACATAAGTGTCCTTAATCACCACCTTACAAGCATTTCACTCTTTTGTTAGTGAGATGAATGGCACTGCATGCAGTCCACCATAGAGGTGTATGCTGGACCCACTTAGGTTCACTTAATAGAGTCATTTAAATGTTCATCAGTCGGTCTTGTTCTGTATTTAGATTTCATTCATGTCAGAAAAAGCTGCTTCACAAAGGTATGTAGAACAGAACCAAATAAAGCAGACATTTTCAGTGCTGCTTGGTGAATGTTCTTATAGTTTTCTGGGTCTACAAGGCTCCAGAAATGTTGTGAGTTTTGCTGAGACTAAGCTGAACATTATTTTGGAGATCTCCACAGGATTAACACTGAACAGTTGTTCAGCCATCTTTTTCTTCTTCTTCTTCGTCTTGACATTAAATTATAAACCATAATAAATTAATTGTATAGGTCTAGCCTCCCTATATCTGTGTGTGAAAATGGTTCCATCCTCAAAAACAAAAAACGAATGCTTCTGCAGTCTAGCTGCAGCTTCTAGCAACGGTCTTCTGTTAAAAAAAAGATACTGAATGTCTTGAATGTGGCATCACACACAGGACTTGAGTCTGAACACAGCAGGAGTATTTACAATAGCATTATAAAAACAAAAATAGTGCATGTGGGTGCACACTTGCATTCTCTGTCTTACTGTTACATAAATCCCATGAATGTAGGAGATTAGGTTAGCTTCATCATATCTCAATCAGTGATTAAGTGAATAATAAAGTTTCTATCAGGTCACTATCAGCCTGTCACTCATTATTTTCAGGGAGGGGGCGGGGTTTGGAGGAACGGAGAGGAGACGGTGATCGCGGAAGCTTTCCTCCTGCCTTCACAAACTTTACACAAGTATATATCAACTGAAAATTGCAAGAGGACATTCATACTCTGCAATCCAAGACTTAATTAAATCCACCAAAAACCTGACATGACGATAACGAGTGTTTTTCAAAAAACACAAATCCCTCCCTGTGTGTCTCTGAGCCGCAGCGACACGGGCCTGATTCAGAGCGGGTCATTCTGCTGTTAGTTCTGGACTGGTGTTGGTGGAGAAAGCAGACTGCTCCGTGTGTGTTGTCGCTGTGCTGCTGTCACGTCTGTTCCATGATCTCTGCGTCACCGACCATTTGATATTCGTGTGACAGAAACAATTCTAAAATAAAAAAACGTTATTGTCCAGCCGCGGCCGAAAAATCAATAAGCAACCTTACTGCGCTATAATCGATAATCGAGCAGCGAGCTACTGAAAAGCTGCCCGCGAGCTACCGGTAGCTCGCGATCGACGTGTTGGAGAGCCCTGATATAGGGCATTGGAACATTACATTTGCCATTACAGTGACCAGGGGAGGAACTTCGAGTCCCGGGTGTTCGCCTCCATGTGCACACAAATGGGCATGCACAAAACTCGCACCTCCCCCTTGCGGCCTCAGAGTGACGGACTAGTCAAGAGATTTCATCACACCATGGGCCAGCAGCTGGCCATCCTCATGTCTCAGCACCAGCGTGACTGGGACGATCATCTGCCCCTGGTGCTCATGGCATGTCGCTCTGCAGTACAGCAGTCCTCGGCCTGTTCTCCTCATGTTAGGGAGAGAGCTTCGCACCCCTGCCGTTTTGGCGTTTGGTCAGCTGCCGGATTCCCTTGACACTCCTCCAGGGCCTGAGTACGCCAGGAGACTTCAGGACCGCCTTGATTCAGCTCACGCCTTTGCCCGCGATCAGCAGAAAAGTGCTGGTGTGAGACAGAAACGGAACTATGATACAAGGACACGAGGGCAGCACTTTAGGGCCGGGGAGCTGGTCTGGGTCTATAGCCCCCAACGAAAAAAAGGCCGGTGCCCAAAACTTGACAGCTAGTGGGTTGGTCCCTGCAGAGTACTGGAGAGGGTGAAGGAAGTTGTCTACAGGGTGCAGCTGCCTCCCAAGGGGAGAAAAGTTGTGCTCCACAGAGACATGTTGGCCCCTTACAGAGGAGTCGCAGCCTCCCCCTCGACACCCCCACCCAGGTCCCCAGGTGATCAGAGCAGCAGCCCCCCATCAGTGACTGAGTCCCCCCCCACTTTCTTCCCCATTTCCCCGTCTGGTCCAGAACCGGCACCCCCTGTCCCTCTGACCCCAGCCCCCCTGCCGAGAAGGCAGACACGACCCCCAAGTCGGTTCAGAGACATTGTGTGTTAAATAAAGTTAGTCGTGAGACCCCTCGGTTCCTGTAGAGGGCAAGAATGTGCCCTGGTCTCACTGGAAGTGATGGTAGTCCACCCAGACCTTCCTAGTTCAACTTAAAATTAAAATAAATGTCTGTTTTAAAAATGTTTTACATGTTCTCTCTGCTGTGGGTTTGTGTTTAGGTGCTGTGTGGGTCACTCAAGCATCTCCCGTCTCTCTGCCAATCACAGAGCTGCACAGTAATGCTGGTCAGTGTGCGGGCACGGGCCTGTGGTTGGGGGAGCAGGGGGGGAGGGCTGGACAGTGTGTGAAGTTGACCCCGCTGTGTTTGGTGTGTGTTAGTGTGTGGAGTACTAAAGTGACGTTGAACCGGCGACCTGTAACCTTTAACCTGTGAACCTGTATTTGTATGCTACCAAAGGAGCTATTAAACCTAAGAACTTGCCTGTTTCCGACTCCTATTGTGGAACATTACAATATATTCTTTATTCTTCAATTCAAAGAATGTTCAAACTAATTTAAACCAAAAAATCATCCTCATTAATGAAGTTATAACAGTTATTTTACCATTAAAGCCCAATGTGACATATATGTCACATTTCAGATATTTGACACTAGGGGGGGTTCGTCTAAATTATGTTCCCCTTAATTTCCCCAAAAGTAGAAATGGGTCCGGGATCTTATGGGTTAAATACATTTTCAATTTTCGTGTGTTTTATTTACAAAAATGTCTGGCAGATTCTTTAGCTCCTCTGCTTTGGCTGCATCTCAGGGTCCTTCTCAGGTCGACTATTTTCATTTCCTCGGTCCTCGGTCCTCGGTATCACCGGAAGTTGATTTGTCTGCGCCATCTTGAGTAGCGTCCCATGGCTCTTATTTCTGCCGGAGGACCGAGGATCGAGGAGCGAGGAGCGATAATGGAGGAGCGATAACCGAGGAACCACCAGACCATCCTCCGGTGAAATCCTCAGATACTCTCCCCGCCCCCTTACTGTGTATCGCTCACTGATTGGACGATGCAGCGCATGCACTGATCTGATGCTTCTTGACATGAGAGCAGAGTTTCCCAGCGGAGTGAAGAAAACACATGAAACTCACGGGACTCACTCCTCAGTTTATACTGTGTTTTGTTTCAATGAATGCATCATTCAGTTACAAATATGTGATATATCTGAACAACAAAGTGGTCAAAAATTATTTTATTCATTTATTGGAAACATTTTCATGATCGCTTTTTCGTTTTACATTTTCATTTATTGTCATTTCCATTCAGTCAGTCATTAAGTGCTATTTAACATGTTAATTTGCTACACAAACAAAGTGTGCAATCCAATGAATGTTAATCTAACTGGGTTTTGATAGATAACATATCTCTTTTTCTTCTCTGAATTATTTTATTTCTATTGTGCACTCTAATCAATATTAATCCAACCATTGTTCGTTTATACATTTTAAGAATGGCGTCTATCTTTTTTGAGAATGAGTTCTTATTTTATTTAATGTATTTAGGTCTACAACAGATGATACAAATGTTTGTGTCAGTAAATGTCTACTAACAGAGGCGGGGGTGTTTGTGAAAATAACGGGGACAGAGCTGCTGTCAGACGAACAGCTGTGCGGCGTCATCACAAACGGACGTCGCTTCACGTGACGCTCCGGAGGAAAGGACGTCCCATTGCTCTTAAAACTCATTTCCCTGCTTCTCGTGGTTTCCTTGCGTCTCTCCATGCTTCCCTGGTGGGAGGGACTAAACGCAGGGAAACGACGCAAGTGAGGGACGCAAGGATTCCATTTAATCGACCTGAGAAGGACCCTCAGCCGTGCGCACACCCGGAAAAACACAACCCACGTGTTGTGGATGGAGAAGGTTCCCGTGGCAAGATCACAGAGAGCAACATTTAGTACCGGAACTCAAGAATGTTGCCTTCAGAATAAAATGTACGAACAACGCTTTTCGTGATTTACAGTCATAACAAAAGAAAGTAAATATCAGAATGGTTTCAAAAGATATTAATTATATAAACACCGTAGTTGTGAATTTGCAGTTATGTGATTTATGCAATTTAATAACACCACAAACTAATATTGTTACTGTCTGGACTTTAAAGGCTAATATTTTGAAGGTTGAAACGGAAGTGTATCTGTTCATGTTAGGGGACTTTACACTGGTAGGAGTCACATGTGGTACTTCGCAGTACAGGACCAGCAGCAGCAGCAACAGCAACATATATTACTTTTAACCAAGTCGTTGTTACTTTGTTCATTGTTGCATGTCGCTGAAAAGAAGTCTCTTTGGAATAAGACCTGCTTGCGGCTTTGCGGGTTGAGCCCACTTCTTCACTGAAATTCAACGCATTTAGCCCTTGTTAGCTCGTTAGCTAACTGACTAAAGCGTGGAGGTAAATAACCTAAACATTTGTGTTTTAGTATGTCCGTACTATCATTTCATTCTTAATGACAACTTGTTTTAAGTTCATATTTTAACTTATTTTAAAGCTGTCATGCGTTAGTTTTGCAATAAAAGCACAACACTGTACATGTTTACTTTTATATAACCTTAGCGATATATAGTGTGTTAACTTAATGTGTGTTAAAGTAGTTTACGTTTGAGATTAACTCACGCACTAGTGCCTCTGGCAGTGTTGAAGAAGGTAAGTTCCTTTACCTAAATAATAACTGTCTGTAGACAGAGGAAGTACTCGGATCTTGTACTTGAGTAGAAGTACCAGAGTGTAGGAATACTCTGTTACAGTAAAAGTCCTGCATTCAAAATGTTACTCAAGCAAAAGTATAAAAGTATTGGCATCAAAATATAGTTAAAGTAGCGACAGTAAAAGTAGTCATTGTGCAGATTGGTCCATTTCAGAATAATACATATGATATGTTTTATAATGATCATCATTAAAGTGTTATCAAAGCTGGTAAAGGTGCAGCTAGTTTGAATGACTTTGTATACTGCAGGGTAGCTTGTGAATTTACTC
>NW_022987342.1:9365940-9641592 GCF_902827165.1 Trematomus bernacchii | reverse complement strand
TAGTTTGAATGACTTTGTATACTGCAGGGTAGCTTGTGAATTTACTCCAGGTGGAACTAAAGTCTTTTTTAAGTGTTAATCATATTGTTTATCATTATTTGCAAAGTAATTAAAGTTACAGTACAATTACAATGTTTACTTCTGAATTGTAGTGGAATAGAAGTACAGAGTAACATAAAATGGAAGTACAGTACTTGAGTAAATGTAGGCCTACTTAATGACTTGACACTACTCTGGTAATAGATTCTTTCAGTCTTGGGTTTTGAGGTATTTCACCTCAGACCAGCCTTCATCAATTCAAAAGATGTCTATGTTTCAGATGGATGAAAAAATACCAGAGGAGAATGGAGAGACGTTGCCAGCGCATGTGGAGAAGGAAGAGGAGATGGAGGTTACCATGACACCACAACTAGAACATCCCATCGTAACCCCTGGCAACGCAGACATATCAAACACAGAAACACATATGGAGGAAACAACAGCAACACTTTCCTTGCAGAGTGTGTGTAAGACAGAGGCGTGTGAAGATGAGGAGTCAGACAGGTATACACACACACACACACACACACAAGTGGACAAAATGCTGGTTATTAATGTATTTGAGTGAACTGCTTGTTACAGTAAGGGAATGGAAACGATGAACTCCCTCTGATGCTCTTCCTTTCCCTCCCACGTGACAGCTCTTCATCCTCTTCTTCTTCCTCCTCCTCTTCTCCCTTTCCACCTGTTTTGGTGGAGGATGACGATGACGAGGGTTTCAGCCAACCGGCCCCCATCAAAACCAGAGATGAAGTCCTGCTCGAGGTCAGTCTGTGGTTGTATGTTTATAGTTTTTGCTTTAATACCTCCTGTTACTTGGTTTCGGTTGATTGTGTATAGAGTTAGCATTTTACCACTTATCCTTGTCCAGGGTGTCCGTGGGGTCTTAAAAAGTATTAAAAGTTGATAAATCAATTTAGCGAAAATTAAGGCTATTAAAAAGTATTAAAGGGCATTTTCCAAGGTATTACATTTTGTAGCTTGTTTTCAATAAGTATATAAATTGTCCAAAGAGGTTGTATTCTACAGTTTGCCTGAATGTAATCATTGCGTAGGTGTGTAGTGTGAGTCTGTGTAGTTTATTTATGGCATCCCGTTGGATTTGACGTCATCTGAACAGGACATCGCACGCTCACTGCTTGATAGCGCGCGAAGGCCCGTTTACGCCGGTTGTTAAACAACATCGTTATGAGGAAATGCAAGTTTGCGTCCAAATGGTTGGAAGATAAGGAGGAAGGACAATCAATACTGTATATAGTGAATGTGTCGCCAATGTAACTGGTTAAAACTCGAAGTGGCGATGAGGTCTTAAAATGTATGGAAAGGTCTTAAAAAAGGTCTTAAAAGGTATTACATTTGACTTCAGGATTCCTGCATATACCCTGTTGTCTCAAAGTCAATGTTTTTTTTCAAGTGTTTTTGGTTAGATGCCCGAAATAAGCTCTGTGGTTAACACAAGCTGAAGAGATTTTCACATTTTGTTCTACGATACATTATGCAGTGGTTATGCCAATGTTTCCGCTTGCTGTCATATTGTCCGGTAAAAATAATTTGGTATAAGCACAATTGTTTGTGTTAAGTGTACTAAAGAATACGCTTTTTTTGAAGGAAAAATAATATTTCTCCTTCAAGGTTCTTTATTGTCAAACTGACATAGCTACAGAGTAATTATGTTGTTGAAAATCTTATGTCACAGGCATTAGGTGCGGCACACATGCTGCTTTTTTGCATGCACTAATACACTGTTGTTGATGAACACACACCTATTGTTCCGCTCGTCTCAACAAAGACAGATGGAGGATGATTTGACATCAGGAAATAACTGTTACATCGATACAATAAGGAATTTGCTTTGTTAAAAATGTTGTAATATATTGAACTGTCTGTATTTTATGAATGTTAACTGTTAATCGTCTCTCGTACATGGTCACATTGTTTAGTTATACAACAGCGATTGCGCTACAAAACGTTGGAAAGCGACTCTGATGCGCCCTGGTGATCTAACGTTTCAGGGCTCAACGCTAACTTTTAAAAGTGGTTGCCAGGCTGGCAACCAGGCATCAGCTTTTGGTTGCCAAAACTGAAAATACGGTTGCCATTTTTAGTCACCTTTATATTTTAAATAATTAAGATACTATACAGTTATACATCAAACTTAATAATGAACATGTGGTGACACAAAAGACTGTTCAAATGCTTTACAATAAGTAATTAACACAAATTATTTTGAAACTAAAGTGGTAGTTAAACTCGTCCACCTCAATTGCTGGTATACAAAAATACCAGTAATGCAGGCTGTTGTCATGTTCTTCACAGATCCCTCACAAAAACTAGTTCTTGGTCATCCGTTTTCTTCCTTTCAACTGTGGGTTGTCTTGACCCTTTGTGCTGATCCCCACCATAGATCCATTGGCCCTTCAGCATTGAAGTCTTGGATTGGCCAGGGACTAATACATTTTCTAATGTTAAATAAATGAAAACCATTCATAGTTAAGAATTACGTATGAATTATAAGGTAGGCTAGGTCAGTTTGAGAAACCGGCTCGAGATCGCTAGAATTTGAAAATACACAACCGGAGACAATCTGCCACTTCCTTACAGAGCCCCTCCTCCAACACACACAAATGTGCACATGACCATATGAGGGCACGAGATAAGTTTGTGCCCCGATGGAAGGCTGACAGGCAGGTAGGCCATCCAGTTATTTTAGCCGGGCCGGCTTTCCGGCTTCAAATGATTGGTCGTACTTTTTACAGTATTACGGCTTCCACAGATGACATTTTTTTTATGGATTTTTTGTCAAAGCACTTAAGATATTCATTGCTATCGGGAATGTTAAGAGCATTCCATGGAATATAACAAAAAGTGATCTCGAGCCGGTTTCTCAAACTTACCTACCCCTACCTTAATGCTGTAAATACCTTTAATATGTCTAACTATATTTAAAATGTGTTACCCTTTTTATAGAAGTGATTATATTTTTATGCCAATTTACTATGGTAAAGTTTTTGTTTTGCACTTTATTTTGATTAGTAATAAGATCGGGACTCTTATTTTGAAGGAACTTTTACCGGAAGTGAATGGACAATGGAGCAGAATGTACACATTATATTTTCGCCTCAAAGGACTTTACCCATTTCCTCTTTTGCTTATCATAGAGTGGCGAAGTCACGCCCATCTACTTCCGGTCCATGGGACCTTATTTCGGAAAAATAATGTATTGAAGTCAATGGAGATGAGCAAACTTATCTTTCGATCCCGTTTGGAATTGTGCCATGAATTACACGTATGATGTTTGTCAATCTTCATAAAACAATAATTTCCATGTCAAAAAGTCCAGTTTTGTCGTAAAAACTGTTGAAATATAAGACTATGAAAAATACGCAACTAGAAAGACTACCAAATCCCAGAGTCGCGTAAGTGATGTCACAATTGGTTTTCCTCCACTAAAATAGAGATAGCTAAGATAAGATAACGCCATATAGATGAATCTATCTATATGGCGGCTGGCTAAGATAAGATAAACTTTAACAAGATGCCTGTGTGCTTAGTTACCAGGTTGTTATCATACCCAGCAATGGGTCTTGCTAGTTCTTTTGCTTCTACCGTCTGATGAAAGGACCAGGAGTGGCTTGATCAAGTTAGCTACCTAGCTAGTAGCTAGCACGTTTAGTTAGCATTACAAGCCTTGTCATTTTATATAGCCCTTAACATGAAGTAAACCCATTAGTACACAAAAATGTTAACAGTAAGAGTAGTATGTCATATTTCGTGAAACCCTTTGAAGAGTACTGTCACCGGTGGTGGTCATTCTATAATACACAATTTAAGCCCGGGGGAGAAATGCGAAACGCTAACGATCTTTCTACTTCATGCTATCCTGCACCAAATGGTTGACATTACACATTAAAACGGACCCAGGCGAGTGTTCAGAGAGATATCCAAAGGAAGGCAGGCAGGCCGCTTTGCATGACATTCATTCAGGACGTGTTTCATTGTGGTGATAGTGGAGGGTAGTCCAATCTTTTTGTTTGACAAATGACGTAGTACTGCCATATCTTGGGTTGACGTGTTGTTTGTTGACCAGAGATTTTGGTTAGTTCCATTGAGCGTTGTTCACACAAAACAAATGTGTTACTTCACAGTTTTACGACACATTTTTTTTTTTTTGACTTGCAAAATTATCTTTTAAATTGACAAACATATGCTGTAATTCGTGGCACAATTCAAACGGGATCGAAAGATAATCTTTCTCTCTCCATTGACTTCAATACATTAATTTTTCCGAAATAAGGTCCCATGGAGGTCCGCCGGAAGGGGAGGGACTTCGCCACTCTATTCGGGTTCACCTTGCGCTTTATCAGTTGAATCACTTTGAACATTCGTTTGAGATGTTGACGGGTTGGCCAAACCTTTTACCCCACAGTCAAACAACTTAATTTGCTTCGCCATTTTTTGTAAAACAAACACACGGCGCACGCGAGTAACTTGCATCGCTTTTCTGGCTCCGTAATCACACCAATTGCACGTGCAACTTAAGTATCAGGTTCCGACTGGTCCACAACAATAATTTAATATCACTCTGACTACAACAAATACAATACAATACAGCTTTATTTATACAGCACTTTAAACCTCCAGACCAAAGTGCTGTACAAGCAAATGAACAAACAAACATACAAAAAATAACACAGCACAGCTCACACACCATAAAACAAGTACAAGTAAAAACAATAGACAATTTAAAAGCAATAAAAGCAACGCTCTAAAAGATGTTAATACGCTAAGGGTAGAAGAGGTGGTTTTAAGAAGCGATTTCAAAGCAGCCAGTGTGGGCAGCCTGTCTGATGTGCAGGGGCACATCGTTCCACAGTGTGGGAGCCGCTACAGAGAAGCAACGGCCCCCTCTGAGCTTTGACTTGGTTCTGGGCACATTCAGGAGCAGTTGATCCGCTGACCTGAGAGGGGTGGTTTGGGTGTGTGTAAGGGTGTAGCAGCTCAGAAAGATAAATAATAATTAATAATTAACATTTATCTATTTTGGGGTGCACATTTTGCTGTTTGCTGTCCTGTATTTCTTTATGTTAAACACTGGTATAAAAATTTGATAGAATATCTCGTATTTGTCCGGTAAATTGAAGTCTTACTGCGTCACTTTTACCAACACAATGGTTTTGCGCTGCCATGGGACCGTGATATATTCCATTTATAGCCTTACGTTTTTTTTACTTCTGGCTAGTGCATTTTAAGTTGAATATCATAACGTGGAGTACTTACTATTGTGGTCATCACAGCACCAGTCTTTACAGAACTTGAAAAAAAATAAGGACATAATAACCTAAAGGGGATATCGTGTCAACAAACGTACCTTCAAACCAGACCAAAGCTGGACCCTGTGTCTGTGTGTAGGAGCTGCCAGCCGTGAGGAGGTGTTGGTGTCCTTACCAGAAGATGCAGAACTAAAGCCTGTAGGCACAGTCTCCAGTATTGTACAGCAACTTGGTAAGTAAGAACACACACTCACGCTTGAGGTCACACTGCAAACACAAACTGTCTGGTAACTTTTTCCCCACTTCTTTAGAAATCAAAGTGGCAGCCTTGATGAGAGGTGTTTGGATTATCTAGATCAGCGGTTCCCAACCTTTTTCAACGGGGGGGGGGGGCCTCGCTGCGGGGACATTCTACAGATGGCCAGTCCGCCCCCTGAAAATGTCTATGCACACGTGTAAATAATAATAATAATAAAAAGGAAAGGAAAGGAACTTCAATGCTTCCTAAATGATCTCCTTTTACAAAGGATACACTGGACCACCCTTTTAAAATGAAAAGGACATAATGCCAGCCCACAATTCCTTGCAGTTACAGGTGCGTATATGTTTTGAACTTTCAACATGTTAAACCTAAGGGCAATTTCTGACAATACGCTGATACTGTTGAATCAATCAATCAATCAATGTTTATTTATATAGCCCAATGTCACAAATGTTAACATTTGTCTCAGTGGACTTCAACAGTTTGTACAGAATATCAGTATGACAATACGACACCCTCTGTCCTTAACCCTCACATCGTACAAGGAAAAACTTCCGGAGAAAACCCACAGTTTAAAGGGGAACATGGGAGAAAACCTCAGGGAGAGCAACAGAGGAGGGATCCCTCTCCCAGGACGGACAGAAGTGCAATATGATGCCGTGTGTAAATTTTAAAAGATAATACATTTGCAACATAGGTAGTCCAACTGTTTGGAAATGCATGTGTCTATAATAAGAAGATGAATCACCACGCGGATATCCATCCAGGACTTATGATCCAGGACCACAGCAGCAGGCACAGCCACTCCGGATCCCGGCGTATATAGACACCAAAAGAAATTTGGGGGAAGCTGGGTTATTCGGAACATGAGAGTAACAGGTACAGACAGAGAGAAGGAAGAAGTAGAAGTAAGGTGTCCCCCGACAAACTAAGCCTATAGCAGCAAAAACTAGGGGCTGAATCTAATCAGCCCTAACTATAAGCTTTATCAAAAAGGAAGGTCTTAAGCGCACTCTTAAAACGGATAGGGTGTCTGCCGCCCGAACACAAACTGGAAGCTGATTCCACAAATGTGGAGCTTGATAAGAAAAGGCTCTGGCTCCCATTGTACTTTTAGAGACTCTAGGAACAACCAACACCCTGCATTCTTGGAACGCAATGCCCTAGTAGGACAGTAGGGTATAATGAGTTCTTTAAGGTAAGATGGCGCCTGCCCATTAAGGGCTTTGTAGGCGAGAAGAAGAATTTTAAATTCTATCCTGTGTTCTATAGGGAGCCAGTGTAAGGCAGCCAGAACAGGAGTAAGTAATGTGGTCCCTTTTCCTAACTCTGGTTAGTACACGTGCTGCAGCATTTTGAATCAGCTGAAGCGACTTAACTGACTTCTTGGTACACCCTGATAATAACGGGCCGTCTCCACCGGCAGCGTTAAAAATCTTGAAACACTTTCTGCCCATTCACTTTGAATGGGGTGACGTCACTCACTTTTTTCGCTTTCGCCGGAAATGCATTGTGGGCAGGGCGAGCGGAGATTCTCAGGATTTTTCAAGATCCAAAGTTGAACAATGTTCAACTTTTGACAGCTGAGGAGGAAGCGGCAGCCAATCAAATCCCGTGTACGCAAATCTGACAGTTCAAGCTCTAGCCAATCAAACGGCGTGTATGCTGGAGAGACATACCGCAGATCATTCCTCATATTCCAAAAAATGGAGGAGAAATTAGCGTAGCGAATCAATCACCCGGTTGCTTTATGACCAGACCTACCGGGATATAAACCGGAGGGAGCCAGGCATGGGAGGGAGGTGGCAGAGACAGTGGTATGTTTTCGCCTGTTTTGGGGAGTTTATATCAGTTTACTTCGGGCTTTTTGGCTTCGTATGTCGCGGGCGGGAGATTCCATGTGATTGGTTGATCGCAAAAAATCCCCAAGCCTTCAGATACGCCCACCTCCAAGATTTTTTAACGCTGCCGTGGAGACGGCCCGTAAAGAGTTACAATAATCCAGCCTTGAAGTAAACAAATGCATGGACTAGTTTCTCTTCATCGTTTTGAGGCAAGATATTGCCTGATCTTTGCTATGTTACGTAGATGGAAGTAGGTGGTCCTTGAAATTGATTTTATGTGGGCGTTAAAGGATAAATCCTGATCAAATATAACACCAAGATTCCTTACAGTCTCACTGGAGGCCAAATTAATGCCATCCATAGTTAGTATATCTTTAGATAATTTGTTACGTAGATTCTTTGGGTCGAGTACAATAACTTCAGTTTTTGGCCGTGTTTAACATCAAAAGTTTAAGGTCATCCACGTTTTTAAGTCCTTGAGGCAAGTCTTACATTTTATTTAGATGATTAATTTCATCAGGCTTGATTGATAAATATAGTTGAGTATCATCCGCATAACAATGAAAATGTACAGAATGATTCCTTATAATATTGCCTAACGGAAGCATATATAATGTGAACAAAATAGGTCCAAAGCTCTGAGCCTGTGGCACTCCATGGCTAACTGGTCTGCATGGAAGATTCATCGTTGACACATACAAATGAGAGCGTTCAGATAGATAGGACCTAAACCAGCCTAAAGCAGTTCCCTGTATGCCAACTAAGTGCTCTAGTCTTTGCAATAAGAATGTTCATGGTTGATAGTATCAAATGCAGCACTGAGATCGAGCAAAACAAGAAAAGAGACACGTCCTTTGTCTGAGGCTATTAGAAGGTCATTTGTGACTTTAACCAGAGCTGTCTCTGTGCTATGATGTGTTCTAAGCCAGACTGAAAATCTTCAAATAAATCATTGTTTTTTAACTGTTAAACCCCAAGGACCCGCCGAAGGGTCCGAAAATGCTACATCTGCTAGCACCAGTGTGATCTCGAAAGTGTCATTTATGAAACTATTAATGTTCCACACCCAGCTGACGGGAAGAAACTCAGCTAACTGACTATACGAAAAAAATAAAATAAAAATAATAATAATTCCCACAAGAAGCCCTTAGCAAATACGGACTAATGCTATTTCTGCTCATAACTCACAAAAATTATCATTTATAATTATTTCTGCGCAAACACATCATCTGAAAGCTGAGATTCCACAGATTCCATGGGTATACACCCCATCACTGCAGGCAATAATTCACTGAGCTAGCAGCCAGAACATAGCAAATAAAAAACATCAGTTTTCAAAATTTTACAATTTCTTTCTTTTTTTTTCTTTTTTTTTTTTTTATGGAATGAATAACCATAGTGATGATTCAATGTTATAAAATGATTTTTACAGTCTAGTACCTGAAAAAGGTCAAATGGCACTGATGGAACCAGATGTGCCCAAAGCTTATTCCGCCTGGACTGTTTTTCCCTAAATATCTCTAAAAAGGTCAATTTTCACTTGTTTTGCCTCAATCTTGATACAGTACTTATTATATGTTATACTTTGGATTCCTAAAGCTTTTAGGCTACTAACCCATCATTCAAGGGTGGTTTTCACTAGAAGTAATGTTTTTTTTTTAGGCGGAGGTAAGAATTTACACTTTTTTACTATGTTCCATCTGAATTCACTCTGACACAGAAACATCTATATTGATTCTGACACTTCTACATCCATCTCACCGATGTAACCTTGCTTTGAGAAAAAATATTATTAATTTAACCCTTTTAGAAGTGAAGTTATAGTCATTTGTTCTGGGCATGTCATTTTCGAGCCTGAAACCTGAAAAACAGGCTTGGGGCTCTAACAGGTTAAGTAATCACATAACTGTTTTGCGACCTGCTTTCTCAAGAATTTTGAGAGGAACGGAAGATTAGAAATAGGTCTATAGTTGGCTAAAACCTCTGGATCGAGGTTGTGCTTTTTAAGAAGCGGTTTTATCACTGCTACTTTGAATGATTGTGGAACATAGCCTGATAATAAAGACATATTCATAATATTTAATAAAGAAGTGCTAACTAATGGAAAAACGTCCTTTAACAGCTTAGTGGGAATCGGGTCTAAGATACACGTTGATGGTTTAGAAGAGAGAATCATTGAATTTAATTGTTCAAGGTTATGGCTGAAAAGCATTCTAATTTACTATCTAGTGTAATATTAGAACTTACATTTCCGGGAGCTGTTGATAACACTATACTGGTCAAAGGCAAGAGGTCATTAATTTGGTTTCTAAGAGTAACAATTTTATCGTTAAAAAAGCACATAAAATCATTACTACTGAGTGCTATGGGAATAGAAGGCTCAACAGAGCTGTGGCTCTCTCTTCATCAAAATAAAGCCAACATCTACTGAAAGTGTTTTTGTAAGCAATTTCTTTTTATCTCAACATGTTTAAATTGTGATATGCACAGTAGCAGATGAGTAGGTTTAACAAATTATTTTGTATTCTAATAGTTTGAAACAATCATACTTCAGGATTCATGTTGTTTAATATGAGTGGACAGGAGGGTACGAGCAACCATTTTTGTTCTATTTCCTTTTTTTATTTGGAATTGATATCTTGGTTAACAATATATTTTCCACTGTTGTCCATGTTTATGAAGCCAGCATGAAACAACATGATAAGAACACACAGGGTGAAGTATCTAGATATGCTTTCAGTAGTTTGTGAACTGTAAAATGTACTTTCCCCACGACGAACATCCATAACATCCTTCGTTGTTGCATCATATTAACGTCGCCTAGTGTACGTGCAGTCAAATTCTCTTTGCAACTCAGTGGTCCTGATGAATTCTACTATCGTCGTTCCTTTAACCCCATGACATTTTCACTGAGGTTAGGGAAAAGTGTTTATGAATAGACATAGGAACAGATTTTTTTTTAAAGTTCAACCTAGAAATGTGGTCGAGTGTAATTTTCATCTCTGTCCTGTCTCTGCAGTGATAATCCAGTCTCTGAAGGACACGCCCCCTCTGACTGACGACAGCGTCATCTTCACATCTGATAGGCTGGCTGTTGGCAAGGTGTGTGTCTGTCTGTGTGTGTCTCTCTTTACCTCTGACCAGGTGTGTTTAATGTCCTCAGTGTGTTCCTGCGTGCTAATGTCCTGTTGATGCGTTCAGGTGTTCGAGGTGTTCGGTCCGGTCTCCAGTCCGCTGTACATTCTGCGCTTCAGCTCTGAGGAGCAGATCAGAAGCAAAGGGCTGACAGAGGGACTGACTCTGTATTACACACCTTCCATCAAAGAATACGCAAAATACATCCTCACTCAACAGCTCCAAGTGTAAGTGCATGCTGCTCATTAAAGTTCAGGCTTTTAGAAGTGCTGTGCAGCTGCTGCGGGGCGGTAAGAATGTATAGGGTTCTGACTTAAAACTTTGCAATGTCACTTCATTGTGGAGCGTTATTAATACAATAGACAATAAAATTAACAAATAATGTTTCACCCATTTGTTTGATTAAATAAATAAAAAAGTGTCTTACATTTATATTTGTGTGGCTACGCAACCCAGTCTCACGGCATTTCGTGTTATAGTCACGAAATGAATCTATTGATTCGTGTTCACCAACACAATTTCCCCATTTTCGTGTCACACAGAACGATTTTAAAAGCAATGTAAATAATAACAAATTAGAAGGAAAAAAAGATTAAAAAAAATACAGATTTCAGTATTCTGACACAGAACGAGTTTAGAAGCAATGTATTTCTATTGGTAGTATGTTTCGTGCCTGCACCAAATAATACAAATTAGAAGGAAAAAAAGATTTAAAAATACAGATTTCAGTATTCTGAGGCTCTGAGCCACATTTATTTTCCTCGCGGACGGCAAAAAAAGTCCGACATTATACAATTTAAAATAAAAACAATAATGGTGGCTTGATATTGAGTAAGAAAATGTTTTTATGAACCACACAGCTTCCGGTCTTCCAAGACCCGATCGGACAAAAAGACGTGTTGCAGGCAAAAAACATACTACCAATAGAAATACATTGCTTTTAAAATCGTTCTGTGTGACACGAAAAAAAGGGGAAAATCGTGTTGGTGAACATGAATCAATAGATTAAATGTATTTCGTGACTATTACACGAAATGCCGTGAGACTGGGTTGGGCTATGCGCAAAACCTCTTGAAGGCTTTGTTTATGCTGTATGATAGGGAATGGCCTGATAATTATCATCGTATCATCCTTGTTTCTTTTTAAGTAGCCATCACTTTTGACACCTTAAAGTGAACTAACTTGTGAGTCATAATGAAAATACTTTTGCTTCAGCTTCAAGGGATCTGATGCATCTTGGAAGAACGACCAAGAACCACCAGCGGAGGTAAGCACAAAGACTGTGTTTAAACACCTCTGTTTGATCAACTAAAGCTACAATTAGCCTCTATCTTATCTGTACTATACTGAAAACAGGTTCAGAGACAATGTTGGCTTCAAACACTAGCATTTAGCGTCGGCTGACTCGCTACATAACGGACAATACAATTATATCTTTGTTCATTTGACACATCACTAGAAGGTTGACGTGTGTGAAGATTATATTTTGACACCATTTCTAAGTTACCCAAGCATCTTTTTCTGCATCATTTCCTTAGAAAAGTGTTATTTGCACAAATTAGACTAAATATAAATGCTGAAACATGTTTATTAGCTAAGTGTTGTGACTATCCTGTGTTTCAGGAGTCATAAAACAAGTCAATCTGATGAAGCTGAAAAGGTTCAAATCCTCCTAACAAAGTAAAGTGAATCTGTAGTTTCCACTCTGCTCTTCTCTGTCCTATCCCCAGGCTTTAGATTACAGCGATGATGAGAAGGAACATGAAGCCAAGAGGAAAGGGAAAAAACGCCAGGAAGAAGAGGGCCAATAACCAAACAGGTATCTGCTCACAGTAACTCACATGTTAGCATGCTTTTTATGCTGATTTCATCTGAAAGAAGTCAAGAGATGAATAGATAAGAAGATAATTTATAGCAAACAACATTTCCTTATAGCTTAGTCCATTATGCTAGACACAAATAGCACCACAGAACACAACAACAGTATTAGAACTTTTTAGTTTAATTTGCTAGAAAAGTAATATTAAAGGGGACCTATCATGCAAAATGCACTTTTTGATGTGTTTTATACATAAATATGTGTCAGAAAATAAAACCCTCTCTTTTCCTCCGTACCCAAATCTCTAAAAACGGGGCTACAACAGAGCTGATCCAGATTTGCGTCCGATATGACTTAGGCCCAATCCCAAACCACGCCCTACACCCTACCCCTACACACTCCCCCTCCGTGACGGAGTGAACTCTGTGGAGTGACACTCGCAGCTCAACGAGGCTCCCTCCTGTCAGATGGAGGGAGTAAATACAGCGGCAAGCTTTGGGACAAACTCCCCTCTCTCCGGCAGAAACAGGAAATGCCGTAACTGTATCTAACAACGGTTTCAAATCAGCATCTCTTTGACAAAACATTACAATTAAGAACTCAAATAAAACTCCAAACATCTTTAATTGTGGTTTTTTGTAAAGCTCTTTTAGTTTTAAACCTGATGTTTATAAGTTTCTTAGTTTTTGCAACAGTCTGTAAATATACACAACTTTATAATAAAATGCACACATTTACCTTTTTCAAGACTAAACACAGGTATGATCCTAAGTAAAAAACATATGAGGTTATCATGAGGTTGTTAACATCGCAGTTCATCAGTGGATGTTTGCTGGAACTGTTTGTAAACAGCGTGTTTCCTGACGGACACACACAGCGTGACTCCGGTCAGGTAGAGACCGGTCTCCAGTCAGCACCGCTGCAGACTCGCTGTTTGAGGGCTTGATAGCCCACTCCCCCTCCACACTCGTTGGTTTGGAACAGCACTTAATGTGGCGGACCCTCCGCGCAAACGGAGGGGTAGGGTGTAGGGGGCGGTTTGGGATTGGGCCTGGGCCTTCATATCGGAAATGTGGACCCACGGCACTATCAGAAAGTTGCTATCAGAAACAATGCCCGACTGTTTTGGACGTAATATGGTCGGCGTTTACATTAGCATCGCTAACACTCAGAGCTAACCTGTACTGGAGAGCATGTGTGTGAAAAGGAACTCACCTTGTGGTATAAAAATAGCATGATGGGTGCACTTTAAAAGTCACCTATCATGCTATTTTTAGTCAATAGCAAATGTCTATGAAGTGTTTTGCTCAAAATACCAAACGGATCACCCATTCTAGTCATGCCTCATATCCCTCTATTTCACTTCCTGTTTCAAAAGTGCTGTTTTTCGGTATAAAGCTTTATACCACAAGGTGAGTGCCTTTTTATTTCCTGCTTCTTCACACACATGCTCTCTCCAGTATAGGTTAGCTCTGAGTGTTAGCGATGCTAATGTAAACACCGACCATATTACGTCCAAAAAAGTTGGGCATTGATTCTGATAGCAACGTTTCTGATAGTGCTGTGGGTCTGCATTGCCGATATTACGTCAAATCTGGATCAGCCCCGTTGTACCCCCATTTTTAGAGATTTGGGTACGGAGGAAAAGAGAGAGGGTTTTATTTTCTGACGCTGCGTGAGTTCCCTGACACACCGGGGACACATATTTATGTATAAAAGACATCAAAAAGTGCATTTTGCATGATAGGTCCCCTTTAACAAACATTAACAATTGTGAATTCTCTTGGCAGATAATATGGCCAGCATTTTTAATTTTCAAAATAAGACATCAGGTGAACATTCTCCAAAACAATGGAATAGCCTTGTTATATGCTCCTGGTAGAATATCCTTAGGTGCTAGCTCAGTTAGCTTAGCGCCGCTCCTGGTCGGGCTGGTAGACGCCATGGAAGACGGGTCAAGGCCGCTGAACTGAATCCAATCCCCACAAAAAAAGACACAATTGTGCGCAAAAATGAAGCTTACCTCATGGGGGCTGGGGAAAGTGTTAAACCCTCACGTAGAAGATGATTGACAGCCATCTATTCTTTCTTATTTCCTCTCCAGATAATCCTGCCAATGTTACCCAGAACACTTTGCAGCATCATCAGCAGCAGCATCAGCAGCATCAGCAGCAGCAGCAGCAGCAGCAGCATAACGCCAGGGGTTTCCCACCGAGACATGCAGGAGCTCCCCTCAGGCATCACAACCCGAGGAATAAACAGCCAGCATTCAGCCACACAGCCCCTCCACACACACACAGACACACACACGTGCCCCCCATGTACCTCCCCCCTCCCTGTCCTTACCCTCCTCATCCACCTCCTCATCCTCACTTCTTTCCCCCACCCAACTTCCCCATGTACCCTCCTCCTCCCCCCCCTCCTCACTCTTTCTTCAATCCGTCTTTCTCCTCTCCTCGCTGGCCACCAAACTTCTCTGACCTCCCTCCTCCTCCCCCTCCCCCGCCTCAGTGATGCCCCCTCACCCTCTGTACATGTAGACTTTAGACCAGTGTTTATTAAGCTGTACAGTCAGTGATATTAGAATGAAACATGATCAGCTATATGCTGTTACTAACCACATATACATATATAGTTCCTTATCTAAATGGTATCATATTCCAAATGTGACTTTCTGTCTTTGACAAATCTCCACTGCATTCACACATGCTCTGAAAAATAATCACCTTAAAACACTGAACCCTGGAGAGGCTGAAGCTGTATGCAGATGTTGTGGCAGCAGCACTCTTGATTCCCCCACTAACACAACACATAGTTGTTTTCTATTCTAACCAAACAGAAAGATGTTAGCAATGGTCAGGGGCTTCCTGATTATATACAATTTATAATTCTCCATCTTACACCTGTATTCTTACAGCAGGAGAAATGAACTGGCCAATAGTATCACAGTTTGTAACTGCCATGCCCAGCGTGGCTCTGGCATTAGATAACATTCCTCCTGGGCTGCATTCCAAATCTCATACTTCCTCAGTTTACTCTCAGTATGTTCTGCAGCGTTCCGAGTGTGTGCATGCAGGATAAAGACACACTGCTTACACACTTTAGACTGTGACCACATGCTGTAGAACAACCTTTTATTATTGGCATACTGAATTTCACATACTCATTGTGTTGGTAGTATGGGCATTCGAATGCACCCCTGATCTCAGACTGACAAATGTGCAGCGGCCTATTAATGAAACATGTTTAAGGCTCATGCAGGGGTCAGTATTTTTCACATTTGTGTTTTTGGTAAATCTTCCTTGGAGGTAGAATTACGTGCATTCTAAGCAGATTGTGAATGCTGTGCATCACAGTGTGTGAGAGGCTCATATACACAATGTAGAAACTAACTAGTGCTACGTTGGTTTTAGTTCACCTGGATTAATTAAGAAAGAAAGGATTATGTTAAGAGTAAAATAGAGCAGCAACTCCTTTTTATTTTTTGTAATCGGTTTTTTTATGTAGCAACTTGATAATGGCTGAAATAATAGACGGCTAGATTGGAGTTGAGTTTAAGACGTACATAAAATGTCTAAAGAACTCAGCGTTCTCTATGATTTATGACCGACTGTATATATATATATATATATATATACAGTGGGAGACTGGAAGAGCAGATGAAGGTTTTAAGATGATTTGTTGAAAAGTCAATCACTCAACTCATTTGTCCTGTTAGGATAAAATTCATGTCATTTTATATGTACTATATTTTTTTCACCAGAATGCTCTGTCGGTGTTGACACTTCCACATTTCATGAGCTGCGTCAATGGAAATAAATGTCTAAGAGCAACATGTTTGTGTAAGCCTGTTGTGTAAAGCTGCTGCTGTTCCCCAACAGGACATTACTACACAGTGACACGAACATGTCACTGATAATCATCTAATCACTTACATTGAAATGCTAAAGCACGAGGTAAGGGTTGATTGACAGTCAGGGATTGTAGACGGACACCATCAGATTACATTAGAATAGCTCATGAAATCATTTATCTTGGTTTGAAGTCATTTCAGAAGGATTCTTAGAATGACTTGAAGGTATATCATATCACATATACATGTTTAATTTTGAAATGGGAAAGTTGATTTTCTGATATGACGAACAGGTCTCATTGTTACATTTATATAAACAGTATGAACATAACACACCAAGCATGACACATAAAGCAAACATTATTTTTAACATATATTTAGTTAGAAAGAAAAATAATCTCACCTTTATATTTTCAAAAAAGGTTAATAATTCACATTTACAGTTTTTTTCAGTTGCTAACACACAAAGATCTCACATAAAGCATAATTATTTAAACTCACACTCAAAGAGCAAAACCTCAGCTCAAATCTCCAAAACGCTAAACACATTTTCAGATCTGCTCCCAATTTGCTATTCAACTTGGAACTTTTTGCAAAACACTGCACCCGGTTCTCCAAGTAAGACAGAAATCTGACATATTCACTTGTTTGCCATTTTCAAAACACTGCCATTAAAAATGCTAAACACATGAACCAAATACCCATGCCAAATGGCTGTAAACACCAAAGTGCTTTACTGTTGACTCATCACTCAGGATGTAAGCACTAGAAAAAGGCTTCATGTAAGAAATGTATAAAAACAACTGCAAATATGGACAGCAGCAAGAGGACGAGGGAGGATGAGAGAGAGGGAGGATGAACTGAAGTCAGTTGAGTTATTTGCAGCATATCGGTTGGAGCTGTATGAGCGTCAGGCTGCAGGTGCTGCTTCCTCTGCAGGTTGATGAGGGGCTGTGGTCAGACCCAGTGAGGGGGTCAAATAAGTATTTTCTCTCCTCTGTTTTTTCTAAAACTATTTATTGTATTTCTTTTTCCTCAAAGTTTTCCTTTCACTTTACTGGATTTGACAGAGGCATCATTTGTGTTTACACAACTGTAACTATGTGTTGTGCAGGAAAGTTGCACCAATTTGTTTTGGAAACAAACAACTGTATATTTGTGTTTCTGCACATATTTTTGTAGACATGAACAATCTTTGTATGCAGAATCCTCTACATACAGATCACCATAACAGATGAGTGTGCTTTAGATAAAGCACCACAGTGTGTAGTTGGTTGGACAAAGTGTATTTCACTCTAATCGAAGTCTGTGCCATTTCAGGTGTTTTGCACTTTGGGTGTGTGGTTTTGTGAATTGTGTTTAGTGTTTTGACAAAATGAGCCCTGTTGTCAAAAAATGTGTTTTAGCAATTGAAAGAAAAAATTAAAATACATTTACTTTAAACAAGAAAACACACTTGCCAAAGAATGAAGAAGTCCTGCATCTCTTTATGCAACCATGTCTAGCAGAATGAGATAGGATGATGGAAACTCAGATGTAATGTGTAGGAAACATCTGATGGGACAATAGTTCCTCTCCACAGACAGGAAAAGGTTTGGGCGTTGCACAACATCACACATAAAGCACACTTCTCCCTGCAGCTGCTTCAAAATGGCCGTGTTCGTCCCCCCCGGTGAGGGTCACATCGATGTGGAGGTTGGAGAGTATCAGGTGTTCCCCGGAGCTCAGCCCCAGGACGCTGCTGTGGAGGAGACCCCAAAGACCAGTGAGTGCTGAGGGGGGGGGGGGGTTACAGTATATAAACATAACAATATGAGATGATACATTATTTCCACATCTGCCATGTTGAGTTCCACCTGGAGTAAATCCACAAGCTACCCTGCAGTATACAAAGTCATTCAAACTAGCTGCACCTTTACCAGCTTTGAGAACACTTTCATGATCAATCATTATAAAACATATCAGATATATTATTCTGAAATGGACCAATCTGCACAACGACTACTTTTACTTGTAACAGAGTATTCCTTCACTCTGGTACTTCTACTTTACTTAAGTATAAGATCTGAGTACTTCTCCCACCTCTGCATTAATCAATACTGCTGTACTTTTACTTACTACTACTACTAGTAAGATTCTCAAAGCAGGACTTGTACCAGATTATTTTTAGAACTTAGTATTGTTTTCTTTACCTAAGTAAATTATAGGAGAGCTACTAACTAAGATATAGTAAAGTGAGCATGTATCATTGTGTGTGTGTGTGTGTGTGTGTGTGTGTGTGTGTGTGTGTGTGTGTGTGTGTGTGTGTGTGTGTGTGTGTGTGTGTGTGTGTGTGTGTGTGTGTGTGTGTGTGTGTGTGTGTGTGTGTGTGTGTGTGTGTGTGTTGCAGAGCTCCTCCTCCCTCTTCTCCTCTGTGTGGCTCTGCTGTGTGTTCTGCAGGCTGTTCTCAACATCTCTCTGAGACTCTCTCTCAGTCAGCCTGCTGCTGGAGGTAAGCTGCTCTCAGATCCTGTAAATATAATGTATGATGTCCTTTATTGTTTATTTCATGTGGAACCTATATGCTGCAGGTCTCCCTTGAAAAAGAGATCTTTGATCTCGGACCAATCTGGTTAAATAAAGGTTTGAAATGAAATGAAATGAGATCAGTGTTATCTTCTGTACTCTGGCAAGTTCATTCAAATAGCACCTTTCAACAAAAGGCAATTCAAAGTGCTTTACAAAAGTGAAACACATTAAGAGCATTACGCAGCGGAATCACATTATAAAATGGCAAAAAAAAACAATTTAAAGTCATTAAAAAGCAAATAAAATAAAAATAAACATAAACAAGGTAATGTAGTATAGAGTAATAGGAACTCATCGAAACAGTTATTTAAAGGCAAGAAATTACTCAGCTGTTGAAAAAACCTTTTTCAATGATTTTAGGAATGGGAGGTTTGATATGGGCCTGTAATTGTTCATTAATGAAGCGTCTAGATTATTCTTTTTTCAGAGCGGTTTAATGAAAGCAGTTTTCCGGGCCTGTAGAAATACACCTGAGTGAAGAGACTTGTTTACTATGTGAAGTAGATCTGAGGCAGAGGTGGGAAGTAACTAAGTACATTTTCTCAAGTACTTGTACTTGAGTAATTTCATTTAATGGTACTTTGTACTTCTCCTCCAGTACATTTAAAAGGGAAATAATGTCTCCAAATAATTTGACTCCACTACATTTATTTAACAGCTTTAGTTACTTTTTAACAAAATGCATCTCTAAAATGTTGTAGAAGTGGACAAACTCTTTAAGTCATAAAAGAGTCAAATTATTTAAATATTTTACAAAAACAGGGTCTGTTTGCCTAAAACAATAAAATGCAGCTTGATGCAACAATACTATCTAGAAATGTCACATATATAAATATGCTAATACCCACATTGGGTAAACATGTTTGCACAATGATTACTTTTACTTTTGATACTTTAAGTATATTTTGCTGATAATACTTTTTTACTTTTAGTAAGATTTTGAATGCAGGACTTTTACTTGTAATGAAGTATGTTGACAAAAATGTATTAGTACTTTGAATCAAATGACACATCAGAATACTTCTTCCATCACTGAGCTGAGGAACAATGAGAAACATAAGCCTGTTGGTTTAAAATCACATGACGTGTGTGTGTGTGTGTGTGTGTGTGTGTGTGTGTGTGTGTGTGTGTGTGTGTGTGTGTGTGTGTGTGTGTGTGTGTGTGTGTGTGTGTGTGTGTGTGTGTGTGTGTGTGAGCCAGAGCAGATCAGCTGTCCCGAGGGCTGGCTGATGTTCGGCTCCAGCTGTTACTTCTTCTCCACCCAGAGGAGGAGCTGGGATGGCGGGCGGAGGGACTGTGAGAAGAGAGGAGCTGACCTGGTGATCATCGACAGCCGGCAGGAGCAGGTGCCTCATGTTCCTCTGCATGTGTACAGCTGCAGAGTCTTTCTCTTTTCTTTAGAGGAGCCATCTTAACCCCCCTGTCATGGTTGTCTCTCTCCCCTTACTTTGGTGTTCCTGGTCAAATGTGACCGGTGTGTTTTGACTGCTTTTACATTAACACGAAAACCATTAATCATCACCACATTTGATTAAACTCACTTTTAAGCTGTAAACAATGTCCCAGACTACTGGTTTACAGTAATCACTGCAGTGAATATACGGAGAATAGACATTGAAAATGTATCAAGCAAAATCAACATTTTATCGATGTGTGTGTATCTGATGGATGAACATAATCTAGGGTTACCCATTCATTTCCTATGGAGGTCATTTTTGACCGGGAACACCAAAGGTGTGACAAAGTTGACTAAACCACTAAAAATTCCTTGAGGCAATCCAATGTTAAACACAATATTTATGATTGATGAAAGCATGAAATCGCTCAGATTTTACCCGAACACGACACAAGGATACAACAAGACTACAGTTGAAAAAAAATAAGAAATAACAAATAAACAACCTCTAGAAGTCAGAAGAAATATTAGTATCTTCAAAGGACTAGCCTGAGATAATGTATGCCTCTAATGAAATGCTCTGTGAGATGAGAGTGGTGTATATAAACACAGTGTGTGATACTGTAGCTCCATGGTGACCAGTTGTTGCTCTCACAGGCCTTCCTCACTGGATTCAGCCCAGCAGCCTGGGTCGGGATGACGGACAGAGAGAGGGAGGGAACCTGGGTCTGGGTGGACGGGACCCCGGTGAACAGACAGAGGTGTGTGTGTGTGTGTGTGTGTGTGTGTGTGTGTGTGTGTGTGTGTGTGTGTGTGTGTGTGTGTGTGTGTGTGTGTGTGTGTGTGTGTGTGTGTGTGTGTGTGTGTGTGTGTGTGTGTGTGGTATTAGATCCTGAACAGTTTGGCATCATGTGTGGCAGTCCTCTCATCAGTGTGTTAGTGTGTGTGTGTGAATGATTCAATGTTGGCTTGCCATTTACCTTCATTTATTGAAAAAACATCCATGTTAGTTAATCTGCTGCTGGTGTGTGTGTGTGTGTGTGTGTGTGTGTGTGTGTGTGTGTGTGTGTGTGTGTGTGTGTGTGTGTGTGTGTGTGTAGCTTGCTGTGGGCCCCTGGGCAGCCTGATGACTCGTTGGGAGGAGAAGACTGCGGTGACCTTCGCACCATGACTCTGTTCCTCGGCCTGAACGACTTCAACTGCATCGTCAGTCAGCAGTGGATCTGTGAGAAGAGCCTGACAGAGCTCTGATGAGTGTGTGTGCAGGGCCGTCCCTCCCTACAGGCCGATCACGCAGACTGCGTGGAGCCTCACCTTGCGGAGGGGGCCTCATCTTGCGGAGGGAGCCTCAACTGAGCCGACAATGCGGCGCGCCTATGCGGCGCAATTAGTGTGGCACGGCACGGTTTCTCCGCTGCGAGGCTCCACTAGCACATCCCGACCCCGTCGACGCTCGCGAAACAGAAGGCCTCATCATATAACTTCTTTGCGTGGGGCCTCATGTTGGCCAGGGACAGCCGTGTGTGTGTGTGTGTGTGTGTGTGTGTGTGTGTGTGTGTGATCCACTTCCTCATATATACTCTGCTGCTGTCTGCAGTGATGTCACAGTGAAACCCAATGTCACAAAAACAGAGTTTGAATCAGAGATAACGGTACCACAACGATGCGTTTCAAATTAACCCAGGCTTTCTTCTTCTGTGGTTATCAACTGTCTTTGTTAACCCAGGCTTTCTTCTTCTGTGGTAACCATCTCTATTTGGTTGGTCTTTTGTACAAAAAAGATCGATAGCCGCCTAAACATTTTTTACAGCAAAGCACATCCTGTTACTAATCTTTTAAATTCACAAATAATGTACTTTTTTTACTACTCGATTAGCACTCTCACTTTTATTTCTACCTTGATAACATCATTATTCATTCCTAATGCTTAATTGACAGCGCAAAATAAACAGTTGTCAACATTTCTTGCCTCTGATTATTACACATTATGGATGTATTTAGTATGATGATGATCATCATTTTATTTATTCACAAGTTTAAATAAAAAAACAAGCACAATCATAATGGACATAATGGAGACATGTGAAATGGGACACCCCAATAAGCTATAGGGAGCTTGAGAATAGGGGTCCAGACAGTAATCATAAAGTATTCACCTTTACATAATGTATCATTACTATGGAATTGAGAGAGATCATGTATTAATCCAAAACATTACAATCCAAAGACATACACTAACCAAAAATCCTCAAACTACTAAACCTAACTACTTAATGGTCTAAAATATTTATTTCATCAGTCTAAACTTTTGTTTGAAAAGTTCAGGTAAAATATAGAAACAGAGACACCCTATATGGGAAAATGATGGTACATATCAATAATGCATTTCAGAGGAAAGAATCTCTCTGACATATTTGCTTAACAAGTGTTGCTTTAAGCGCTTTTTAAAGACAGACAAAGATAAAGACCTTTATATAATTATATCAATCTAATTCCATACTTGAGAACCTTTGCAGACCACACTAAGGCTGCAGTTTGAGCTTTTTACCCTTTATAAAATCCTAATTCCTAGTTCAGCCATGAGCTCCTGAAATACAGACAGCTATCAGAGGATCGGTGTGACACTCCAATCAGCTGTGCACCCGATTCCTGCAGGCAGAGGTGAACGCTCTGTAAAGATGTTGTGAGGACATCTAAGAAGTGACAACACCCTCATCACCTCTCTGGGGGGAATACATATGCTTAGAGCGGACCCATGGCAGAGGGTGTACTTCCTGCAGAAGTTGAAAAAGTTTGACTTGACAAGATAATGCTCTTTAACAAACCCATCCTTCACCTCCTCCATCACCATCTATTGGAAGACAAGAGCCGCTTTCACACCAAGTACTTTGCCGTACTTAGTTCCCAGTACTTAGTCCCGCCAAACTCTTTAGTCCCGTAACTGTCCTAGTAAATCGCGTTCACAACGGAATGAGTCCATGAGGGAGGATTAGGCAAATGAAGCCGCTGACGTCACTTTAGGTTTACTGGCAGGCCGCAAACAACTCACGGCGTATACTGCCACCCGAAGTCCCGGAGTCCCCCGGAGTCCGGGACTTCGGGTGGCAGTAAATCGCCACCCGAAGCCCCGGGTAAATCGCCAGAACACCGACACCTCATCACTCCACCGATCCCACGTTTTATTTTGTGTTGCCATAAGTTAGTCTCTCTCCGTTGGTGCGCTGGGCTAATGCTAATGCTAATGCGAGGAAATAAAATGGCGGCTTCACAAAATCTTTTTACAGTTTTACGGGGCGTGGTTTGCAATTCGCCCAGCCAATCAGAAATTGGAACCTTTTTCTCCCCAGGAAAGTCCCTGCTTTCTTGGAGGGACTAAAAAGCGGTGAAAAGGTTCGCAAAAAAAAGTTCTAGTTCCAGATCTTTTTGGTGTGAACGCAAAATCCCAGGAACTATCGGAACTATTCCTGGGGAAAGTACTCCGGTGTGAAAGCGCCTAAGGGCAGAAGAGAGATAGTCAAAATGATGATTCACACCTACTGATAGGTGCTTTATATATAAATCAGAGTTATTCTTCAGAATCTACAGATAAACGTTAGAGTAAAAGCTGAGGCTAACAGTATACAAGCTGGTCATTTCCAGGAAGGAAAGTCCTAAAACACCAACCTCTGCATCAGCTGCAGCGTTACTGGCTTCCTCGTCATCAGCCAATCAGCAGCGCCCACGTCACTGGGCGTTAGCCAATGGAAGCCTTACCTTAGACACACATTTCCTTAAAATGAAAAGAGAGCCTCACTTTCCATCATTGGTGCAACAAAACAATAAGTAGCGGTAGCGCCAACTGTGAAAATGTCAAATCTGAATACGGCTTTAGACCTAACATCTATCAGTTTCTCTTTTCCTTATTCCACAGTGTGTGTGTTCCAGGTAGAATTTGGATTTAGAATACTTTTTTGTCCATTAAAATACAAATAAAAAGTGACTAAGTGGCAGTCTTAGTGGTTTATTCTTCCTCTGACTTGTGTGTAATCAAATATCAGTTGTATTAAAAAGAAATTATTTATAATAAATAAAAATGAGGTGATTGTGTTGGTGGCAGAATGTCCTAATAAGGTTCTTGAGGCTTGAATAGGGGGCTTTGAGTCAAGGTGTGTGAGTGTGTGTGTGTTGGAGGGAAGACATTGTTCAAACATTGTTGAGGATGGTCACAGGAATAAAGCATCTCTAACACCCTCTCACTCCATAAACGTCCAGGAGCGACGCTTGGTCAGGGTCCCGAGGCGTGCAGTTGGGACGCTCCTAGGCTCCTTCAGCTTCATAAAGGGACGCAAATAGCTTTCAACTGATTGCAATGTATTCCCATCTGCGGCGGGATTTGACGCTCATGGAAGCACGGCATTCGTTTGTGTCGGCGGCAATGTGAGCGTCCATACCCATTGGATAACGGAGAATTGTACACCCGGAAGTAACTATTCCCCTTACTGTCGATTGATTTGACAGTGATATCTCCACTACTCATCAACTCACAAACACCAGATTATCCTTGTGTCATGGCCTGGCTCTTGGCCATAACAAAAAGCGTGGGAAGGACGAGAACATATATGAAAAATATATTTATTAACAAAAACTTAACATAAACCAAAAACAAAGCAAAGAAAACTAAGCGACGTGGCTGCTCCCAGATCAGGTCCTCTGCGGGGAGAGAGATCGAGAGTCTGCTCAGGCCTTTAAATCCTCTGGTGCCAGCAGACAGGTGTCCTCAATCAGCGCTGACACAACAGAGGGAGAACATTAAAGGGCCATACACACACACACACCACAGGAGACAGTAAAGCAGGGGTCGTCACACCCCCCCCCCCCCTTAAAGTCGTTGTCCCTAGGACCACCGGCACAACAAACCAACCCCATCCCAAACAAAACCAAAAACCCAACCAGTAATGAAAAACAAAAACAAAAGACATAAGGTACCCTATTTTAAAGAAAACCAACAATTGTAACATACAACCCTCATACTGCCAACCGCGCCTCCAACACCCAGCCACATCTTTAGCAACACAGGTACCTGAGAAGCACACTTTAAAAAGATGGTCAGAGCAAGAAAGATTTACAAAACAGTATGAAAGACAATACATTACAGTCAAATATATAAGTCATGCACATTTTTCCTCGGGGCAAACTGTTAACAGATGGTCCGCCTTTCTGCAGTTGTAGCAGTTAGCCTCACTGGCTTTACTGCAATGCACCGCAACGTGGCCAATGTCGCCACACCTGTAACATTTCACCTTATTACAACGTCTCCAGATGTGACCAAGCCCACCGCAGGAGTAGCACCTCCGGTCGTTGGCATGCCCACAGTCACGAGCCATGTGGCCTGGTTTGTTGCAGTTGTAGCACACATCCTCAGTTTGGTCACAGTCCCTGGCCATATGTCCTTGGTCTCCACACCGATAACAGAACATTTCCTTCCCACGTCCTCGACACGACCACCATCAACGCCGCCGCCGCCACGGCCATCATCAACGCAGCCGCCACCACGACCACCATCAAAGCTGCCGCCACCACCATCAAAGCCGCCGCCACCACCATCAAAGCCGCCGCCACCACCATCAAAGCCGCCGCCACCACGACCACTTTGACCAGTGGAGCAATGCTTGGCCTTCTGGTTTCTAAACAGCATAGTTTTGGCCTCTGGCACCACTGTAGAGCTCTCCTCAAACCCAGACTCAATCAGACCACCAGTCACTAAAGGCGCAGGGGGAACATCAGTCCAGATTCTGCCACCTGCCAAACTGTTGCCCAGAATAAAATCTATCCCCTCGATTGGCAAAGCTGGACGTACACCAACAGCTACTTCACCTTTAACAAGGTCACAGTCAATATACACCTTATGAACAGGAATAGGAAAAACTTTTAATCCCATCCCCCAACTCAGAACTGTGTCACCTGTGTCACTTTCACCAGACAACGGCAAAACAGAGTCAACAATATAGGAGTCAAAAGCCCCTGTGTCCCGCAAGATTTTGATTGGAATTCTGACATCACTACCTACCAATGACACCAAGCCGCCTCGTATAAATGGAGTATAAGATGCCAAAACCTCAGATCCACATAAGTGGGATTTAAGCACATCGGCAACACAGCAGCTTTTCACAGGCACAGCCAACGCAACAGGCCCAACAAAACATCTTCCTCCCTCAGATTTTGCTCTAAGTGCAGGACATTCTGCCTTCCAATGGCCTTTTTCACAACAGTAGTGGCAATTATCAATGTTAACATGTTGTCCACATCAGTTTTTACCAAACCCAATTTCCTTGGATCCATCCCAAATGAACCAACATCAACAGCCTTTCTACTTCCTTCAAAAACGGTTAGGGCCCCAGAGCGCCCTCCGAACCTGCTCTTATGAAGTAACACAAACTCATCACCTGCCACAGCAGCTTCAGCCGCAGAAGTGACCTTTCGTTCAGTGACATATGTTGCAATACGATCAGGAAGAATATTTTTGAACTGTTCCAAAATCATGAGTTCACACAAATCGTCAAAAGAAGCGATTTCAAGAGCAGTTAACCAACGCTTATAATGAACAGACAAATCCCTCGCCATCTCCACATATGTTTGATCTTGTTTTTGCTCAAAGGACCTAAAACGCTGTCGATAGGCCTCTGGCACCAGTTCATATGCTCTAAGCACCGCCGATTTTATTTTACTATAGCTAGAGCTATCTTCCAGACATAAGGAGGAATATGCAGACTGTGCTCTTCCTGTGAGAACACACTGAAGCATCAGAGCGCAGTCCGCATCAGGCCAATCTCTAGCCCTAGCTACACGTTCAAATAATTAAAAAAACGTGTCGGGATCACTTTCATTAAAGTGATGCAGCAAGCGCAGGTATCAAAGCGATGAGGAGACCTGGGCACCTGTTCACTCTGCCCCTCACCGGACAACGCGCCATCTCTGAGAATAGACAGCCGATGTCCCTCCAACTCTATCTTGGCTCTCAGATTCTTGTCGCATCCGCTCCACTGTGATTTCCTTTTCAATTCCCAACTCATACTTCATTTTGTCATGTTCCCGGTCATGTTCATACTTTACTCTGTCATGTTCCAGCTGCAACAACAACATTTCCCTCTGCTGCTCAAAAGAAAGTGCACTAGCCTGAAAAAGAGGTTTTAACAAAACCCCCTCTTCCTTTGTAGCAAAAACTCCTGTCTCCCTTAATGTCGACACTATAGAGTCTTTTATGTTCTCTTTCACCCTTCTATCACCGACAATAGACACAGAGAAATGCTCAGCAATCAAGAGCAATTGCTCTCTTGAAAAAGTGCCGAGAGACTCTTGAGACGGAGCTTCAATAAATGCCTCTAAGTCAGCCATCTTAACTTACAACGACCCCTCACCGGAACACAACACTGGACCTTGACGCCGAGAGATACCACCACGTTTATTATGCGCCCAAAGTGGAACACTAATTTTCTGATTGGAGTTTCCCCACTAACTATCACCATCCCACTGACTAATCTCCTCCCTAGTCTTCATGCAGTTACTTGTGGTGGGTATTTATGCACTGGAGACCGCTGGCCCAGCAAAGCGACTAGCAAGCTAGCAACACTACTGAGACCACGGCCATGCTCCCAAGCCGAAGCTTCAACCACTTTCTCCGCAACACTACACACCGCTCAACAATCCCAAGGGAACCGCCGCTTAACCTGCCAGGGAAAACTCCTCACCGCTCCACATGCAACGCACCAACAAACCCACACGAGAGAGAAAGGAAAAAAACAAAACAAACAGCTGACCACGGCTAAGAACCACTAGTGTAACGTCCGAGGTGTTAAGGCTTCAAGAATACTTCTGTGTAACAAAAACTCAGGAACTTAGTACTTTTTGGAGCGTCACAGATAGTGCCTCCGTTTATTTATCGTCGAGTCACACCACACTCCCTCACCACCGCAGGACAGACTGCGCATGCTCACAACACATGACCTCTCAACCCAATGCTTACATGCGTCCCCCCTTACTGAAAGAAATGTCCCCATTTCCACACACATGGTGAGAACACAACAAAACATAAAAAAAACAATACAACCACGAAAAACCCCAAAAACATAACAAAACTACACAATACCCTGCAGAATAATACATGCAGGCATGACGTACATTTGAAGAAAAAAAAAAAATCTTTGAATAAAAACAATGACAAACAAAACACATCCACAGCCCAAATAAAACATCAAACTTGGTATGACATAACCTATTCCCCTGTCCTGCACACTTGAAACATGAAAAAAACCAATTATGCAGCATAGAATACACAGGAGAAAATAATCACACAAGCATGTAAACACCAGTCATTCAGCCCATAACAAAGTCCATAAAGCGGACAGGAGGCCGCGCTAACCTCCCAGCCCGGGACACCATCGGTGCGGCTTGTTCGAGCTCAGGGACCAGCCCCAGAACCCGGCCCAAGATCACGGTCACTTTCCCCATCGGAAAACCTCAAGCGTCCAGAGCTCTGTGGGGAGACTGCATCTTGTAACGGAAGAGCCTGAGAAAGGTTTAAGAGAGACCTTGATGGTCCCTCCAAGGGAAAGGCTACCGGCAGGTTGTATCGCCGTAGTCTGTCGTAATGGACAGTTTGGAGAGAGGCTTCATCCCCAAACGGGCTACTTAGTTGGTACGTGACCCCCACTTCATCACCCCTATCCATTCGCCTCTGCACCAGATAAGGCCCCTTCCAGTGGGGAGCCAGCTTACGGCGGCTCTCAGTGGGATCATTTAACCACACCAAATCCCCGACTTCATACGGGTCGTGCCTCACTCTGGCGTCATAGTACGACTTCTGTTTGCTGCTTGCAGCAAAATTGTTATCCCTTGTCTGATCAAACGCCGTGTCCAAGCGTCTGAGAAGGGAACCAGCAAAGTCTTCCCGGGGACCCTGCACCAGATCATCCCGCTTTGGACCCAGTAAAACATCCACAGGAGTCCTGGCCTCCCTGCCATGCGTGAGAAAATACGGCGTAAAGCCTGTGCTGGAATGTACACTAGTATTGTACGCAAATGCGACCTGTGACAGAAAAGACTCCCACTCCCCCTCACATGATAGAAGAGATTTCGCCAACTGATCGATAAGTGTCCTATTAAACCTCTCTACCATGCCATCAGACTTCGGATTGTAAGGTGTGGTGTGCGTCTTCTTCACACCTAACACGCCGCACAAATGCCTCACAACACATGACCTCTCAACCCAATGCTTACACTAGCAACCACTCTCCCGAAATATAATACCAAACAAATCAAAGCCTCACAAAGTAATCAAATCAGTCCCCAAACAACGATCTGAAACCTAATGTCCTTCCCACAACGAGCTGAAACACAGAAACCGGCCGCACTGCAAACGCGCTCCCAACAAACTTTGTACACGCGCACCAACTCCCAACACAAATCTTACCTATCCGTTGCTGTATCACAGATAAAAGAAGTGGACGAGCCCCCATCTGTCATGGCCTGGCTCTTGGCCATAACAAAAAGCGTGGGAAGGACGAGAACATATATGAAAAATATATTTATTAACAAAAACTTAACATAAACCAAAAACAAAGCAAAGAAAACTAAGCGACGTGGCTGCTCCCAGATCAGGTCCTCTGCGGGGAGAGAGATCGAGAGTCTGCTCAGGCCTTTAAATCCTCTGGTGCCAGCAGACAGGTGTCCTCAATCAGCAACAGAGGGACACAACAGAGGGAGAACATTAAAGGGCCATACACACACACACCACAGGAGACAGTAAAGCAGGGGTCGTCACACTTGTTAATTACACAACATTGATTGGTTTAAATTGTGTGCAATGCTTTTGTATTTTTCCCCTTCGATTCGGAGAAACAAATATTTTTTCGGAGTTTAGGATGGCAGAAGACACTACACTACCCAGAATCCCCAGCTATCGTTTAGGACTACACCATGTGCTCTGTTTGACAAACCTCGTGATTAGTTCTCAAGCTCTGTGATTGGATGTTGGAGTGGCAGTGCGCAAAGTTTACACGCGTCAAACAGCACTTTTAAATGGAATGAAACCCATCGACGGCACACTATCCAAATCAAGACTCGAACGTGTCCTACCCCCCCCCCCCCCCCCCTTAGGTCACAGAAGGCTCCTCCGACAGTGCAACACAATAAAACAGATACACAGAAAAAATAGTGCAAGTAAATACAAAAAGAAAAATAGTAAAAAGTGAAATAGTGCAATAAGAGTCTATATACAAGTGATTGGAATATGATATATTAGACAAATAATTTCTAAGTAGCAGCCAGATGAATGTTATGGATGTTGTTTCTAAGTTCAGGTGTTTAATAGTCTTATGGCCTGTGGGATGAAGCTGTCCCTGAGTCTGGTGGTTTTAGTCCGGATGCTGCGGTACCGCCTGCCAGACGGCAGCAGACAGAACAGTTTGTGGTGGTCTTTGATGGGGGTCTTTTATAATCCTGAGGGCTTTCTTTAAGGTTAACCTGGTATTTTTACTACATTTATTTTAGTTACTTTACAGATTTGGATTAATGATGTGAAATATAAACAACCCTTAAATCAGACTTTAGTTACACCTGAGTAAAATTCAGTGAAGGTGATTGTCAAGTGCAAACAATCAGGTGAGATATTTGATAGTTGGTGCTTGAGAAGACAAAAAATGTATCTGCAGATCCCTATAAAGCATATTCATTACTCGTTATTCTCTAATTGTTCATCAAAAACTGTATATAATGGCTATTTTGCACATCCCTTTCAAGATTTCAAGATTTTCAAAGGTTTATTGACATATCATATACACAACTACGGTGTAGTTATACAATGATGACAAACTTGGGTCACAGGTTCCTCAACAAGAGATCTATCAATATGTGTGTACCTCCACCATTAAACTGTCATATTCTGCACATTTCATATTCTATCTACATACATAAGAGTATAATACATATGTATAATATCAGTTAAAATAAGTGCTTCAACATAGTTAACTTTGCAGGAAAGTTGATTGTCAAGTCCCAAAACAAACCATGCAATATATTAAACGTTAAGTACTTTGTCAGGCTTAATATAGATACCCCCAAAGCTTTTTGCTTACAGTACATGTATTTAAAAAAAGACCTTAACCTAAAGTATTATTTAATGTTTAAATCAAGCCTAATTAGTTTGTCTGTTTTGCACATCCTCCTATTAATATCTTTGTACATCCGGCACTAAATTGTTTTATTCTAGATACCTATAGGTGCGTTCACACCGGAGTACTTTGGTGTACTTTTCCCACAATAGTTCATCAGAACTACGATATATTTGCGTTCACACCAAAAAGCCCCAGGAACTAAAGTAGCTCAACTTAGTTCTTCAGACCCGCTTTTCAGGCCCTGCTAGAGAGCAGGGACTGTTGTGGGAGAAAGTAGTTCGTACGTCTGATTGGCTGTGCGGAATGCAAACCACGCCCGTTTGACTCTGAATTTTTTTTTGGAAGCGGCCATTGTATTTGCTTGCTTCGGACAGCACACCCGAAGAGATTCCTTTTGTGAAAGCAGTTATTATAGCAACACTAAATAAATCAATTGGAGCGGTGGAGTGATGAGGATGTGTCTGCGTTTCTGGCGATTTACTCGGAGGACGCGAAGCGCCACATTCAGAAGCTTCTACTGAATGCAGTTTCTGTGGCTCTGCAAAGTTAGCAGACCTGGCAAAGTCATGTCGGGACGACTACCAAGGTAAAATAAAATACATGCACTGCACTGTTTTAATCTGCACAATACTGGTCTTATATGTACTTTTATTTGCTCAGTAGATCGAGCTAGCCATGCTAGAACTTGCTAACGTTAGGTCCAAGCGGGCTAATAACATCTAGCTAGCTAGCTATTCTCATCCATGCCCGCTATGAACACGTTTTGACTTGTGAATAAGTGTGCAATGGTCTGTAATTTGCTTCACTAACTCATGGCACTAATCGTGTGTTTCAGGCGAGGTGTTTCTCTCAGGATTAGAAACTAGTTTTCCCCTCCGGGATAAAACAATAATATAACGTTAGCAATTAGCATGCTAGCTGGACATAATGCTACCTCTGTATTCTTACCTCTAACAATACATTAGTTGCTATAATTTCAAGTAATGTGCAACATTCATTCTACATGTTAATGGTAAAAGCTTAAACAGTTGATTACCTGCATGCCACAAAGACTGATGTTCTAATATTTTTGCACATTTAAGTAGAAATGTAATTGAAATTCTATTTATTTTTCCTTTTTTTTATTGATTGTTATAATTGTACTCAGCCATGTTATGTTAGATGTCAATCCACTTACACTGTAACTACTCTGGCCTTGAAAGAAGAAGAAGGTGATATAACTATTAATAAGTAAAAGTAAATCGAAATATGTATTGCATCACCGCTGCTTAGAGTTCATGCACAAGTCATTTGCTTGATAATGAATTGATGCATTGTAGCAATAATTGTAGTCAATATCAAAGAGAGATGTAATTTCGATATTTCAGTCCAAGCTTGATTGGCCCAGCTACCTCAGTATATGTGATGTATAAATAAAAGGATTACATGACAACGGTTTGATCTTCTATCTCAGAGTAAACTGGACTATTAATCAACATTTTGCCTCGTTGTTGAGATTAAACTGATCTTGTATCTTGCATATTTCACCTTAGGAAAGTGGGCACGCGATGACAGCTTCCTTGACACCATCATGGCGATGGCCCGCCGTGCCATGGTCAGCAAGGAGAATGAGGACCTGCGTGCCAAGGAGATGCACGACGAACGGCTGCTGCATTCACACAAGGCCCAGGAATCGAGGTGGAGCAACAAAATACCTTTCTGGCTGGGCTTCTGGCAGTGCTAAGCGAGCTGATTAAATCCAACAGGCCTTCAATACAAAAATTAAGAAAAACTTGTCGTTGATAAACTGTACAATGACTTGTTGGGAGGCGTGTGGTGCAGTGGTCTGGTGCGTTGGTGTTCGGATCAGGGGAGCACAGGTTCAAACCCCACTGCAGTCAGGATGTCGTTGTGTCCCTGGGCAAGACACTTCACCCCAAATTGCCTACACCTGGGACAGTTAATTTTGTATTATTGTGATTATATATATATGCCACTGTTATTAATACTGACACCTAACTTTGCACTAAGGTGTGTCTGCTGCTGAGCCTACCTATTGTTATTATTTATATATATATATATATATATATATATATATATATATATATATATATATTGCCACTGTTATTATATTGTTTTGATACTACTGACACTTATTGATCTGCTGCTGATAAATAAAAGAGAACCTACATGCACGGCACTAGCATCATGACTGTCTTTGTTTAAACCAGCAGCAGTGCAGCGGTACACAGACTAACCTGTGTGTGTGTAACGTAGTTCTTCAGGTGTGCATGCTTAACATGTGTGTATACAAAAGTTTTTAAAGAGCTTTCAACCTCATCCCATTGTCTTTAACACACATTTAACATAATATACTCATTAATATACAAATATACAGTATGAGTACTGTTTTGATACTGACATTTAATCTTTGCACTAAGGTGTGTCTGCACTATTGTAATTGTGTCTGTTGACTGGTAAATAAAAGAGAGAACCAAATGCACTGTACAAAATATCAGCTTTATTGTCAATTTACAATTTCCATGCTGTTCAGATGCCTCTCCACAACGTTGCTTCCAGGCGAATACAGAGGAGTTGAAAAGAGCCCTTGGACATTCGGAAATCTTTGATCCACTGCACATGTTGGCAGCACCTCCCACCAGGCCGACGTTCTATTGTTCACCCAGAGTTCCGTAGTATTCGCATATCTGGAACACATACAAAGACACAAATTAGCCCTACATAACTCCATAAATCCTACATTAGATAGTATTAATGTGATTTAATGAACGTACCATTGCTGTTCTTTGGGCGTGATAACGGCCATCATCCTCGGCTGTCCATAGCGTGTGCTTTCGTCGTCCAATCCTTTTGTTAAGGCTTCTTAACCGCCTTCGCCTCCGACTCAGCATTTCTATTGCATTTGAATGGTCGATCTGTATTTGTATTTGTGGCTGAGTTATTGGCTTAAATAACTCCGTTACGAAGCTGTATAACACGACCACCAAAACGTCAACTCCATACCGTGTCTGAGGTCGGAAGGTAAACAGAAGCATACAGCGGAAGCGGAAGTTTTGCTTCTTCTTCTCTCGGTTTTTTGGCGAATTGCAACTTTAAGGTGCATACCGCCACCTACTGTACTCGCCGTGAAGTTGTTTGCGGCCTGCCAGTAAACCCAAAGCAGAAGAAGAAGAAGTGACGTTAGCGGCTCATTTGCCTAATCCACCCCCAGGAACTCATTTTGGTGTGAACGCGATCTGCTTTAGTTCATCAGAACTAAAGGAGCTCTCATGAACTAAAGTTCTCATGAACTACTGTGGGAAAAGTACTTGGTGTGAACGCCCCTATTTACAGTATCTTCTTGATATTTTCTATTCTATATTTATATCATTGACCTTCTACTTTCCTCCTATTTTGTATATACTCTTAATATTTAAATGTTTTCATAAAATATAAGACATTCAAAAGTGCTTTACAAAAATGAAAGACATTAAGAAAAAGGCATTTTAAACAGTCATTAAAAAGCAACACAATCTACCTGCATTGCATTACTCTAAACGTGTAATAACGTGCTTTAACCAGTAGGAGGTGCGGGTTAAAAAGCTGTCAAGTTTACAGTGTTAACAAAATAAAATATACTGCTGTTTCTGGTTTAGTTTACGACGGATATATTCTGTTATTGTTTTGATATTTGTAACACAAAAGCGATGTAAAAAACCCACAGCAACACAGAAAAGATGGTCTTAACATGACCCAGCGGTCTAGTAGTTAATAAAAAACAATAATATCAAAACAAAATATTACTACTAACTTTATTGTGAAATTAAAACAGAACGGTAAAAGAATAGTTTCCGGTCTATTCTGAGGCCCGATCTCTGTAGATAAATAAAGAACTACGACAGATGTGTAATATCTAATGCAGCCGAACCATTTATTACAATGCATTCATGTGATGACTTTCAAAGAGTAAAGCAAGCACTGCTGAATAAAGTATGATTTTATCTTTTACGAAACGTTTTTTTTTTTATATGGAATGCAGTTGGAGGTCAACCAATCACAGAGCTTGAGAACTAATCACGGGGTTTGATTGATTGATTGATTGAAAAGTTTATTAACAGCTTGTATATTGGGTACAGTACAGTACAGCTCAAAACATACAATTGTTAAGGGGATGCAGACCAGAGAAAGACTTTCGTCTTGTTTACATCAGGGTCCCCCATTTCCAATTCATCATATCATTTAAGACATATAAGACATATATGACATACAGATGGCTTATTTACAATTTACATACAGGTGGTTTTTTACATACAGATGGATTATTTACAATTTTCATTTTAGATTTCGTTCTAATACATCCTAACCGGACATTTAAGACATACCAAGTCTACAGATATACAGTTAGTAACAGAGTCTAAAATGCGAGTATATACATAGATGGGGGGGGGAAGCTGTCCATTGTACGACAGGTTGAGATTTGTACCATTACCGGGGCCAGTTTTGCAATGCTTTCCCCCGAAGGTGCTCTTTAAGAGAGGTTTTGAAGGTAAGTATAGTTTTACTTTCCTTTACAGTTGTGGGAAGAGCGTTCCACCTTGATGTGGCATAATTGCGAAACGTGTATTCCCCTTTTTTTGTGCCAAATCTGGGTTTTACATGATTTGTGGAGCTCCCTCTGGTGTTATGATCATGGTATTCCTTGACCTTTGGGAAGAATTTTGACATGTACATGGGTACCATAGAGGTGTAGTGGATCTTGTAGACCAGGCCCATTGCAAGTAGCTGTACTCTGTCGTCTACTCTAAGCCATCCTAGGTTGTCAAAGTGGGCAGAGGTGAGGTGGGTCTGTTTGTCAAACAGAGCACATGGTGTAGTCCTAAACGATAGCTGGGGATTCTGGGTAGTGTAGTGTCTTCTGCCATCCTAAACTCCGAAAAAGTATTTGTTTCTCCGAATCGAAGGGGAAAAACACAAAAGCATTGGACACAATTTAAACCTATCAATGTTGTGTAATTAACAAGGATAATCTGGTGTTTTTTAGTTGATGAGTAGTGCAGATATCACTGTAAAATCAATCGACAGTAAGGAGAATAGTTACTTCCGGGTGTACAATTCTCCGTTATCCAATGGGTATGGACGCTCACATTGCCTTTAACAGCCGCCGACACAAACGAATGCTGTGCTTCCATGAGCGTCAAATTTCGCCGCAGATGGGAATACATTGCAATCAGTTGAAAGCTATTTGCGTCCCTTTATGAAGCTGAAGGAGCCTAGGAGCGTCCCAACTGCACGCCTCGGGACCCTGACCAAGCGTCGCTCCTGGACGTTTATGGAGTGAGAGTGTGTTGGAATAACACGTCAGTTTGAGGGCCATCCTATTAGAATAAGGGGGTTTGTTACTTCCTCGTCCATCTGAGCCCTTTTTCAGCTCTCTGCACCACCTCCAATAAAGTGTAATCACTGCTGCTTGTCTATAAATGTCTCAATAGTTAAGGACCAAAATACATCTCTGACTTTTTGCCTGGCCTCCTCCTTTATGAGGTCAACTGTTCCAGAGTCCAGACTTAACATGGAACAATGGAAGAAACCTACAGTGTGTGGTGGCAACAGGAAGAACTGGTTTGCAATCCGGCACTAGCTCCGAGCTGGTCCTGGAACCAGATTTCTGGGAATGGAGTATCTGTAATCTCAGTTTCTGCTTCCATGTAGGATATGTACAGGGTTGGGTTGTAACGGAATACATGTAACGGCGTTACGTAATCAGAATACAAAAATCAAGTAACTGTATTCAGCTCGTGTTACATTTGAAAAACGAGTAATCTGATTACAGTTACTTTCGTAAACCTGAAGTGAATACATTTTGGATTACTTATTGGAATTATTGGTGGAAAGATTTCCTCACAACATTTAATATTCATTACTAAAGGTACAGCCGAATCATCACAGCGCACAAAACCTATTACCGCCGCAGATGGACCAAAAAAGGGAGCGTTTGAAAAAAATGTGCGGGTCCGCTCAGTGAAACAATAACAACGAAACATGGAGGAACAAAAGTCTGCGTTTAAATCGTGGCGATATCGACACCACAGGAAAACCTCCTTCACTTCATGAAATCTCTGCAGCACCAGGAGGCAGCGGGAGGGTTAACTCAGCCTCGCCAACCTCGCTAACGCCAGTGTTGGCGTGTGCCAACACTGGCAGGACAGAAGGTGATACGCCCGTTCTAAGCCGTGTCCCTCACTCCTCACATCCCAAGCTGCATCCCCAAAAAGTGTATTATGTTGTTACATCGTTTCAGATGTTATGTTTCAGTTGTGCTCTTGATAAGCCATTAAAACAGTAAAAACACGTTCAGTTTCCTTTTGCTTTTTGTGTCTCCTGTACACCAAAACATACCCATCTGTGATGGAAAAAGAATGTAATCCAAAAGTAATCTAAAAGTAATCTGATTACGTTACTTTTTTAAGACACGTAACTGTAACTGTATTCAGATTACTTTCAGAGCCATGTATTCAGTAATCAGTAACTGATTACATTTACAAAGTAACCCTCCCAACCCTGGATATATATGGGTTCATATTTATTGTAAACATGGGGTTATGGTAGATGGATGTCAGGGCACAGGAAGATAGTTTTAGGTGCTTTCCACCGCGCTGTGAGAGTGGTGTTTATGTATAAATGGTATGGTCAGAACAGCTAGAATTCTTCAAGTACATGACCATCAAGACTTTTACTAGCTCTCCCCCCTCTGTGCATAGACAGACAGACAGACAGACAGACAGACAGACAGACAGACAGACAGACAGACAGACAGACAGACAGACAGACAGACAGACAGACAGACAGACAGACAGACAGACAGACAGACAGACAGATAGACAGGTAGACAGATAGATAGACAGGTAGACAGATAGACAGTTGACCTTAAAACAAGGCTCAGTCCCACGTTTTACTGTACCTCCCACACATTCACATGTGCTGACACACACTCGTGGACACAGATGGAATTTCATGCTGCTCAGGGTTTTGCATTTTTTGCCTGTGCAGAAATGGAAACATCATCAGTCATATCAATCAGCACCTGTCACTCTGTGTTAGCTTAGGACACTCACAGGCCAGCTGACAGCACGACAGCCAAACCCTGATTCACACAACCGCTGAGTCATGTCTGCTGCCAACAGCACCAACTAGCAGTTACAGTATAGTTGATATTACACCGCTTAGTTGAATACTCGATTGTGATTGGTCGAATTGGACATTTCACAGATTTGTTAATACTCAATAACACACCGCTGCTAAGCAAGCAGTCAGTGTCTCACTATAACCAGTCCATCAGTCAGTGTTTCACTATAACCAGTCCATCAGTCAGTGTTTCACTATAACCAGTCCATCAGTCAGTGTTTCACTATAACCAGTCCATCAGTCAGTGTCTCACTATAACCAGTCCATCAGTCAGTGTCTCACTATAACCAGTCACCAGTGACTGTCACCAGTAACATAAACTACTGTATTGCTGCAGCTGATGATTTATCTCTTTTCTACTGTTCCATTCTCACACAGTTCTTCCTGACTTTTTCAGTAGACTATTAATTTACTCTAAAGTTGCAGAACAGCCAGAAACTGGATCCAATAAACAAGTTACAAGTGAAACTTTATGTTTTTGTTGTCAGATCAAGTCTGACATTCTTGCATCACAGCAGCTCCATTTGCAACATCAAACAAGGACACATATTAAGACAAGATACAAGGACAACAAACATTTAACATACCATCACGATCACTGAAGTGAAACATGCTCAAGACCCTCTCACGTACATTTGACCTGGGATTTAGCTCTGTATTTATTTTGAGGATTGACTTGTGCACCAAGGAGTGCTTCAGTCTGACTTTATTAAATCGAGGGACTTCGTACCTCTGATTTGATGGGACAAATTCATACTCACTGTTCAGGACATGGCTGGGGTCAGAGATAATGTGGTTGGAAAGCCTCAATATGTTATTATTATAGCTAATTCAGAGATCTTTGAGCAGATTTTCAACTGCTGGAGCAGTTTTTATTTTAAAGCAGTAGTACACAGACACTTGTACCATGTAGTATTGCAATACTGTAGAACAGTAAAGATCACAGATGTAAAAAATAGAATAATAATTGGTTTACTCGCCCTGAAAGCAACAGAGAAAACAAATTATTTGTTTTGTCCTTTTGCAGATATATTCTATGTGGTCTTTCCATGAGAGTAGATGGTCTATCATTACACCCAAGTATGTAAATAAAAATGCCTGCTAGATTTGTTCAGTATGGATGACAATAATGGGGACTGTATGGGAATCAGATGGTGAGCCAAAAACGATTTCCTCTGTTTCCTTTGTGTTAATTTCAAAAGCATTATTATCACTCAGCCCAGGCACTTCAAATCGTCAAATGTTTTTTAATCATGTTATCTGCATTTACAAATACATTGGAGACTTTTTTTCTCAGATTTTCAAGTGTCTTTCTGTATTTGGTAAAGGTCAACTTGTGACTGATCCTCTTTGATCCATGTGTCCCAATGATATTTGAGACTTTCTGAGTGATGCACAATTAACAGTTGAGCGCTAGTGTTTCTGTTGTCGCATCCATCCAAACCTTTGTCAGAGTGTTTCCTACCCTGTAACGCAATTTATTTGACATTACCACTGCTCATACTGATCACATTGGAATGTTCTCCTCTCACCCCCCAGGAATTCACATTACTACTCTTTCCTCTCACGTGTCACTCTATCTTCTGGCATCATTCTGACCCGTCTTCCCTCTCGCTGTCCCTCCCAACGCCTCACCATCCCACCTCTGAATCAGCAATGTGCTGTAACTGGAGACTGTGACCCAGTCATTCCTCCCATCCTGTAAAAGAGGGCTAACCCTGGACGCCACACAAACCGAATGAGAGAAAAAATATCTTGCATACAGTTTAAACAATATAGGAATCTAAATGGTGTAGTGTTGTACTGTACATGTAAAACTGTATTACAAAAGCTGATCCACATTGAAAAAAATGAACCGTTGACTTTAATTCAATGTATTATTGTCAACAGATTTCACATAACTGTATTAGGTAAGTTAAAAGCAATAATATTAAGTTTAAATTATATAATAAGTTCAACTTAATATAATTGGTTTCGACTTACTTAAAACAGTTGTGTGACATTTGTTGACATAATACATTTAATTAAAGTCAATTTCTGAGATTTTTCAGAGCGTGTGATGCAGATTTAGCTTGTTTGTTCCATCTACTGCGACACCACATGATAGATTTGAAGTGCTGTTAATGTAGCACTTCAAATGCATTTGGCTATTTACAGCCAAATGTAAATAGTTTACATTTGGCTGTAAACTATTTATTAGGTGTGAGTTACAGTTAAGGGGGAATAATACAAATGCCTTACACTGGTTCAGTGTGTCTGTGGGATCCAGGGAGAAGAGCTGCCTGTGTGTCTGTGAAATACCAGAGACGGAGGAGGGAAACCAGAGGGAGGAAGGTCAGAACACTTCAAACCTCTGCTGCACATGGAGCAGTATTCAGAGCAGATCAAGTCTAACTTTAGTTCCTCTGATGTGACTTTGTAGATGGTTCAAAGAGGCCTCACCGTTTGGATTACTTCTCTCCTTTGTCTTGGATATTTTCATTCTTAATTTCAATCTATATCCCCTGGATCTTTGAGGGAAGGGACCCAGGTCTCCATATTGGTCTAGAGATGCAGGAGGCCACGAAGAAGAAGCGAGCTCAGAGGACCAGCACTAACCTCTCCAAAGCAGTTCGGTAGTGAGTTTCTTTCATTTGACGAAAGAGAAAGCCATTCCACAACACAGATAGGAAGGATGTACTTTTTTGGTTTGCATTTGGCAAAATCCGCTTTTTGACTAGTTTGATATTTCACTGATTTCCCATTGATCAGTCTATAAATGTAAATGTAATTATAAGCGATAAAAACACTCATCCTGTTCATCTGCTAACCGCTTCCACTTCTGCATGTCATTCTTTAAGCATGATACCTAACCCCTGTCTATAGAATGTGAGTGATAAGTAACGTTTTGAAAATCACAATTTAAAGACTCTCAGTTGGATTGATTACTATGATCTGTCAACTCTCATATAGTATTTTCCTCATGGTGGTGTGGACAACAATTGTTGAGGATGAATTGCATCAATATCAAGATTACCTCAATGCTTTAAATGAAGTTTAAAAGGGTTTTTAAAGGTAATCTATAGCTTTTCTCCTTCGTAGAGGAAGTCTGTGGTAGTCAGTTTGGATTCCCCAACGTTCCATCAGATTCCCCTGTCACTGCAGAGACAAATGTCCTGAGAAACTTCTGCAGCATAATCTAAATTCTCCTGTCCCTGCACCGTGTGTTCCAGTTCCTTAAACTCTTGATAAGGGACATCCCGGCGGTAGGCCCGACTGACATTCTGTCTCTCAGAGGCTGGCTGAACGTTCTGGTATCCAGAGATGGGAAAAGTACACACATCCTTCACTCAAGTCAAAGCACAGATACTTGTGTTTAAAAATACTCTGGTAAAAGTTGAGGTAAAGAAGTATGGGCTTTGAAATGTACTCAACTAAAAAGTAGCCATAACTACCAGCTGTTTTATAGAACATCTCCCTCACATACAACCTTGGGTGGTTAGGATGGTCTCAAAAGTCAAGTCAAAAGTCAACTTTATTGTCAATCTTTCAGTTTGTGTGTACGGACAGAGAGATCGGAATACGGTTTCCCACAATCGCGAATATAAAAATACAAATATGTATAAAAATATGTATAAAATATGTATATCCTATATATACACAATCAACAGACACATGTATACATGTGCGCACATTAAGATAAAAAACAATCAATATATACAAAATAACAGTCACTTCAATATCTTGGGAATGTACATTAGTGCAAGATTGTCCGTAGATTGTCTCTCAGTCGGGTCAATATTGCTAACTTCACTTGCCCTTCTTCTTCTCTAACGTTAGCCATATTTCCTGCTGTCTTCTGATATTCTATCATAGTGTTAAAGGCCCTTATTAACTTTCACATATTATTTTAATGAATACATCTTTAATCTAATTCATGACTATAAAATGTTGACACTTAATCTTCAGATGTCCACTTCTGTGTGACATTTACTGAAGACTTTTGATTTCCCTCTAAACATCCCATGGACAAAATAAATGTAAATACATTTGTTAGTGGTATTTCTTTATTTATGGATGTGAATTATTTGTAAACAAATATAATATTGCATACTGTATATGCTATTAAAAAAAAGATATATGTTGGCCTACAGATTCAATTGGACAATGAGTCAGAATACAAAAGGCAAGTCCATAATATATGAGCAACATTGCATCTATGTATCAAGTGTCACAAATTGAAGAACAATGTGTCACATCATACACAGAGTAAACTGCAGACTTTTTAATGACTTCCTTTATCTTGTAGATCAACATTTTTGCAATAATGCTATAAGAAGCGTGACTGAAAAAATCATCAGAAATGGAAAGCATGGGAAAAGTACTTATTTATATCATGAATGATGAAATCATGAGGGCTTCACTGCTGGATAAAGCAGATGCCATATACTGTAAGACCTGTTGAAGAATGTGCACACAAAGGTCTATAAATCGTTTATACTCTTTGAGTAACATAGGAGCTGTAAAGTACTTTTTGAACTTGCAAACATTAATGTTGAAGTTCTACCTTTAACAACTGCCCACCACAGTCCTGAATGTCGGTACATTACCTCATTCTGTAGAATTAATGTTTGAATCTCTATATTTTCCTTTTCAAGCAAGATAGATAGAATATAAAGAAATGCACTCAAATAAATAATATGATGGTGAGGATGGATCAACAAGTAATGTGAACGTGAGATTCAGATGTGATTTTTTCAGATGTTTGCTTTCAAACATTTTTTATTACATTATGAATGTATTTATTATATTTATTAATATTATTATATAGATTTCTTACAGTCTTTAAAAAGTCTCCAGAGGCTTGTGATCAGCAGTGTCACAAGCTGGACCTGAACAGGCACTATCTATATTTATCCTTCCCTTTAACAGCCACCATCTCATGTATGCATCTGGATTTAACTGTTTGCTGTTGTTGGTTGCAAAAGCAGACTGTAGAGTTGGCTCTCAGAAATGACATCTATTTTTTCAAACAGGAAGCTGTTAATGGTGCTGAATGGCCTCTCAATCCTGTCACCTTTAGTTAAGGCTCTAACGCAGCAGGTGTACAGGAGGACTTGATATCCAACTAGATGATAGACACACAGACAGGCAAGGCAAGGCAAGGCACGTTTATTTATATAGCACTTATCAACACAAGGCAATTCAGAATGCTTTACAAAAATAAAGAACATTAAGAGCATTAAGAAACAGTGCAGTGTCAATCATTAAAAAGACAATACAATAAACATTAAACCAGTGTAAAGAGTTCAGAACTGTACTGATCCACTTTCTGAAGCCTCGTCTCAATACCCCTCCTCGACTCCTCTCTTCCCCTCCTCCGGGACTTGACCCGGAAATCGATCAAGACACGCCATGTTGAAGGACGTCCCAATAGCTGAAATGCACACGGAGGAGTCGAGGAGGGGTGAGGGAGGAGGGGTGCAGGAGGAGATTAAAGGGAGGATACACGAGAGCAGACTACGCGGAAGTGTTTTCACTACTCGCGTATAAAAGCCCCGCCCCCACCTTCACAGCTGGTCCATTTCAAGAGAGGAAAACGGAGAACTGGGTTGCGTTCGAATACTCCAAAAAAACAGCTCCTAAGTTCTAACCCTATCGTCTATTCCTTGACCTCGGAGTGAAACGTCATGGGGTTAAGGGATAGTGGATAGGAGAATTCAAAAGGATTTAGGAGAAGAGACTGCGGCACTTTAGAGAATCCGACTGCACTTTCACTATCCGACGTGTTTATGATGCGCCAGCAGAGGTCATAAATGTGCGCCTGCTGCTGTGGGGAAACTATGGAAACTACAGTTTTCTATACAGCGGACTACAACCAAGCCCCCAGGAAGTGCGCCGGACTCTGATGAAAATATTCGTGCTGGCCAAACGGCGGTACTACACTTCCTTTTGGTTGCCAGGCCCGGAAACACTTTTTCCCATTGACTTACATGGGGAAAGAGTGGTCTGTAACTCGTTGGATAATTTTTTTTAAACTAAATAAACTACCCAGTATGAACACTTGTATAGCCCTTATTAAAAACATTCGTTCCTCAAGTTGTAAAAATGTGCTAATAACGTTATTCTGAGAGTTATTTCCCTCTGTATTATGAACGCGCATCTAACCCACGGGACCGCGCCGCCCGGCACGTTCATGTGATGTGACGTGTTCAGCACCACATGAGTTTATCTTTACCCATGGATAAGAACGGACCCATATCGCCTTACTGCCAGCCCACGGAGCTGTAATAATGGATATATTGCACATGTTTGCTGTAATTCATCATTTGTAAAATATTATACTACATGGGCTGTATGATGTAAATCTTGTATTAAATAAAGTTAATATTACCGACGTAGATTAACGTCCCTGTAGCTTCTTATTGCACTTGCAATATACCATTAAAGGAGTTGAACGTTGCTGTTTGCTATTACTATAATACCACGCAGGGATAAACCAGAGTTTACAACCTTTGCATGTGGGCACAACACGTTTTGACCCAGATTAATTAGCTATACCATGATATCGCCCGAGGAAGTCGTCATACTTATACATATATAAATAAAGATATATGTGTCAAAGCTCTAATCAAATTAACAGTTGTATTAATTATACTTGTATATGTATATATATATATATATATATATATATATATATATATAGCCTGTGTTTTATATTTATACACACAAATGAACAACCTTGTGTGTGTCAAATAACAAGTTGTATTGTAGTGTTTATTTTAGTGTTGTGTTATGCTTATCCACATTTTGATTTCAGAGCACAGGAGAATGCTGGGCACAACATAAAGCTCAAAAGTGAAGCTGGCAATGCTGAACAAAACCATCTAGTTATAATATTTATTCAGCTGAAAAAGTCAAAGCTCTACGAAAATGTAATTAAAAATACATAAGCATTTTCAGGTAGAAAATCAGCATTTTATATAGAAATTCACAAAAATAAGAAATGTATACCTCTTATGGCTGGCATTGTAGAACTAGGTGGAAAAAATAGTGACAACAAATGTAAATACAATTTATATAGATCAAAAGGTAATATATATAATATTGATTGCAATTATTAGATTAAAAGATCCACCAATTATGATCAACAGGAAAGCCCTCTGAAGGCATGTTGTGGTTTGAAAAAAAGTTGAGGATGGGGTCCAGACAGTTAAATCAGGAGAGACTTCATTTTGTTTAAAGAACATTTATTGACACATGTCATATGATAAATGTTAAGTCTTTGGCGATTAGACCCCGATCCTGAAATCTTATATCTAAAGGGGGAAATGCAGCCGTGAGCATATAGGGAACCTCCCCGGGGTCTAGACACTGGTGATGATGATGAAGATCTGGATTTGATGAGGAGATGGGATGAAGAGGAGGTGTGATGAGGTCTTTGGATTAGCTCTCCTGGCTCTGGATATGATGAACGGAGGTGGGTGGAGAAGAGGTGGATGGGGAGGAGGTGGATGGGGAGGAGGCGGGCGGCAGCATGAACACCTGAAATCACAGCTGACTGCAGGAGAGAGGAGAACCATTTTAAAGTTTGGCTGCAGCTCGGTGATTGGCTGCTGGAGAATGAGGTGAATGTAATAGGTTAAAGAGAACGCCTGTGATGAGCTGATTATAAGCAGCTGCGGAGTGAATGTATACATACCCAGTCTTCCTGAAAGAACTTGCGCTGAGCTTCATTTAGTGAGTCAGACTCATGGTCAGAATGCTGGTTGGGAGGCTCAGTTCTTCCTGTTGACAGAAGATGGCACTTTTCTGAGAGGGAGCCAGCCGGCAGACACTGGACAGTGGCACACCAACAGATGAAACAGGAATCCATCTGAGAGGCTATGCGGAAAAGGATAACAAATAATGTCAGCAAGACATGAACATATATAACCACTATCATTCAATTCTGTAATTGCAGGTTTGTTAGCATGATATTTCAAACATAAATGGCCTGTCTTAGTTTAAAGCCCACTCACCACGTCAAGGTGCAGGCCACGAGTGAGGACACAACAACGATCACAAACAGTACATACACACGAGACAAAACTTACATACATATAAATAACTTACATATACAATGAACAATGATAAAGATTTAAATCACAATTGATCATAACTCAAAATACATATATTTTTATATATTACCAAGTGGTTTCATGTAGGCTACAACCCACACAAGTATCATGCTAAATTAAGCTCTGTTGCTTGGATATCACTAGATCCTGTTACATCAGCGTAATATAAAAGTACATAACGACTGATGTGTAAATTAGCATAATTACTAGCTAGCCGCTAGCTGCTAACTGCCGCCTCGTCGTTAATATCAAATCCATCATAACAACCCATTACCATGCTGTCATGAACGCGCGGTGCTGTTACGTGTACGCAAATTGACGTGCTTGATGTGAACGAGCATTTTGGGGGGCATGTTTAAAGTTGCGCATGCGCTATGAGCGCACATACGGGTACTTCTCAGGCATGCCGGGTAATCTGTGACGTTTCGCTCTCTCAAAAGTTGGGCCATTTTGTCATCATGCGCGATTGAGCAACTCTCATAGGAATGAATGAGGCCCCGCCTCCCACGCTGTATCCAGTTCTTATTATACATCCATGATGACTACAACATGGATGTTTAATAAGAACGAGGGACTACTGTAAACTCATCTAGAGACTCTGCACCGTGCTCTGATGCTGTTGTTTTATGCTTTATGAACGGGGACAACAGAGAAACATATTCTTCATGACCAAAGTTGGAATTGAAATAAAAAAGGAAAGTGAAACTTATGCTCGTCACCCTCTCCCTCCGGTCCACATTAATACAAATGATCCCAATACATATGATTGTATGAAAAGATCTTAAAATCAATACAAATGTATTTATTATAAACGTTAGTCCTTAACATCTATCACTGTGTATATCACCATTCAAACATCTTTTAAAAGTTGAACAAACCCCACACAGCTCAGTAAAGACTGTGAAATGTTGACTTTATTTGATCATTTCAGTAAAAACTAACGTTCATATTTCTCTTTTTGATTATAATACTGATGAACGTTCAAAACAAAGCACTTTGGCAACTTACCACATACGTTTTAAAATGCTTAATAAGCACCGTAACTTTCATGATATCATTTCTCGTTCATAATCGGTTGTTTCCGTGAACGGCCGACTGTTGTGTGACGGCAAATGCTGCGGCCGCAAGGCATTGTGGGGCAGCATTTTCTCCTCTCCTTTCGGTTAGGGAGGTCCAGTGGTTCCTAGGCTAAAGGAGGTTATAAAGGAAGTTTGAAACCTCCTTTCCTTTTAATTTAGAGAATTCGAACGGCACTTATCATGGCTGCCACTGAGGGACTTCCGGGTCATTTCACTCCGTTAGGAAGGTTCCTAAGCTAAATGGACTATTCGAATGCAACCCTGGAAGAATGAGTGGAAAAGCATCACATAAATATAAGTGCTCACAGCTCCGTGGGAATTATTATGTGCAATTCATTTCTTAAGGTTATACTAACAATTTAAGTCATGTTTAAAGATGTTGAACGTCACTAAAACATAGCTATTAAGAAAGCTATTTCATAAATGTCTAGATCTTGATAAATACAAATTATTTGTTTTGTTTTCTGTTAAAATATTCAGTAGTTAAATTATTTAAAATGCACAGTCCTGAATGTGGGTTTGTGGTGAATGTGGGGATCTACAGGACACACATGTTCAGAGTAAAGGCTTTCACATTATTATAATTATAATTTTATTGAAATGTACATTTTACACCAAAACGGAACACAAAAGCAGGACCAACCATCATACATTGAATTCCTTGACTAACAAGAGAAAGATTCATCATTTAAATACATATTTAATTTAACAATAAATGGGCCGGTTCTAAAGGTTATTCAGTTAAGCCCGATGAGAGGGGACACAGCTGTGCACATGTCATCATTAACAGACGTCGTTTAAGAGTGACGTTTGAGTGAACGAGGACATCCCAATTAATACCTGAGGACTCCTCTGTCCTTGCGTCACCTCCTCGTGTCTCTCGCTCGCATCTTACGGAGGCGGAGCTAAGACGCGAGTCAGGGAAAGGAGGAGTCGAGGAGGGGTATTGAGACGAGGCTTTAGTGTTATGAGGACTCGAGCAGCAGCGTTCTGAAATGGGAACGTTTTTAATGGCGCATTTCCACCGCAGGCCTCGCTCGACTTAGTACGGTTTTGTTAGGCCTTGTTAGGCCCAGCTCACTTTAATGCTGCGCTTCCATTACAGTTTAGGAACTGGAGTAGTATCTATAGTAACGCACTGTAGGCGGAGCCATGACGTAATCTTCAATGAGCACCCCAGAAAAACAACATCAGCTGTTAGCTGTTAGCACTCAAGCTCACAGCTCCTCATATCTGTTCAGAAACTAGACAAAAGTTAAACAAGTACAAACCACAGACTGTCTGTGCAGTGGCGTTTTTATATGTACAAAAGTGGTGGGGCACAAAAAAATTAGATGTCTATATATAAGCTTCTGCAGTGACGTGCAGTGAGGTTCATGGCTGCTGAGGCACTGGCACTGACTCTTCAGGTTTACAAATATTATATTTTGACCTAAACCAAAATATAATATTATTTTCAAAAGCTTTTTTTGTCTGATGCTTCGATTAATTTTAAACAGACAGTTCAACAAAAGGATACCCAAAAAATGTAATTTTATCATTTAAATATTGAATTGTTCTCTCTTAGTAAGATCCCATTTTCAATAAAATTGCGGTCTTACCTTGACTTGAAGATGAAGTCCATTTGCCTATCCTTCTGGACAAAAATTTCTATAACTTTTTTGTAAAAGTCCTCCTTATCTTCTTGTAGTTTCAAAAGTCTATCATAAATCTAATCCATAGATTTATGATAAAAAAATTATAAAAGTAGGGTAGACATGTGGATGTTATCCGGCTAATCAAAACGTGCATTTATCTAACAGGTACGTTTCCCACAGATCTTATTTCCAGCTATTTTCTAAAATCCTCTGGAGAAATCTCATTGCTTTTTTGTGCTTACTTCCTGGTTTTAGGACGCGTCACTGCAGCTCTCTCGTCTCCTCTTCACACAGCACACTTTTCGCGGCACACGTACTTACAGCCAATCAGCTCTGAATGATTTGAGATGACGTATGGTGGGGATGGTAGCTCCATGCCCCTCTGGTCATTATTTTTTTGCCACACACATTACATTACAAAATACTCTGAGCATGCGCAGTGTAGTTTTTACAGTCACCGTTCACTTCACAGCGAGAGGAAGGGGCATAATCAGGTTTTGTCCCACATGGCTCTAAACAGCTCAATAGGCACACACTGTGACTGTAGACACACTAATTAGAAGAACACAGACTAAAACAGCAATGTACAGACGAATCAGATGATTAAACATGATCTTAAAATATATTTTATATTTTTTTTTATTTATTTTTTTGCATTTTTGTAATCATTATTTGTAATACTTTCTGCTGACACTAGGTGGGGCTGTGCCCCACCTGCCCCTAATGACCAGTCGCCACTGTGTCTGTGTCATGGCGAATACAGTCACTGGTTTATTTATGTCTGTATAGGCCAGGGTTGCCAACTCTCACGCATCTGGCGTGTGACATACGCTTTCACTCTCAATCTCACGCTCTCACGCTGCCCAAACTATTCTCACGTCAAAAACAAGATGAACCGGCGATCGTTTTTGGTTGCTTATTTACAATGTTGAGTTGACAGCTGCTCAAGCTGTCGATCCGCTCCCTCCCCGCCCCCACCACTCTTAACAACGTTAACAGACAGCAGAGCAGTGGGAGCCGGTTGGTCAATCCCGGACCCGTATTGCGCATGCGCAGATCTAAGATCCAGTAGAAATGATAAAAAGTAAAAGTCTGCTGCTTATTGTTCTACTAGGCCAAAATAGAGTCAAAGAGTATATGAGAGTGAGAGTGTGTTAATTAATATATTTGGCAGTTTGGAGTAAGTCTGTAGATTTGTGTGTGTTTCATGTATAGGCCTCTCACGATAATTAATTTTGTTGGATACATTTTCCCGGAAATTATTGCGATAAACGATAATATTGTCGGCACCGTTGTATGACCATTTTAGACCACTGACATAATGATAATATATAATAATAATTCAAGTACATCCTTTCAAACTGCTAGTCACATCCTCATGTAAATGGCAATTTATCGAGTTCATTTTTATTTATCGTACGATAAGTCAATTATTTGCTTATCGCGACAGGCACACAATAAAACAGTGGAAACAAACATGTGTTTGACTTTCATTAGTGAATGAAACTTTGTGCCCTTTATAGTCTGTGTCCAATATTGTGTATTTGTATATATTGTATATATATCCTATATATATGCTAAGGCCCCGCTACTGACACGATAGCAGTCATTTAGTGCGCATATGTGTAATTAAACCCATGATATCAAAATCTCACTCCAGCCAGGTACCCAAAGTTGGCAACCCTGGTATAGGCCGTTGTTGTGAGTGTGGACGGTCGGAGCATATATTGCGTTAGCTTAGCCGATCTCCATTTAGACAACGCGCATTTTAAAAGGTTTTTCGCCTGCCGTCTGTCTGCAGACTTGTCAAAGCATTAATTCATGGTTTTTACTAACCGGTATCAGTATGTTGTTACTTCGGCATCATTTTGAAACGTGTATTACAATTAAATCACGGTCAAATATGTTCATCTTGTTGTAGTTGTAGCCCCCTTGCCAGCGATTCTCTCTCTAGTTTAGCAAACTCAGCCCGACTCAGCCTGGTTGTTGGCCCCGATAGAACCACGATTTTGTCGGGCCAGAAAAAAGATGAAAAAGTAGCCCCGGGCCGGAACTAGGCATAGTGGAAACGCAACCAAAAATGGGCCCGGCACGACACGGCATGCTTAAACCTCGCTCCGCGCCATGGTGGAAATGCGCCATAATATACTTTTTAGTGAGACCTGTGAAGACACCATTACAGTATTCCAGTCTACTGAAGATAAACGTTTTTTTTTTTTGTTTTTTAAATCTGCTTGTTTGATTTTCTGAATTTTGGCCAATTCATTGCAGGCCCTGGTGGATAGAAGTTCAGAGGCTACTGACACTGGGGGGTTTGTTAGTCTGTCAACGGTAGCAAACAATGCACGTGCGTTGTTTTTGTTTTTGGCAATGATGTCAGAGAAGAAAGATCTGGGCATTTTTCAATTCCAAATTATAAAAGCCAAGTCTCTCTGTATAGATTTAAAAATGAACCTGGAGATGTGTTCTTCGCCACCTACGTTCAGCTTTTCAACACTCTTTTTTTAAAAACTTTTCTCACGGTCATGGCCTTTCTCCATGGACATATTTTCTTGCCGTACACTTGGCAGAGAGCAGGCACTTTCCTGGGAGAAAAAGGTTCCCATTTCTGATTGGCTGGGCAAATTGCAAACCACGCCCCGTGAAACTCTGAAAAGTTTTGTGAAGCCGCCATTGTATTTGCTGGCATTAGCATTATTAGCATTAGCCCAGCGCACCAACGGAGAGAGACTAACTTATGGCAACACAAAAAAAAACATGGGAGCGGTGGAGTGATGAGGAGGTGTCGGCGTTCTGGCGATTTACTCGGAAGCCAGTCCCCAACTCCGGGGACTTCCGGCCTGGGACTTCGGGTGGCAGTATCAAGCCCCCAGGAAGTGCGCCGGACTCTGTGCCCAACATTCCTTGTGTCCAAATGGCGGTACTGCAACTTCCGTATCAGTCCGTGACGTCACCCGGCCCAAAACAACTTTTTCCCATTGACTAACATGGGGAAAGAGACGTCTTTAAATCAGCGGATAATTTTTTTTAAACTACATAAACTACCCACACTAAAAAAACTGACTTTTTGGTGTAATAAAATATATGTAATTAACTCTCATACTTTTTATATGGTAATATCAAGATTCACAAAGAACTAGAATTTCTTAAGTAACATTTTAAATGTATACACCTTTTATTCATGTAATACATTTACTGTGTGGGAGGAGTACGTTTTATTATATATTTACTCATACTATTTAAATGATTTATAGTCACTGCTCATAAACCTTAAAATACTAAGTAAATGTTAATCTAAAACCATAGTAGCTGTTTGAATCCGTGCATGCGTCTTGACAAGACAAGATACCCGCGATTTTGGACGACGGTTCAGGTTTGCACTTTGAAGGCTGTCGAAGACTTATGATAATATTATGTGTCTTTGTGCATAATAGCCTGATTCTTGTTTGCTTGAACCATGTTAACGTTTCTGTGCATTAGTTCACAAAGTTGAGAGATTATGTTTTAGATATGTTACGTGCTGTTAGCTAGCTAACCTTAACTGTAATTGACCAGATAATTAAAAAAAACGCATCTAAAGAAGGTTCCACGTTTTATTTCACGTCTATAAAACTAAGGGCATAACAGTTGGAATAGCATTGTCAAAAGCAGAGGAGAGGAAAAGTAATGTTACCTGAGTTAGCGTTAGCCGCAGTTTTCCAAAATTAGCTTTGTCCTCCTGTCAGGTCATGGTTACAATGGATAAGGAAAAGACATGGCCAGAATTTTTTTAAACATTCAAAAACATATGTACACAAACCGAAGAGGTTACAGTGCTTGCATTATGTCAAAGACGCCAATCTAGTGTGTTGTATAGATATATTAGCTACTAAAATTAGCATGCTAACTGACTAGCCCTGGCATGTCCTGCTTTGTAGTACCACTTGTTACTCGAGAGGCGATAGCGAGTCACTGTAGCGCCAGTCTGCCCCAACATGAGAGGACGAAGAAGTCGAATTGGCCAGAGGGCTTGTCCTCAATAGTATGAAGCTGCAGCGTCGGAGGCTGAAGTCGAAGGCTGAAGTCGAAGGCTGAAGTCGAATAGTCCATTTAGCTTAGGAACCTTCCTAACGGAGTGAAATGACCCGGAAGTCCCTCAGTGGCCGCCATGATAAGTGCCGTTCGAATTCTCTAGATGAAAGGAAAGGAGGTTTCAAACTTCCTTTATAACCTCCTTTAGCTTAGGAACCACTGGACCTCCCTCACCGAGAGGAGAGGAGAAAATGCTGCCCCACAATGCCTTGCAGCCGCAGCATTTGCCGTCAGACAACAGTCGGCCGTTCACGGAAACAACCGATTATGACCGAGAAATTATATCATGAAAGTTAGGTGCTTATTAAGCTTTTTAAAACGTATGTGGTAACTTGCCATAGTGCTTTGTTTTGAACGTTCATCAGTATTATAATCAAAAAGAGAAATATGAACGTTAGTTTTTACTGAAATGATCAAATAAAGTCAACATTTCACAGTCTTTACTGAGCTGTGTGGGGTTTGTTCAACTTTTAAAAGATGTTTGAATGGTGATAAACACAGTGATAGATGTTAAGGACTAACTTTTATAATAAATACATTTGTATTGATTTTAAGATCTTTTCATACAATCATACGTATTGGGATCATTTGTATTAATGTGGACCGGAGGGAGAGGGTGACGAGCATAAGTTTCACTTTCCTTTTTTATTTCAATTCCAACTTTGGTCATGAAGAATATGTTTCTCTGTTGTCCACGTTCATAACGCATAAAACAACAGCATCAGAGCACGGTGCAGAGTCTCTAGATGAGTTTACAGTAGTCCCTCGTTCTTATTAAACATCCATGTTGTAGTCCACTGTATAGAAAACTGTAGTTTTCCCACAACAGCAGACGCACATTTATGACGTCCGCTGGCGCATCATAAACACGTCGGATAGTGAAAGTGCAGTCGGATTCTCTAAAGTACCGCAGTCTCTTCTCCTAAATCCTTTTGAATTCTCCTATCTACTATCCCTTAACCCCATGACGTTTCACTCAGAGGTCAAGGAATAGACGATAGGGTTAGACGTTAGGAGCTGATTTTTGGATTATCCGACCGCAACCGGAGACTGCAGTTTCAGGACCGCAGTCATGGGACCGCACTCCTAGGACCCTAGTTGTTTTTCAACATTGCCACCTAGCGAATTGGATGCCCGAAAAAGTACAACCAGCGAGTATTGAGTCTCATACACAGCGAGTCTCTTTCGACATTGTAATGCTTGTTATTAACGATCTAAAAATGCATGAAAATATGTGTTTCTTACAGAAATTAAATTATTATTATTAACAACAATTTGTTGTTATTATGTTTTTGTTTTTTAATAACACATTTATTTTGTATGTCAGATGTAAAAAGATAGTCTTTTATATTTGTCTTATCAAATTTGACATACAACGTAAATATATATATATATATATATTGTAGTAAGAATTATATAATCTATTTATAATTGTAAATGTATATTGTATGTAGACATACATTTAGATGTATATTTTGTTAAAAGAAAAGACAAATGTTAATTTAGTTTTTGGGAGAAGGGGTGGGATTAAATAATGTGTAAACTCCTTCCCACGCCTTTTCGGATGTGTAATTAGGTAGATCTGGTATAACTGGCAAGAGAGAAAGCCTTTGAGCTCCATACTGTTTCAGAAATAATCCTTGATAATCCATGATATGGCGTTTAATCACTGCAGTATCTGCCGGTAGAATCTCCCGCATGAGCAGGCACAAGCTCCGTCCCTCCTTTTTACACTTTTTTTTTAAAGCTTTATACATAAAATCAGCACTTTTGAAACAGGAAGTGAAATAGAGGGATATAAGGCATGGCTAGAATGGGTGATCTGTTTGGTATTTTGAGCAAAGCACTTCATAGACATGTTTTTTATATCTTTTTATATATCTGAGACCTATGCTATTGCCTAAAAATAGCATGATAGGTGACCTTTAAAACTTTTTAAAGTTTATACTCAACTTTTTCTGCCCCCTTTTATGTACAACTGAGTGCAACATCAATAGCGTTTTTGCAGAGAGACTGTCCACATTTCGACCCTCTTTATGACACAAGTCCGCTCTTGGCCCTGAAAACTGGTTTGCATTTGGAACAAAAAAACTGATGGGCAAGAAACAAGGACCAGATATGTATGAGGGTTACGTCTGAGATTAATTTGAGCAATAACGGTACGGTGAAGAGAATAAAATGTGTTACTAGCAGTAGCACTCAGATTGCAAAGTGACTAGAACGGGACCAAAGGCAGGGGAAAGCGAAACATGTTCTCACCTAGAACTAACTGAGAACCAAAGAAGCACAAAGCTAAAACTGATGTTCAGTGGAAAAGAGGTAGCATTATCAATATAACAGACTCTGGTCTTCACAGCTACCAAAGAGAAGTCTAAAACACTCAGTGAATGGTGACAGCTTTGATTCAAAATGCAGGGAAAGGTACGGATTGACTTTCTAGAGTTTGAATCTTATGTAAACCACTTGGCACAATAAAGTTCTCTGGACTTCTTGTCAGGACCTTCGATCGCCTAACTCTCAGCCTAAATCTCAGCCTAAATCTAGTCCTGAATCAAACCACAAGAATTTATTTAACATTCCAATAAAAAATGTAACCTCATTCTTCCCTCTACATTGAACCATACTTAACCCTTCCCCCATGTAACTACTAAACTAACCTGAAGCCATGAGGACTGGAAAAGGACACAGCCTTAAGTCAAAGTCAAAGTCAAAGTCAAAGTCAGCTTTATTGTCAAGAATTCTACATGTTGTACATCCAGAAATATCGAAATATCATTTCCCGCAGTCCTACAGTGTGACATATATACATCAAACAAAAAAAAAGGGCTTAGATAAACATGGTATACATTAAACAAAACAAAGGGCCTAGATAACCGGGGTATACAGTTTAAAATGTTAATAATGTAATTTAAGTAAAACTGTCCCTCACTGCGAGGACCAATGAGAACACTAACGTGCCCTTAGACCACCCCGTGTGCTTGGCCCTTCTGAGAAGTGCCGGCAGTAAAATGGTCTATAAATCTCAAAGACACAATTTGACTGCTCATGCACGGTCTCTGACATGATTTGCCTTTCAGAGTTCAGAAGTTAAGTATTTTGATGGTTATTGTTTTTGCAGCTGGTGCGCATGTGTTTAAAGTGTGTTCTATTTGCAATACACTTAAACTAGTTGTTCTAGACTGAAACAGAACCCCAGCTGTCCTTGTAAAGTAAAGATTAAGTATTCTTTTCTTTAGTTTTATTTTTTTTATTATATTTGTATTATATCATAACTTTAGTACTTTTTTTAACAAATGTAACATTAAGCTGTCTGTGGCTCTTTCCTGCTGTAACAATGCAAATGTCCCCTCTGTGGGACTAATAAAGGTATTCTGATTCTGATTCTGATGATGTAGCTCTTACAGAGTGGCTGAAGTAAACAATACAAAAAAAAGAATTGTAAAGGGTATGACATTTAGTTTAGTTTAGCTTGATTTAACAAGCATCCCATGCAGCCTCATGCCTAAATACAATTTAGAATGTTCAATCCAAAATGCTTCCACACAAGGCATGCTGTGATCATACACTTTGAACTTGAACACAGATCATTTCAAATCCTGTGTACAAGAAATTCTAACCATATCAAATACAGAAAGCATGCTTCTTGTAAACATGACGTTTAGGATATTAGACAGACTCACACATAAATGAGGAGTGAAGTGTTTCATTATATTTTTAGGATATTGTGAGATTAGTATTAGTAAACAGCAACATACTCTTTTCGAAAGCAAGTTCACTATTCCTTGCATTTTGAACTTTGTATAGACATGTATGGTATACAACCAGTGTTGGAGGGAGTACTCTGATCCTTTACTTAAGTAAAAGTACAAATAGTATGGTCTTAATATACTCCATTAGAAGTAAAAATCCTGACTTCAACATTTTACTTAAGTAAAAGTACAAAAGTATTCGCATTAAAATGTACTTAAAGTACAAAAAGTAAAATAACTAATTCCGTACAATGACCCGTTTCAGAATCATATGAAGTAAAGAAGTATTATCAACTAAATGTATTTCAAGTATCAAGAGTAAACGTTTTCACAGTATACTATTATTATTGTTATTATACTATACTGTTTTTATACATGTAAGAGCATTTTAGTGTTGTAGTTTGTTAATGTGTACCAAATACTGTGTAGATTAGTAGTACAGTACTGCATTATACCATATCAGCATATCATGTGTTGTACATGCACAAAGCATAGTAACTGTGAGTGTTTAAATAAATGTAGTGGAGTGAAAAGTGCAATATCTGCCTCTTAAATACTAGAGTAGAAGTATAAAGTTGCTTTAAATGGAAATACTCCAGTCAAATACCAATGTCAGAAAGTACTTAAGTACAGTTGGGTATATGTATTTACTTACTTTCCACCTGCTGAAAATATTCTTGAAAGATATATTTGATATGTTTGAAAGATATATTTCCCTCAATCTCTCACTTGGAGGGAAACGATTTGCCATAGAAATGTAGGGCCCTCACCAGATTATTCCGTGTGTGTCTGTATGTCACCGATCCAAATGCCCTTCATATGATCAAAAAAACATAAAGAATGGTTTAAATATTAAGCTATCACTTGGTTTTTACTATGCTTGTTTTTTGGAAGTCAGATCTAGTCAACAAGAAAACATCTTGGCCCAGTATTGATGGTTAAAACTATTACAATTTGCAACACAACTATGAGACAAATAATGACATAATAATAAAGTAAAAAGTCAACATTATAACTATGTCAGACACAGTTAGGACATCAACATTTATACATTTAAAGTCACATTATGGAAGAATTGTAAGCTTTGGGAATCCAAAGAGAAAACTGTTTAAAGTGAAATTGTGCTACCTAAAAATGTATAAAAGATTATTTTCAATTAGTAACTTGCAACATATTTTTATTGTTTTCACACATTATCACATTGTACATGATTTTATATATTATATTGTTTTGGTTAAAACGGTTTACAACTGTTCTACTCTCTTCTTCTCTCTATGTGCGTGCTTCTCCTTCTTGGTTCATTCCTGGCAGTTGGTTGCTCCTCTGTCCAGGCAGCACTACACGATCTAATTAAGTCATTCATACGACTCAACACAGGAATCTGCCGTGTAGAAACTGGTATCAAGTGGGAACACGATCAACAGCATGTGGTCCATCCTGAACATCACTATAGATGTGTCCAAGTATTTCAAATGTCTGTGGTTCAAGTCTGGGGCCAAATATTTTGGAGTCTCAAACTTAATCGTTATATCAAGGACTGTTTTGTAACTAAAGACTGTCTAACCACAAGGAAAATACTGACAAACTGGGATTGATTCAGATAGAAATGAAATCAAACACATTAATTGTGAGCTCGCTGTATAAGATTACAGCAACACATTGCAATGGTCAACCTTCTCTGTGTATTGCATGTGTGTGTGTGTGTGTATGTGTGTGTGTGTGTGTGTGTGTGTGTGTGTGTGTGTGTGTGTGTGTGTGTGTGTGTGTGTGTGTGTGTGTGTGTGTGTGTGTGTTTGTGTGTCTGTGTGTGTGTGTGTGTGTGTGTGTGTGTGTGTGTGTGTGTGTGTGCGTGCATTTTAGAGATGCGGGTACGGAGGAAGAGAGAGAGGGTTTTATTTTCTGACACTTTGTGAGTCTCCTTACACACCGGGGACACATGTTTATGTATAAAAGACATAAAAAAGTGCATTTTGCATGATAGGAGACCTTTAATGCACGCAAGGCCTGCCACCATGTGGAAATGGCCATTGGTGTAAACAAGTAACTAAGTACAAAGTACTGTAATTAAATACAATATTGAGGGACTTTTTTATTTTTCATGAGCATTTAAATGTTTTGCTACTTTGTACTACTACCCCACTACAATTCAGAGGTAAATGGTGTACTTTTACTACACTAATGGGGAGGGAGGCTGTGGCTCAGTGGATAGTGTGCTGGACTTCGAATCAGGGGATAGCAAGTTTGAGACCCACTGCAGTCAGCATGTCGTTGTGTCCCTGGGCAAGACACTTCAACCCAAATTGCTCCTGTGGGGATTGTCCACAGTACCGAATGTATGTAAGTCGCTTTGGATAAAAGCGTCTAAGAAATTACATGTAATGTAATGTAATGGCGCTTTTCCAATGCAGGACCTAGCACGGCTTAGTACGGTATGGTTAGGCCTTGGTAGGCCAGGCTCACTTTATGCTACGTTTCCATTATAGTTTAGTTACTGGGGTAGTAACTATAGTAACGCAGTGTAGGTGGGGCGATCGGCTGTGTTCGGCGGGCGGAGCCAGGGGCGGACTGGCCATCGGGACCTCGCGGTATTTACTTGCGGCATCGAGGTGGGCCGCTCGGATAACTCACTAGCTTTTTTTGCCGTCCGTGAGGAAAATAAATGGGGCTCAGAGCCTCAGAATACTGAAATCTGTAGTTTTTAAATATTTTTTTCCTTCTAATTAGTGCGAATGCTGTGCCACAGCATTCCACTATAGTACTTCAAATCTTTATTCTTTCCGCTTATTATTATTTCAGCCAATACTTTGGCTCTCCATAGCTTCAGCTTATTTTCAGCTACAGAAACCATTCAAATATTAAACTATTCAGCCTGTTCAGGAATCGATGGGAAACCTTCACATTTTTAAAAATATTTTATACTTTTTGAAATATTCAGCTTTTTAAACTCTTTTTTTTAACATTGAAGTCAATGGGAGATGCCTTCAAATCCTCTTTTCCTACACTTTGCGCCAAATGCTACTCCTTCCACATAATTTCAGCTAGACACTTCATTCCAACTTTCAAATGATCACAACACCTTCAGCTATAAAACTTATTCAGATTCTTCATATCTTTTACACTTCTTGAGATATTTAACTTAGTTTGGAGCTTGGTAAAGAGGCTTTCTTCAGATTTTAACATTAGTGTGGATGGAGCAGCTCGTTAAGTCTAGAGTGCTTTGATCTCAAAACAGAGTGCAGCAGTGCTCCCCAAAAAATGTTTTAAACTTGCCATAATTCCCAAACCCTACACTCCTAAGACATATTTTTTCATGAAAAACGTAGGAAAACCTCTCCTAGGTTGGAAAATAAAAAAAAATGAAGACGAAATATTAATCAAAATGCCTCTTGAGGGCATGAAGAGACAAAAAGTCCACCTAGCTCCCAATTGATTCCCATGTTAAATCTTTCCATAACTTTCTTCAGAACAGAGAGAAGTACACTTTAGACAAACTGCTCGCATCTCCACATTTTACACACAAAACCAAAAAAAACAACATATATCAGTTCATTTGGGTTCCCTGATGCTCACGGTCTGGTAATTTTTTGATAGGAGCCATAGTTTTTGAACAGGTGGCAAAATTGTCAGATATAATCCTCAATGCATTCTTAATGGGACTCAGTGCTGCAGTTGGTAAATCGTCATAAGTCGTCACCATGGTAACCTTTCATCTCTGGGTTTACACACACAGGTGTTTGTAAACATTCATTCACTACTACTTACATTTAATATCTTTATTTAACTCCTTGAGCCTAATTTCAGCTGCAGGAACCATTCAAATATCAAACTATTCAGCCTTTTTAGCACATGATGGGGAACATTTCAACTTTTTCAAAATATGTTATACTTTTTAAAACATTCAGGTTTTTAAAGTCTTTTTTTAACATGGAAGTCATTGCAATGCATTTGAGCTGTAACAATTCACACACACACACACACACACACACACACACACACACACACTCACACTCACACTCACACTCACACTCACACTCACACTCACACACTCTCTCTCTCCTCTCTCTCTCTCTCTCTCTCTCACAGACAGACAGACACACACTCTCTCTCTCTCTCTCTCTCACACACACACACACACACACCACACACACACACACACACACACACACACACACACACACACACACACACACACACACACACACTCTCCCTCTCTCTCACAGACACATCAAGAGAAGAGAGGGGCGATCAAGAGAAGTGAGAGAGGGTGATAAAAGAGTGATAGGGTGACCAAGAGAAGAGAGAGGGCGATCAAGAGGAGAGAGAGAGGGCGATCAAGAGAAGAGAGAGAGAGGGCGATCAAGAGAAGAGAGAGAGGGTGATCAAGAGGAGAGAGAGGGCGATCAAGAGGAGAGAGAGAGGGCGATCAAGAGGAGAGAGGTGGGCGATCAAGAGGAGAGAGAGAGGGCGATCAAGAGGAGAGAGAGAGGGCGATTAAGAGGAGAGAGGGGATCAAGAGAAGAGAGAGAGGGCGATCAAGAGAAGAGAGAGAGGGCGATCAAGAGGAGAGAGAGAGGGCGATCAAGAGAAGAGAGAGAGGGTGATCAAGAGAAGAGAGAGAGGGCGATCAAGAGGAGAGAGAGAGGGCGATCAAGAGAAGAGAGAGGGCGATCGAGAGAAGAGAGAGAGGGCGATCAAGAGAAGAGAGAGAGGGCGATCAAGAGAAGAGAGAGAGAAGAGAGAGAGAAGAGAGAGAGAAGAGAGAGAGGGCGATAGAAGATTGAGAGGGTGATCAAGAGAAGAGAGGGCGATCAAGAGAAGAGAGAGAGTAATGTAACCTCCTAATGTAATGTATAACTCCTATGAAAATGTTCAAAAAGCGCTCAAACTTCACATGTGTGCTAACAGTCCAGCCGTGAAGACATCTACGGGACAGGTTTGAGATTTCTTCAAATGCCGTTGCCATGGCAACACAATGTTCACCATGAAACACGGTTTTCTCATAACTTCAGTGAAGATGCTCAAAATGGCCCAAAACTTCACAGGTTTGGTAACGATGCAGCCATCAACACATATTATGTTCAAAAGTTTGCAGTTAAAATATTCTGCTGCTTTTCAAAGCCTTTTTACTTTCTTTTCTCTTCTTAATATACATTAATTCACTACTACTTACATTTCATATCTAAGTCCTTAAGCCTACTTTCAGCTATAAACCATTCAACTATTAAATTATTCAGCTATTTCAGGACATTGAGGCTATACATTTGATTGTTTATACATTTTTTAAACCTTTTCTTTGAAATATTAAGCTTCTTCACTATTTTTCCTACTCTTCCAGTTTAACATTTCACTTTTAAGTTTTCAACAAAGTCATTACAATGCATTTGAGCTGTAACAATTTGATTCAAATCATTTCACTTTTCTGCATTTCTCCGCTAAGTTCAGCAACACACTTACTTGTTTTTTGTAGCTCAAAGCAGCTACCATTCAGCTAATAAAATATTCAGCTTTTTCTGCATTTTCAGCTAAATTCAGCCACAAATGTTCACAGTTTAAAGCATTCGCACGCATTTTCTGCAGGAAATGCATTTTCTAGTTTGTTATTCTTTTCTAAATAACACACTGTTATTTACTCAACAATAACACACAATTATCCTTGTTTTTATTTATTTGATTCTATAATATCGGGCTTTTTTGCCGTCCGTCAGGAACTGAATTTCAAAATAAAGTGACCGGAAACAGACGTAGGCGATACACACCCACTGAACTGATTACCCAAGATCCTCAGCTATGGTTGAAGCTCGGTGATTTGATGTTTTAGCCGCAATGCACGTTAGGATATGGTGTTTATGCGATATGAAATCCGAAAACATTAAAAAAAAAAAAAAAATAATAATAATAATACTTTTATTCCGAGTGTTCTTGCTTTTCTCTTTGAAAGTCATCACATAAATGCATTGTAATACACGGTTCGGCTGCATTAAATATTACACATCTGCCGTAGTTCGTTATTTATAGAGCCCTGATTAGAAGACCTTTGGACAAACTGGAAGAACTGCCACCGAAACTGAATACGTGACGTGGATCATAAATATATCAGCAATTAAACAACATCTTCAATTTCTCTTCACACAATACGTCTCCTTGCAGTATCAATAGTACTTTGGCTAACTTTTATATTTGATCCAATTGGTAGATAGGTAGCGGTGCACAGCTGATAGACAGGGACTTGTCGTTTTTAAAGATATTATTGATTTTCTTTGAATTAAAGAATGTAAATACTGAGTTGAGAGAATAGTCAGGGGTTTTGGGTGATGGGAGATACATCTATGGATTCAGAATTTCAATAGCTTACCATTAAATGACGGATATACCTTTCTGTCTGTGATGTTTCACAAATCAGATATTAATGTGTAGAAGTAAAACATGTCAAATAATATAGCAATATCCTGTAAAATTATGTGAAAACATGAATAAAACTAAACATCTTCAGATGTTATACATACATAAGTATCCTACACTAATAATAAAAAGTATAATTTGTTGTGTTAACACTTTAAACTTGACACGTTATTGAACTTTTTTGTTGAATATGTTATATTTGATGAAAAAAATATTAAGAGTACATACAAAATAGGGGGAAAGTAGAAGGTCAATGATAGAAATATAGAATATAAAATATCAACATGTTATTGTAAGTGATCTCTACAATAAAACAGTTTAGTGCCGGATGTACAAAGATATTAATATGAGGATGTGCAAAACAGAAAAACGAATTAACCTTTATTTAAACATTCTTTTAAATAAGAAAAAAGCTTTGGGGGTATCTACAGATAAATATTAAGACTGACAAAGTACTTAACGTCTAATATATTGCTTTCCTGCAATGTTAACTATGTTGAAGCACTTATTTTAACTGATATTATACATATTAATTATACTCTTATAAGATATATGTAGATAGTTTAAGAAATGTGCAGAATATGACAGTTTAATGGTGGAGGTATACACACATATTGATAGATGTCTTGTAATGCACTTTTGACGAACCTGACCCAAGTTTTTCATCATTGCATAACTACACCGTAGTTGTGTATATGATATGTCAATAAACCTTAGAAAATCATGAAATCTTGAAAGGGATGTGCAAAATAGCTATTATATACAGTTATTATTAACTATTAGTAGAGAATAACGAGTAATGAATATGCTTTATAGGGATCTGCAGATAAATGTTTAGTCTTCTCAAGCACCAACTATCAAATATCTCGCCTGATTGTTGGCACTTGACAATCACCTTCCCTGAATTTTACTCAGGTGTAACTAAAGTCTGATTTAAGGGTTATTTATATTTCACATCATTAATCAGAATCTGCAAAGTAACTAAAATAAATGTAATGCAGTACAAATACCAGGTTAACCTCTGAATTGTAGTGGAGTAGAATTACAAAGTAACATTGAGCTGTCATGTGGTATTAATGCTGCCCATATGGACACAAGCAATTTTCACCCATTTATTAATTACATGTTTTAAATGTGATAACACTAATGTGTTTCGTATCCCCTAAACCTCTAGGGGTGTACACAGTTTAATACTGGCAACTTCTAATTGTGGGAAAAACGAAAACGTCTTTTAAAACTACAATTCCCAGTAGAGACGTGCCATAGAACATGTTGCGAAACACAATAGCCAACATGTGTAGTTCAACATCCAATCACAGAGCTTGAAGATTAATCACGGGGTTTGTCAAGCAAAGGGACTGTAGTCCCAAACGATAGCTGAGGATTATGGGTAGTGTAGTGTCTTCGGCCATCCTAAACTCCCAAAAAACTATTTGTTTCTCCGAATCGAAGGGGGAAAACACAAAAGCATTGTACACAATTTAAACCAATCAATGTTGTGTAATTAACAAGGATAAACTGATGTTTTTAGTTGATGAGTACTGCAGATTACTATGCAGACTTCGAGACCGGAAATACTGTCTTCACCCCAAGCTGTTGCCTGGCAACGCAATTCTGTTGATAGTTATTTCATATCGCATAAACACCATATCCCAACGTGCATTGCGGCTAAAACATCCAATCACCGAGCTTCAACCATAGCTGAGGATCTTGGGTAATCAGTTCAGTGGGTGTGTATCGCCTACGTCTGTTTCCGGTGACTTCATTTTGAAATTAATTTCCTGACGGACGGCAAAAAAGCCCGATATTATAGAATCAAACAAATAAATAAAAACAAGGATAATTGTGTGTTATTGTTGAGTAAATAACAGTGTGTTATTTAGAAAAGAATAACAAATTAGAAGGAAGAAAAGATTTAAAAAATACATATTTCAGTATTCTGAGCCCCATTTATTTTCCTCACGGACGGCAAAAAAAGTCCGACATTATACGATTTAAAATAAAAACAATAATCGTGGCTTGATATTGAGTAATAAAATGTTTTTATGAACCACACAGCTTCCGGTCTTCCAAGACCCGACAGGACAAAAAGATGTGGTGCAGGCACGAAACATACTACCAATAGAAATACATTGCTTTTAAAATCGTTCTGTGTGACACGAAAAAAAGGGGAAAATTGTGTTGGTGAACACGAATCAATAGATTAAATGTCGTGACTATAACACGAAATGCCGTGAGACTGGGTTAGGTGTCATGGCGAATACAGTCGCTGGTTTATTTATGTCTGTAGGCCGTTGTTGTGAGTGTGGACGGAGCATATACAACGTTAGCTTAGCCTGATCGATCCGATCTCCATTCAGAAAAATACGCATTTTAAAAGCCTGCCGTCTTTGAAACGTGTATTGCAATTAAATCACGGTAAAATATGTTCATTTTGTTGTAGTTGTAGCCCCCTTGCAAGCGATTCTTTCTGACTCGTTTAGCATATTCAGCCCAGTTGTTGCCCGGTAAGAACCTCGATTTTGGAGGGCCAGAAAAAAGGTGAAAAAGTAGCCCTGAGCCGGAACTACCCCTAGTGGAAAAGCAAAAAAAAAGCGGGGTGAACCGTGCTGCAGTGGAAAAGCGCCATAAATGTATTTAATACCGTCAGTTACTTTCCAGATTTGGATTAATGATGTGAAATATAATCAACTCTTAAATAATACTTTACTAACAACATTCACAAGTTATCCTGCAGCCAACAACGTAATCAAGTCTGTTAAGTACTGGGGGGCGAGGGTATGGAGGGACTTGTACGTGAGGAGGAGTGTTTTATAGTGAATCCGGGACTTGACCGGCAGCCAGTGGAGGTGGATGAGGGTGGGGGTGATATGTTGCCATGGCTTAGTGCGGGTGAGAAGCCTGGCGGCAGAGTTCTGGACATATTGGAGCCTGGCCAGGATTTTGCTGGGAACCCCGGACAGGACTCCATTGCAGTAGTCCAGACGGGATGTGATGAAAGCGTGTATGAGTGTTTCTGCAACAGAGTCAGAGAGTGAGGGGCGGAGTCTGGCAATGTTTTTGTGATGGTAGAAGGCGGATTTGGTCATGGATTTGATATGCGCCTGGAAAGAGAGGGTGGAGTCCAGGATGACTCCCAGGTTGCGGACTTCAGTGGACGGGGAGATGGAGCAGCCGTCAATGGTGAGAAGCAGGTCACCAACCTTCTGGAGCTGCGCCTTGGGAGCCACAATGATGAGCTCAGTTTTGTTGCTGTTTATTTTTAGCAGGTTTGATGACATCCAGTTTTTGATGTCCTGGAGGCAGTTGACAAGGGAAAGAGGTGGGAGCTGTGTGGACGGTTTGGTGCAGAAATAGAGCTGTGTGTCATCGGCATAAGAGTGAAAGCTGAGACCATGTTGGCGGATGATTTGACCAAGTGGGAGCATGTAGATGGTGAATAGGAGGGGACCAAGCACAGAGCCTTGAGGTACACCTTGATTAACTGGGTCTGGAGGGGAGCTGCAGTCACTGATGGTAACGAAGTGAGTCCTGTTAGAGAGGTAGGACTCGAACCAGGCAAGAGCTGTGCGACTGAGGCCAAGGTAGTCTGACAGGCGGCTGAGGAGGATGCTATGGGATATTGTGTTAAAGGCTGTGGAGAGGTCCAGGAGGATGAGAATACTGATGAGGCCAGAATCAGATGTGATGAGGAGGTCGTTAGTGATTTTAATGAGGGCAGTCTCAGTACTGTGATGGGGTATGAAGCCAGACTGGAGGGGTTCGTAGAGCTCATGAAATGACATGTGGTGTTGCAGTTGTGAGGCAACTGCTATTTCCAAGATCTTGCTCAGGAATGGGAGGTTTGAGATCGGCCGGTGGTTGTTGAGGTCCAAGCCAGGCTTCTTCAGGATTGGAGAGACTGAGAAATGCTTAGTGAACATTTTCCATTTTTTAAACTACTTCCATTTCGGATACTGTTCATCCTTAAGCGTGTCTCACTCAACCTCCCCCTGCTTTGCATTCCTCTAGGCCTAATATAAACCGACACAAACAACAATTTTGCACACCACCACCTAATTTTGTCACCTTGTTTTCTCTTCAGCCCCACTCTCACTTAATCAATCTCTCCTTGCTGGCTTACATAGTAACGACAGGCTTCTAGCTCGTGTAAGTATGTATGTGTGTGTGCATACACAGTACTGTGAAATCATCACAGGGATTTAGAATCAGCAGCTAATAGCCGCGTTCACACCAAGTACTTTCCTGTACTTAGTTCCGGCACTAAGAGCCCCGGCGCTTTTAACCCCAGGGCACTTAGTACAGATCGCGTTCACACCGGAGTACTTTTCCCTGAGGGAAGATTACGCAAATGAGCCGCTGACGTCACTTCTTCTTCTTCTGCTTTGGCTTTACTGGCAGGCCACAAACCACTTCACGGCGAGTACAGTAGGTGGCGGTAAGCACCTTAAAGTTGTTTGCAATCCGCTACAAAACAAGAGAAGAAGAAGAAGAAAAACTTCCCGCGTATACTGTCTGTTGTTTACCTTCCGACCTCAGACATGATGGAGATGGAGTCGACTGAAGTTGTGCTGTTTGTGCTCATGTTATACAGCTTTGTAACTTCGTTAATGCGGCCAGAGCCTGAGCCTATTAGGCGTCCGACAAAAATCCGGAGCCGCCACACGTCGAATGCTATAATCGCAAAGTTTCTTCAGCATCAAAGGCAGTTCAAAAGCTTTAGGAAAAGGATTGGCCGACGGAAAGCACACATGATTGCCATGTTTCACCGTAGGATGGCTGATACAGGATCTGTTTAATCGCCATGTCGGTTTTCTTTATTGCACTCTCAAGACATAACATTAAATAGAAATATTTTAAATGTAACTAAAGTGTCAGTTGTACATGTCAGTAAACATTGTCAATATAAAATAAAGTGTCAGTTGTACTATATAATAACAGTAATAACAATATAAAATAAACTGTCCCAGGTGTAGGGAGTCTCAGCAGCAAACCCACCTTAATGATATATATATATATATATATATATCTTCCTGAGACCCACTGCATCCGTCTGCCATAAACACTATGCAAACATACATGTTAGTTTTGGCCCATAGTGGACTCCATGTTGTGTTGTGTGAAATGGGGGGGAATTAAAAGTTTAGGTCAAATAATATTTAAAATGATATAAATTATCATATTTGTGTATGTGCCGCTGCCATTCCCCCACAAGGTTGCAACATTGATGATAAATAAATGACAAATAAAGCTTTGCCAGTTTATAACCGATGAAACATGATGGTATCAGAATAATCACTTACATGTGATGTATAGGATGCTACACAGGTCACAAAAGATAAAGTGTCAGGAGAAATAAGCTTAATCGCCATGTCGGTTTTCTTTATTGCACTCTCAAGACATAACATTAAATAGAACAATTTTAAATGTAAATAAAGTGTCAGTTGTACATGTCAGTAAACATTATATATAAAATAAAGTCATAACAGTAATAACAATATAAAATAAACTGTCCCAGGTGTAGGGATATTCTCAGCAGCATACACACCTTAGTGCAAAGTTGTATGTCGTGTGTCAGTATTTACAAAAACTATACCAAATAAACTGTTATTAAATGCAGTTTGTCGCTCATCCTGCCGCTCCTGGCGCTGCGCCGACGCTTCCTCATGGCGCAGCGCCCACACTTCATCCTGGTGCTGCTGGCGCTCCATCTGCTGCTTGAACACTTCTGCCTGGCGCTCCATCGAGGTGAGCATCTTGTCCTCCGTTTCCTGGGCCTTGGTGAACAGCACCATCTGATCTCCACGCAGCGACTCATTCACCACGGCACGCCGGTCCTCCAACGCCTGGGCGGTGTCAAAGAAATTCGCATCCCGTGTCCGCTTTCCTAAGAGGGGAAAATAAGCAAGATACAAGATCTGTTTAGTCGCCATGTAGTTTTACAACATACTAGGAATGTGTTTTTTGTATTTTCACAAATAGAATTAAGGTTTCACAAATCTGAAACTGTGTTATAAAGAATCTTTTGACTCTCTGGGATAATCCAGTCCAGATTTGATGAGTCTAGGTATAGTGGTTTTAGATCAGGACCTGGTCTAATGTGGTCTACATGTAAAAAAAGCACTGAAATCTCCCTTTTTTGTATTTTCACAAATAGAATTAAGGTTTCACAAATCTGAAACTGTGTTATAAAGAATGTTTGGCCTCTCTGGGATAATCCAGTCCAAATAAATCGGCTATGCAGCGATTTAAGAGGTTCAAACACGGAGGATTGTTCCTTTTTGAAGAGTGCTTCATGTATGCTTGAACTTTGTTTAATGTTGTTGAGGCAAGTTTTCTTACCGGAAGTCATGTGACCTCTAGCCCGGATGTTTACAATGTTTGTGAGAGAGTAAAAAGGCGCGAACGTAAATGCCGGTCTAGGCGAATACGTTTTCACGCTGTTTCATAATTGTACCAAGAAGGAAATAAACATGATTGTGAACATCAGTTCGATGCGTAACGTTCTTTCAAGACAAAGTTACAGTGTGTGTACCTTTGCGTTTGGTTGCTGGTAAGGAGGACGACCAAGCGCTGTGATCTAGAATGCAAAGCTCGCTTGTTTCCAATCCCGAGAGTTGTCCATCCTCGCCTGAAACAGACGATTAGTGCCATGAGTTAGTGAAGCAAATTACAGAAACACTGCACAGTTATTCACAAGTCAAAACGTTTTCATAGCGGCCGAGAATATCTAGCTAGCTAGATGTAGCTAGCTCGGGGCCGGTGTTAGCCTATTCAGCCTAGCATGGCTAGCTTGATCTACTGAGCAAATAAAAGTACATCTGAGACCATTATTGTGCAGATTAAAACCCCAGTGCATGTAGCTGATTTTACCTTCGTCGTGGTAGTCATCGTTGGCCACTGAATCCGCCGTTTGTAGTCCTGCCTGAGTTTCTTTATTTTGAGCCGGTGGGGCTGTGCACATTCCCAGGTCGAGTGAAAGCTACTGAACTGGCTTCAGTAGCATTCCCTGGGTCGCGTCCTCGGCGTAGATCTCCAGAAGCGCCGACACCTCCTCATCATTTCTTGATGCTTGCCATAACTGTTTTTGTAGCGAGGAAAAACAATGGCTGCTCCACACAACATTTTCACAGTTGTACGGGCGTGGTTTGCAATTCGCCCAGCCAATCAGCACTGGGGCACTTTTGGGGCACTTTTCACCCACAGGAAAGTACGATCTCTCAGCAGGCTCTAAAAATGGGGGTAAAAGTTCCCGAGATTAAGTACGATTTTTGGTGTGAACGCGACATAAGGGGTACTAACGGAACTAAACGCGAAAAGTACGGTGAAAAGTACTCCGGTGTGAACGCGGCTAATGATTTAATAAGTCCTTAAGGACTGTTATTTATGTTGCATGCACTAACAAGTTATTGACAGCACATTTAGGGATGAGTGTGCATGATGGTGTAAGAAAACACACCTCTAAACCAGTTTATTATATCTCTACAACAATTTGCCCCATTAATTTCAACTGTTTTGGGAGTGGAGTGGTGAAGTTTGACAAGTACTTTATCATATGTCAGCCTGACAACCAAAGGTCCCTTTAAAAAGTTTAATTTGACATAAAATAAAAACCTCTTGAAACTAGTGTCCCTCAAATTTGGTATGGACATAAACGTTAAATTAAAAAAGTTGTCTTGATGTATGTGCTGAATTCCTTCAAACACCAATACTTCTAAATTGAACTCTAGTATGTATAACACTGGGTTATAAAAACTATCTATAATATAACCATCTCTTTCTTGCATTTAATTTAAGGACATTTCATCAAGTTTTGTCCATACAAACAGCCAATTAGTGAAAGAGAGGTTCCATTCAGGTGCTATAATAGTCACGATCTTAGTGATTTACCACAAATGTCAGAAACCATTTAAGATTTAAACCCTGGTGTAGGCTGCATGTCATCTGTTCAGATTCATAATCTCTACCGGCTACAGCTGCTTTTTCAATTTGAACGCACTGAGGAGTATATTACTTACCACAGTGCATGTATCATCTTTGTCACATGCCTAGACTGTTGCTTGCTCATCACATGCTCTCTTATATCTTCCCTCTCTCTATTCTCCATTCCAGTCACTCAGCAAGGTTTCTCTGTTTATTCCGGGACACAGTGGCGGTTCTAGACCAATTTGACTGGGGGGGCCAGGCTGGGGGGGGGCACAATAAATGCAGGACAAAAAAGACAAAGACAGTATGAAGTAAGTGCGCATAAGAAAACAATGCAATACAGTTATTGTTATTTGTTTCAGTACACATATTTATTTCAGATACTTATAGTTACAGTTTTTACACTCTAATGCAGGGGTCTCCAACCTTTTTTAGGATGAGAGCTACTTTCAAAAAATAAAACAAGTTGTGAGCTACTTTTACTCCTCTTTTTTTTTGTTTTTTGCAGTGTATATATTTAGCACATTTTAACATTATTATATGCTTACCTTTAACCTTTGTGTGCTGTTTGGGTCTGTGGGACCCGCTTTCAGTATTTACTGAAAGAAAATGTATGCAATTTAATTATTTTAACCTGCTTTATTTGGGGGTGGACCTCACATCCTCTGGGGGGGTCTGGGGGCCTGCACCCCCGGGAAGATTTTTTTTTAAATGTCGAAGTTAAATGCATCAATCTGGTGCACTTTGAGCACAAAATGAATTTATGGATACAGCTCTCAACACTCATATGAAAGGGAGCTGTATACTTTTCAAATCCAAACATCTTTAGAATATGATCACAATCAATAACAAATCATTTAAACTTGTTTATTCTTATCTTATGTTACCTATAGCATTCTTTCATTTTATTTATGCATATTTGACTAATCACTCCCCTTTTAAACTGTTTTTTTTTTTTACTGTCTTATAGTAGGCTACACATTGGAATGATTTCTTACTTTATTTTTTACAACTATATTAAATAGATTGTGTGCTCTCTCTAGCTCTCTCGCTCTCTCTCTCTCTCTCTCTCTGTCTCACTCGCTCACAGTGGCTGTGTGCTCCTCCGTGGCGATGACGGCTTGCGTTAAACATATTTGTAATGTGGGGGAAACAGGATTTCGACATGTCCCCCCTGTCCCCAGTGGAATTATGCGGAGACCCCTGCTCTAATGGGTCCGACTAGAATGACAAATATCGTTAGTTCCGCCTATTCCGTCAGCCAAGAAATAGTTTAATCATAAACTTTTTTTTTTCTTCAGGGGGGCCACAGGGGGGTCCAAAGTCAGTGTTAGGGGGGCACTGGCCCCCCCTCTAGAACCGCCCCTGCTGGGACAGCCCTCCAAAGTGATATACCCTCTCTTGGCTTAAAAATCAACAGCCAGAATAAGAAAAGAGGACAAGGTAGAGTTATACATCTGTAAATGATATAGTTCCACTAATACTGCTGTTACCTGGCTGCTATCACACTTCTTTATACATGCTACACCTTTTTTTTAAATACTGTACTGGTACTTTTTGTTGTCCACCTGGATGTATGTTTTAAAAAGTTGTAATTTTTGTAATTTATATATTTTATCCTTAAAATGGTATGCATGCCTCTTGATTAATATCTTGTTACTTTTGGCTCTTTACTTACAATATAAAGATTAAAGTACTGTAACAATGTAAATGTCCCCTCTGTGGGAAGAATAAAGGTAGGCTATTGTGATTCTGAGATAGACCCAACTGCTGGCAGTTAAATAGTATTGAGTAATTTAGAAATGAATACTATTCTGTATACAAACATGACATACAAATCCCTCGGTTTCGCTGTTATTTATATTTCCTCAATATTTTAGGGGTCAGTGGCTAATACAATAGTTTTGAAAAGGTCTTTTTTTAAACATCTTCTGAGCAGATTATAATATTCCATGTTCAGGAGAACAGGTCGATAATCACGTGAGTTAAGCTGTGTAGGAAATGTTAAAAAGCGCATTATTTCCAATTGAAATATTTTCTCTTCAAATCATTTTTTTCCACATAAAATTGATTTTTTATTTTTATTTAACCTTTATTTAACCAGATAAAAACATTGAGATAAAATCTCATTTTCAATGCTGACCTGGCCAAGAAGGCAGCAACGTTACACATAACACATAACACAAACATATAAAATACAGAGAACATAACAAAGAAAACATAAAATTGATAATAATAAAAGGACAGCATCTGGGAGAAGAGAGCTGTTAATATAGTTGATATGGTGTTTCTGTCCCCTCCTCATAATCATAAAATGTTTGGAGGAAACGCTCTTTAAGTAATGCCTAACATAAAAGACAATGATTAGCTAGGATCTTAAAGTGCACATAGCCTTTGCTCATTTCCATTTCCAGACGTGGAGTTTGGAAAATACCTTAATGTTTAAAAAAATAACTACGTATGATTTTCGACATAGGAAATTATACAATGAACATGGCTCACCGTCACGAAGACGGTTTTATTCTGAAAAACTAGGGCGGAAGTGTATTTCGTTGTTTCCGATGGTGGAACACAGACAGTTATGTGAATAAACCGAATAAGCCGCTGAACTGGACTATCCGGTACCGTCCGGTACCAACAAAGACCCACATACATCGACTCATTGACAGGTATTTATAGAACGTGTGATAAGGTCAGAAATGGTGCGAGTGGACATAAATGTCACGGAGCTGAAACGCTTTCCTCTTGGTAGCTAACGCTAGCTAGCCGGCTAGTGAAAACACCCAAAATGGCTGGCGTGGTCTATGACGGGTGGCTCTGTATTTCCCTGTTTACGTTATTATTTCTCTAAACAATACCGCATGTACATTACAGTAAACAAACGTGTGTGTATAGGTTAAACAGACGTGCGCATTTTACATGTTCGTTTTTACAGATAGTTATAATGCAAATGTTACCCAGGTACTCGTGATTGAGAACCATCTATCCCGCGGGATGTAACGTTACTTCACGAGCGCTATCTGAATATTGAGCTGGTTAATATGACGAGAGGGAGGAGAAATACACAGTGAAAATATGATGCAGCGGAAACTTTATTTTTAACTAATATCTGAAATCTCCAAATAATTCACATGCATGTATATGTTGACCATGTTATAGTTTGCATGTACTTCCGTGCGTAACATAATCACTACTCGTGCCATCTGTGGCATCTATATCACCTCGGTACGGTGGCCGGCAGGTGCAAACGCGGAACAACGGCCAAAAATGCATACATAAGCAGGAAACAGCTGCAAATAATTAAATGAAAAACAAACAAATCCTGAAAACAAATACAACAAAAAAACGCTGCATTTACAGAAATGATGCAAACTAAATACAACACACAAACCCCGAAAACAAACGCAATTGAAAAACGCTGCAAATACATTAACCTGTTAAGCCCGAGAGACCCCGGTACCGGGGCACTGCCGCAACATCTTGCAGGAAACAGTGTCTGAGGGCATGTTCATTTAATAAAACTATGAATGTTTTATATCCATGTAACGAGAAGAAACTCATCTAATTGATCATTTTTATTTATTTTTCAAAAGAAAACCCACAATGCTAACACTGAGCCTCTGAATTAGCAACGAGCGACAAATGCTAACACCTTACTGCACCGAAAATCACTCACAAAACCTTATTATTTATCTCTTCTCTACATCCATGACATCGTTTCACATCGTGAGGTGACACAGAATCGATGGACACCCACATTATACGAAATGGCGACGTTATAAGCAAAAACGGACATCAAAACAGGTGACGCTAGGTAGCTAAAAATGCTAACATTTTTACCTTGGCTCTGTAGTCTCTCCAAAGTAGTCTTCAATGGCATTAAAACAATAAAAACGCTGCTGAAGTTAATCCATAGGTTAATCCAATGTGTCTGTGTCCCTTTGAAATGATTTCTGAGAATCCATAAGCATTAAAACTGCTTTTCCGTTTCCAGATGTCAAAGCTAGAGATAGGTTCACTCTGATGCTAAATGACATGCGCGAAGCCCCCACCTTTTCTCTTCACAATGAGTGTGTGTGGGGGACTCCCCCTTCGATTCTATTGGCTCTAACGGTCAGAAATAGGTGTCAACCATCGAAATCGAGCAAGGGAAGCCAGAGATATGGAAAATCCACCCAAATGACCCCAGAAGTGGTTTCTTTTTGCTAAATCTCTCTAAAAAGGTCAAATGTCACTTGTTTTGCATCAATCTTGATACAGGGTACTTATTATATGTTGTACTTTGGATTCCTAAAGCTTTTAGTCTACCTTACCATCATCCAAGGGTAGTTTTCACTATAAGTAAAAAAGAATTTTTGGACGGACACTATAATTTACAGTTTTTTACAATGTAAAATCTGAATTTTCTTTAAAATAAAAAACATCTATATTGATTCTGACTTTTCTACATCCAACTCACAGGTTTATCATTACTTTGAGAGAAAAGATTATTAATTTAACCCTTTTAGAAGGGAAGATATGGTCATTTGTTCTGGGAATGTCATTTTCGAGCCTGAGACCTGAAAAACAGGCTCAGGGCTTAACAGGTTAACGATATGCAAAGTCAAAAACACATACAAACCCAAAAACACATAGGCTACAAACCCAAAAACACACAATGCTCCAGGCCTCTAGGGAGCGCGTTACGTGGAACAGATTGATGTCTGACCAGACATAGAGAGAACGAACGAGAGGGATGGAAATTGAAGCCGGAGGAAAGAAAGTTGATCGAATTGTTGCAGAACTCTCTCACAAATACATCTTGCAGCAGGTTCAATATTAATAGAGCCAAGCTCAATCCGCGGCTTCAAACGTGCCTCATTCGACCCCTCTCATGAGATGTCAGTTAAGTTCACTGATGATGAGGGACAAACTGAGGATGGAGTGGACACTGGTGGTCCCAAGCGTGAGTTCCTGACCCTCCTTATGGAATGCCTGAGAATGCGAAGAAAACATCATGTCATAGCAACTGTTTATGCCCCATGGCGGTGTGACTTTCCCAGCCGCTTACTGTCTCAAAATCTGATTCTAAATGTATAATTTTCTCTATAAAGATAGAACTAATACACAATTATTAATGTATAATATAAGCTGTTTTGTGTATTTAATGCATTGGTCTACAATTTAATGATGGCTTCTACATATTTCACATAAACAGACAATGAAAACATTTGTCCTTCATTCTGAGAACTAGTGTATGCATCTGCAATTAGTATTCTAAACAGAGTAGTGTGTTGAATCCTTATTTCTTGCATTTGAAACAGATACAATACAAAAAGTGAACTTACTGTTGTGTTCAACTTCTGCCAAAAACTGTACATTTTTGCCACAGGAGCCACAGAACACTTGAACTGTCCCCAGATGTTGGCCACAGAAAGGACAAAACATGGCGGCCTGAAAAGACATACATTGATGTAGTAAATCCATTGAATCAAGTCAATCAAAAACACATAGTCTAAATAGTGGTTAGCTGAATAAATAGAAAGATACATCATGTTTACCGTTGAATCTGTGTTTTGTCTCTCTCTCTTTGAATGTCTTCTTTGTTCTTGAGCATGTCTAATGCAAACTACTCTCCTGTCATTACTTTGTCCCTCTTCACATTTTATCACTTCTCCGCCGACCATAGTTACATATAATAGTATTGCTAAAGCTCTGTATAGTTGCAACATCTATATACAAATACATACATATAAACAAACTGCTAAGAATGTCTCTCTCTCTCTCTCTTCAAATGTTTCCGCGGTACTCACTATGGCCCGTGTTAATAGCCGCTTTCACACCAAGTACTTTGCCGTACTTAGTGCCGGGACTTATGGCGCATTTCCACCGCAGGCCTCGCTCGACTTAGTACGGTTTTGTTAGGCCTTGTTAGGCCCAGCTCACTTTAATGCTGCGCTTCCATTACAGTTTGGGAACTGGGGTAGTATCTATAGTAACGCAGTGTAGGCGGAGCCGTGACGTCATCTTCAATGAGCACCCCAGAAAAACAGCCGTTAGCTGTTAGCACTCAAGCTCACAGCTCCTCATATCTGTTCAGAAACTAGACAAAAGTTAAACAAGTACAAACCACAGACTGCCTGTGTCATGGCGAGTACAGTCGCTGGTTTATTTATGTCTGTATAGGCCGTTGTGAGTGTGGACGGTCGGAGCATATATTGCGTTAGCTTAGCCGATCTCCATTTAGACAACGCGCATTTTAAAAGATTTTTCGCCTGCCGTCTGTCTGCAGACTTGTCAAAGCATTAATTCATGGTTTTTACTAACTGGTATCAGTATGTTGTTACTTCGGCATCATTTTGAAACGTGTATTACAATTCAATCACGGTCAAATATGTTCATGTTGTTGTAGTTGTAGCCCCCTTGCCAGCGATTCTCTCTCTAGTTTAGCAAACTCAGCCCGACTCAGCCCTGTTTGTTGGCCCCGATAGAACCACGATTTTGTCGGGCCAGAAAAAAGGAGAAAAAGTAGCCCCGGGCCGGAACTAGGCATAGTGGAAACGCAACCAAAAACGGGCCGGCACGCTTAAACCGCGCTCCGCGCCATGGTGGTAATGCGCCATTAGTGGCCCGGCACTTAGTACCCCAGGGCACTAAGTACAGATCGCGTTCACACCGGAATAAGTTCCCTGAGGCAAGATTACGCAAATGAGCCGCTGACGTCACTTCGTCTTCTTCTGCTTTGGGTTTACTGGCAGGCCGCAAACCACTTCACGGCGTATACTGCCACCCGAAGTCCCCGGCCGGAAGTCCCCGGAGTTGGGGACTGGCTTCAGTAGAAGCTGCTGGGACTCCCAGCAGCTTCTACTGAAGCCTTCCGAGTAAATCGCCACAACGCCGACACCTCCTCATCACTCCACCGCTCCCATGTTTTTTTTGTGTTGCCATAAGTTATTCTCTCTCCGTTGGTGCGCGGGGCTAATGCTAATGCTAATAATGCTAATGCTAATGCCAGCAAATACAATGGCAGCTTCACAAAACTTTTCAGAGTTTTACGGGGCGTGGTTTGCAATTCGCCCAGCCAATAGAAATTGGTACTTTTTTCTCCCCAGGATAGTACCACCTCTCTAGCAGGCACTAAACATGGGGGTAAAGGTTCCCGGCACTAAGTACTCTTTTTGGTGTGAACGCGACAAAAGGGGTACAAACGGAACTAAACGGGAAAAGTACGGGGAAAAGTACTCCGGTGTGAACGCGCCTATTTACCTGCACTCGATTTGTCATCTCTTTTAACAATGTTCTTCCCTCACTTTATCTTCTCTTCACGTGAAGCTCTCCTCTCCTCAGCTGGTGTAGTAGTTACTGTAGGGACGCTAACGCTAGCTGCGTAAATATGACGCTCTTTGTATAAAAACAAAACAAAACGTACCTTCTTATATATCGACTTTGCCCACTTCAATCAACTTTGTTTCCTACGGCTTCAATTTCCATCACTCTCGTTCGTTCTCTCTATGTCTAGTCAGACATCAATCTGTTGCACGTAGCGCGCCCCCTAGAGGCCTGGAACACTGTGTGTTTTTGGGTTTGTATGTGTTTTTGACTTTGCATATCGTTTTTGTATTTGCAGCGTTTTTCTGTTGGATTTGTTTTCAGGATTTGTTTGTTTTTCATTTCATTATTTGCAGCTGTTCCGCGTTTGCACCTGCCGGCCACCGTACCTCTGAACTTTACAAATAAAACAAGTCGACCTGAGATGAAGCCAGTTACTGACAGTAGGGCTGCACAATTATTATTTTTCATTATGATCTCTACCAAACAAGGATTTGTAATTTAATGATATTTTCACATAATTTGCCCTTACCAAATAATGTGCTTACTGCGATTTGGAAATTGCAGTAAAAATAATCAAATATTGTGTGGCAATAACTGAAAGTTGCAGACAATGCACTGAGTTAACATGTCCTATATTCACATGATTAATGCACATATCTTTCTGTTGACAAAGCACGAATGGTTTCTATATTTTGTATTTAATGTTAAAAGTCCTGTGGGAAGTTAAAAGAAAGAATTTGCTCGGATTCTCTGACTCTTTTGATGATATTCTGGACTGTAGATGATGATATTCTTTGCAATTTTACATTGAGAAACGTTGTTCTTAAACTGTTCCTTGCTTGTGAACGACTGAGCCTTTCGGGGATGCTTCTATTATAGCCAAGCATGACACACCTATTCCCCTGTGGAATATTCCAAACAGGTGTTTTTTTAGCATTCCTTAACTTTCCCAGTCTTTTGTGACCCCTGTCCCAGCATTTTTGGAACGTGTTGCAGGCATCAAATTCAAAATGAGTGAATATTTGCAAAAAAAACAAGTTTATCAGTTTGAACATTATACATGTTGTCTTTGTAGTGTATTCAATTGAATACAAGTCGAAAAAAGGATTTGCAAATCATTGTTTTATGTTTTTATTTACGTTTTACACAACGTTCCAACTTGAATTGGTGTTTGTAAATGGTACTTGGCTTAACCTTTTAACCTCCTTCCCTAATATTTTCTAAGATGATTGGCAACAAAAGCTTCTCTAGTTTGCCCAGCATAAAACGAATAGATGATGATAGGTTGCTCGGCTTGGTCTCTTAGAGTAGACTTGACCAGAGAACTTCACCAAACTGATTGTGCACACCAGCTTATAGTATACTTATAACATGAATTTAAACAAGATGCCAGGGTTGACTGTTTTCTCATGAGAGTATAAATTGAGTGACACTAGGCGCTTTCACACCGCAGTACTTTTCCCACAAAGGTTCATCAGAACTTAGTTCATCGCGTTCACACCGGAATAAGTCCCTGGGGGAGGATTAGGCAAATGAAGCCGCTGACGTCACTTCTTCTTCTGCTTTGGGTTTACTGGCAGGCCGCAAACAACTTCACGGCGTATACTGTCGTCCGGAAGTCCCCGGAGTTGGGGACTGGCTTCAGTAGAAGCTGCTGGGACTCCCAGCAGCTTCTACTGAAGCCTTCCGAGTAAATTGCCAGCACGCCGACACCTCCTCATCTCCACCGCTCCCATGTTTTCTTTTGTGTTGCCATAAGTTAGTCTCTGCGTTTCTGCGCTGGGCTAATGCTAATAATGCTAATGCGAGGATAATAAAATGGCGGCTTCACAAAACCTTTTGGGAGTTTTACGGGGCGTGGTTTGCATTCCGCCCAGCCAATCAGACATAGGAACCTTTTTCTCCCACGAAAGTACCTGCTCTCTAGCAGGGACGGAAAACTGACGGAAAAGGGGGTAAAAAGGTTCTCATGAACTCATTTTAGTTCCGGCTCTTTTTGGTGTGAACGCGACATTTCGGAACTATATCGGAACTAAAGTGGGAAAAGTACTGCGGTGTGAACGCGCCTACTGTGTTTTGAGTAAAATCAGTGAAAAATGAGTTTGTAGATCTTAGTTTAATGAAAACAAGCAACAACTCAGCCCACGTTGGACTCAGGTACAGTATATAGAAAATATGATACAGTGGATAGTAATAAAAAGAACAATATAATTGTTTACTCCACATGGACCGTCATTTCTGATGATAGTCTTTGACCAAAACTTTTTGCAAATACATTGTGAGCCTATTAACATGCTGTTCAATATGTTAAGTTAGTGCTTAACATTTGTATATTATTTATCATTAGTGTAATGCAATAAAAACCACTATAGTTATCTGCGTTTTTACTTTAATGCATTGGAGAAGATGGTAAGTGTGATAACAATTTGTAGACATTGCAATGATTTCATGTGAGCTGCAGGAATAGGCAGGGAAAACTGCGTTATGTGCTGTTAAAAGTGTTTGTTCTGCTGTGAACATTCCAGAGTCCTGCACCATATTAGAAAAAGGCAAATGTGTTGTGGTGTTGAACATGTGTTGTAGGCTAGCAAGTGTTTATTCGAAAGCGGTATTATACAAGTTTCCTTGTTGTGTCCCAGAAGGTTAAATCTGTAAACGGTGTTTTTGTTTTCATGGTTTTCAGTAATTCAGTGTTGCATAATGTTGCTTTGCTCTACCGTCCTGAAAGAAAAGCACAGCAGGACTACAGTAACGAGGTGCAATTTCTTAGAAATGTTTAACAAAAAAACAACAAACAACATAAGGAGTGCGCCAAAAAGGATTTCAACTGAAAGCTACTTCTAAAATGAGAAATTAAATCGTGTTCATCTGTAATAGTATATCTCTGCTTTCCACCTCACAGCCTCGCTGTGCACACCAACAGTAATTTCCGACGCGTTCCTGCCCTTGGTTTGGAGCCCAGTGCAACATTGTCCGTTGCCAACAGCACCAGAGGGACCCATTTCATATTTGGACCTGCGTCGTCGTCTGCTCCTGCTGCTGCTGCTGCTGCTGCTGCTGCTGCTGCTGCTGCTGCAGTGACTGCTCTTAGATTGGCTCAGATTGAGACTAGGGCGCAAATTGCTCTCCAGCAGGTTGCCACTCTTGCAACCATAACTATTGGCAACCAGTGTCACAACAACGGATTGTCAGTAGCATTGCTTCCTCATCTGGCTCTCCTGAACTTTCTCAATAAACATCAGGTATATGCTGTTGGGGCAAACATAGACATTGACAACAAAATCTACAGAAAAAATCAACGGAATCCGTCTTCTGCCATGTACCACCACCACAACCAGCAACAAGGGCCACCGCCCTTCTCTAATGGGTCAAGGCCTCCCCATCATCAGCCAGCTCAAAATCCACATGCAAATCGTTCTCCCTCCAATATGTTGTCCATGGGTTTCCAGTTTCCTCGTCCCACCCAGCTCCCTGCGGAGCTAGAGTCTGCCCTGGCTATCCGGGGTGCTAGGGACATGGACCACCGCCTCATTGACCACACAAACCGACAGAACCAAGGCTCAGGTTCTGGTATCGGCCAACATGGAAGCTACGGCTCCAACCAAATAACACCTACCCCTGATAATCAGCCTGACCATCAGCAAGGAGTAGACTGGTCAAACTACCAACCTCCATCTAAACTGTTTGCCAGTCCTCCACCTAGTAATAGCCACCAGTCCCAGCGACACCAGGGGCCTCAACAGCAGCCACAGAGCAGCCATGCTGGAACAAGCATGCCAAACTGGACTACCACTGACTCTGCTTCATCCACAGCGCGACATCCCCATGGTGGCAGGAGTGGTGGCGGTGGAGATGGTCAGGCTTTGTACACGCCTGAGAGTGCAGGAAGCATCTTGGCTAGCTTTGGACTTTCTAATGAGGACTTGGAAGTGCTGAGTCACTACCCAGATGATCAGCTTACCCCAGATACTTTACCATTCATACTCCGTGACATCCAGATCAACAAGTCAGGCACCCAGAAGACTGTGGCTCCCACAACCTCCTCTGCGTTCTCACGTGGGATCCATGATCCGTCTGCTTCCAACTCTTCAAAATTAGCGCGTTCACGCTCACCGGAAGTGCCCAGTCTGTTGACTGTTACACAGACAGCAGGTAAAGTCATCGACTATGGTCATGCAAGTCGGGCAAAGGAGGAGAATAATACCAGAGAAACTTTTAAAAGAGAGCCGCTCTCCAGCGAAAGGACAGTTAAAATGTTCCCATCTTCATCAGCCTCATCGGCTCCAAAATTAGAAAAAACTGAAAAGCGACAGGTTCGTTTGGAACACAGTGAATCAAGCAAGCACGGAGACCGGGACTATCGCAGGGCAGATAGCGACCATCGCAAGAGCAATCGAGCATCAGGGGGAGGATTTACACCATCATCCAAATCTCGTAATCTAAACCAAGACTACAGGCGTGAAGGACCCAAACCTAGGCCCTCACCTGAAACCAAGAACGAAGCTTCCTCGAGGCGGTCTCTCTCCTCTTCATCTGGCTCCCAACCTCACAGCAGCAGCAAGAAGTTACCTACTCCCAGCATGATAAGTGATTTCTCAGCTGTGTCTCCAAAGGTGTATCCCCATACCTGCTCCCTGTGCCGCACTCAGTGTGATCAGGAAAAGGTGAGTGCCAAAAATGCCCTCGTAATGATTTCTGAAAGGAAAACCCTCAGATTTGTATGTTAGCTTTTATCCTATATTTCACCAGGCCGTTAGAGATGACCGTGATTATGTTATCATTTAAGTTGTGTTTTACATGTTTTTTTTCCACTGAAATAGTTGGGAACTGTTGCTATAATGACCCACCTAGCTTGTAGAAGCAAACCTTTTGTTTTGAATAATCAATACAAACTATTTATACCCTACATTGTGGTGACTGCATTTGACCACCATCATGCCTGGTAGATATAGTGAGGGCTGAAGTGAGTTCCGATGCAGCACTGCTATTTGCTGATAAAAACACTAAATACAATCTTCTCATGTCTCTTGTTTTTGGTGGAACAATTATTGAATTGTTCCATTAAGAACATTTGTTAACACTAAACTCACAAAAGTTGGTTTAAACTTTATATAAGACTAATATATTTCCTTTATTCAACAGAGATTTCAGTTTTTCTCTGAGAAAGTCCAGTGCTCTGGTTTATCATGTTCTCAAATGGTGTTGGTTTGACAATAAGGAGAAATAACTTTTTTTTTTTTTTTCCTTTACGTTCCTTCAGTAATTACTTGTAGGTGAGTGGGACTATCTTATTATATAATGCCAAGGGTGACATTTAAAACCGTCCAGTACATGTGGAACCAATTTAACTGCCATTTATGTCAGCCTCATTTCCTGAATCTATTGGTCTAACAGTTTCCCTCGCATCTACAAAAATGTCATTATCAAAAATAATAAGCATTCTACCCTAATGAATAGTTGGTCGCTTAAGGCCTGTGCCATCATAGCGCCTTTTCTGAGCTTTTTCGAATTGATTCAAATCAGAACAGAGCACATGCCCTCGCATGCAGCCGCCTTGTGAAGAAGCACTCAACCCAGAAACTTTTTTCGGAGCACTCCGCTATTTTTGTGTGGCCACTTCAGGAGCTTTGAGTTGGAAATATTTTCACTCTCAGATAAGTGCAGTGACGTCACTGTAGAAATAGGAGGAGAGGCTTGTTTTCGGTGTGTCTTTCAGACAGAAACCCTCAAACAAAGACAGAAAAGCCCATCTGTGGGTGTTGAACTTTTACCAGCGTGCAAGGATGCACGCTCCCCGTTCTAGGCTGACAGACTGAGCACCCTGCCAGCTATTTCCTGCCAGTAGAGGCGCTATGTGGACACATGCCCTAAAATTGATTGATCAATTCTATATAATGCGCCTCTGGAGAAAGTAAAGAAGTAAACTGGTTAAAGATAGGGATTTCTTTCTTTTTTTTGTACTTGGCTGTCTTGAATTCCATATAGCATAGGTAACAGATTGGTGGATGAACAGATCATAAGGTAATCATTTGTTGAATAATTTGTTTGATTTGTGGTCATTACTTGGGACATAATAAGTTAACCGAACAGCATTTGGTCCAAGAAGATTAAAAACAATTAGTTTGTTTCTGCTAGTGTAGTGTGTTAATGGGGTAAACTTATGGTCACAGTGAAGATAATGGAAAGTAGAATGCAGAATATGTCTTACAGGACTATATTTATGCGAAACAGAAATGCAAAACAATAATTAGTTATTGAAACTAAAGGAAGACAAAGATCCAATCATGCTTCTGTCTCTGTACTTACTATTTATACTACTAATTATTTCAATGTAGATGGCCTGGTTAAACGGTTGCTTACTCATTTTGTTTAACTTTATACCTGTGAATTGTGATAATGGTTTTGTTGCTGAATATTTATGTTGGTGTCAGATTGTGATATATTCTTCTCCCATTTGTCGTTTTTCTGCAGGACTGGTTTTACCATATAAACACCGTCAACCACACTGCTGCCTGCAGAGACCTGCTCAACAAGTGAGGGCACTACTAATGTTCTGCTAAAGTCTTAAATTCATCAGTATATATTCACTATTATGCTGTAGCTACTCAGAAAAAAACGTGTCAACATTAAACATTTATTTCTAAAGAGAATGAAACAAAATATGGGAAACACAACCCAGAGATGCTATTAATGCTTTTGGTTAAATGGTCTTCTTTCACATCCAGAAGGGTGTACTACGAATTAGTCGGTTAGGAGGCATGTTGACCCAACACCAAGCGTTTTCTGTTTTACCAAGATGGCCCTGGACCAGGTTCAGAGTTTAGGCTTGAAATTAGCACTAACTAGATCCTTTGAAAATAACCTGGCTTTATAGTCAATCTATAAGTGGTACCTATACTCAGCTGAGGGAATCATTTTTAAATGTTATCATGTTGAGCCATAAGTTCACATTAATGCCACTAAGTAAAGCCTCGCAATTACAGTAGCACATACTGTATGCATCGCACTACCTTTCCTTCTCCGCTGCAACCTAGCCATTGGCCAAAACTGTCTTTAAAATGTACTTCCTATAAATGTGCAGCTGGCATACATTTATAATCCTCTGTAGTATTCAGTATTCATTTTTGTGTGAAGTTGTGTTTATAAGGTGTACCTTTTGCTGGTTTAGTCCACTGTACCCTGATAGAAAATTCCTCGGTCTTAAGCTTTCTAAGGTCTACATTTCCCCCAGCTCTCTGGCTGGGGATTTTTTTAAGGGGAGTGAGTGTCAAAAATACAACTGATGTGCAGGCTGTACAATCAAAACAGAAAAGAAAAGGATTAAAGTGTGTGTGTGTGTGTGTGTGTGTGTGTGTGTGTGTGTGTGTGTGTGTGTGTGTGTGTGTGTGTGTGTGTGTGTGTGTGTGTGTGTGTGTGTGTGTGTGTGTGTGTGTGTGTGTGTGTGTGTGTGTGTGGTGTGTGTGTGTGTGTGTGTTGTGTGGTGTGTGTGTGTGTGTGTGTGTGTGTGTGTGTTGTGTGGTGTGTGTGGTGTGTGTGTGTGTGTGTGTGTGTGTGTGTGTGTATGTGTAGTGTGTGTGTGTGTGTTGTGGGTGTGTGTGTGTGTGTTGTGTGTGTTAGTGTGTGTGTGTGTGGTGTGTGATGTGGTGTGTGTGTGTGTGTGTGTGTGTTTGTTGTGTGTGTGTGTGTGTGTGTGTGTGTGGTTGTGTAGTGTGTGGTATTGTGTGTGTGTGTGTGGTGTGTGTGTGTGCGTCGGTCCCCTGCCTGCCCCCCACCTCCACCCCCGGTGCGTTCGCCTCTTGTTCTTACTGTTTTCCCCTAATCCGTTTTTAGCTGTGAGTCAGTCCCACACATTTAACAAAATGGCAAATTGACACACATCATTTCGTTATCCATTTCCAAAAAGTAGTAATTGTTTTACATTTCTTGTGAATAAATGGGCTGTAAGTGAAGTATAGTTATTTTCATGTTTTAGAACCTAAAATATCATGCTTCCTACATTTTTCTTTCCCATCATTATTTTGCTCGCTAACTCATAGTTCTACATGTGTGCACTTTAATATGCAAATTGTATTAACAACAGTTTAGATGCCTTCACCAGTTCCTCCACTTGATGAATGTTTTCTTTGATCCATTAGGGGCGGACAACAGGGCAGCTCTCCATCCCACTCTGTGCCTCGGTCCCTCTCTGGTTCTCCTCCTGCTGGCAGACGCAGGCCCGGGCCCCATAGGCCGCACACCAGGCCGTACTCGCCTCACCAGCCTCGACACCAACCCTACACAGGTAGACTGTCTGCAAGAGAGTGACTCAACAAATTGGGGACATGTCAAACTTACTGCAAGAATTCCAATAATGTTAATAACATGTCATGAAGATTTTATATTAAATATCAATTTAGGATTTTAGGATTTAGAAATGTATTGAAATTGGCTTTTCTCTCTAATTTAGTATCCTTTGTTTACTTTAAAGTGGACCTATCATGCTATATTTGAATAATATAGTGTAGGACCATACCTATATAAGGCATATTTATACTTTTTTTTTCTTCAAAATACCAAACAGATCATGCATTTTAGCCATGCCTCATTTTGCTCAATTTGACATTTTTTAGATCTGTTTTTAGCAAGGGTTGATTCTGTGAGCAACAGCACCATCTAGAGGCCTGGCATATGTACTACAGCGTCTACAGCGCTTTCGAACGGCAATGCCGTGGTTGTCTCCTCCTGATTGGTGGAGTTGGCCCAATAGCCGTAGCGCCACTGTCCTGACGTCAGGACAGTGTTCAAATCTGGATCAGTTTTGATCAGATCCGTTGCAGCCCCTTTTTTAGAGATTTGGGTATGGAGGAAAATAGAGAGGGTTGTGTTTTCTGACACTTGGTGAGTTCCCTGGAACACCGACACGTATTCATGTATAAAAGACGTACAAAAGTGCATTTTGCATGATAGGTCCCCTTTAAACCTTACTACTAAAGGTACATTCATACATAGCTGTGTTTGAATAAAAATACTGATTTAATTGTTTAGGTTAGCACAATCATTATTGGACATATGGATTGCTTTAGACTCGGTAACATATGACTGGGATGAGGGACTCAACCATGTTCTTTTGCTCTCCTTAGAGCACAGCTATCGACCCGGCTCTCGCAGCCCCACTCGATCAAACCAAGTCCCCCCTTTCTTCAGAGAGAACCGGCCTGAAAGGAGAGACAGGGAGGCATCAGGTAATGACTGCAAGATTTGGAGACAACTATTTATTTGTTTGAAAATGTATAAACATATCCTGGCTTCATTCAACCTGTTTAAATTAGATCAACTTTATTTTTCCAAAATTGAAAAAGCGTTTTGTCACAGCAGCATGTTAACAAAAATGAGTTAAAATATAACAATATAAAAAAATACAAAATAAACAAACAATAAATATACACATATCAACAGTAGAAAGACAGTGTTTCCCCTAGGTTTACTGCCTTGGCAGGGTGCTGCTTGGGTACCCCCCCAACGGCTGCTGCTGCTTCTCTCTGCCTCATCCTCTATTGCTGGAGGCAGCTCCACCTCATCTGATCTCTGATATGAAAGCAATCGTGTTCTGATCATATTGAGCTATTGGTGTGAGTCTAACATTAAACAAGCAGTCTGCTTGTCATACATTGCTGACGATGCATTTTAAGAGGCAATTTGTTGAGTCACTGCCGCTAAATGCCGGTAGCATCAAGCTAGCAAATCCTGCATTAGCCTCACATCAACAGGTGCAAGAACATCCAATTATCCTGAGCTAATTTACTGAATAAACCAACTCACATCTCCTGTCTTTTTTTTCACCCAACTCATTAGTGTTTTCTGTCAAATTCAATACTGTAGTTCAAAACCGTGGTACCTGCTCACCATCTGTGAGCTATTTTTAGAATGTGCACGCTACGTTCGTTGTCGCGTACGCGCACGTCCACCTGGGCAGGCTGTGTGTGTCCTTCTCCTCCGTGACGATAACAGCTTGAGGTTAAAAAATAATAATAAACAAATTTGAAACTGGGGGGGGACACAAACGGGCAGACAGCAGAGCTTGGGGCAATAATGCAGATTTGTTTGACTTTTTTACACTTTGTTGTTCTCCTCCTTTCCTTCCGGTTCTGCTTTTCGATTCCAGTTCTTTTCGGTTCTCGATTCCGGTTCTTTGAGAGGGTAAAAATAAGTCCCATGCCATTTTCACTGGCAGAAAAATATATTTATGAAAACATTAAGTCATATCTGTATTCCTATTTACATATCACTTAATACTGTTTCATTTTGTTGCGGTTATTGAATACAATTATATTTATAATAATCTCTGAATTGTTTAGTTAGTTCTAAGTGGTGCAGTTTGAGAATGTTCAATTAGCCCAGTCTCCTCTGATGTTACACTGCAACCTGCCTATGAGACAGAGTCCAACCACACAGTCTGTGTGTCCAACACATGTCCTGCAATACACATGCTGCAGCTGCCCAGCTACTCACAGTTTGTAAAAGTACATACATTGTATTTTCATTTCAATAATGTATTTTCTATACCCTGCTTCATAAACAATACTGACATCCCTGTGCTCCGCTGAGTCTGTCTCACAGTCCGGGGATGTGAGGACAGCGCGAGGACACAGACAGGGAGGCTGCTTTACTTCATAGAGGAAATGGCGGGCTGAGAGAGAGGCAGAGCTGCACCGTGCAGCAATCAGCTGATCCGGAGCAGAGAGAGAGAGCTGCACCGTGCAGCAATCAGCTGATCCGGAGCAGAGAGAGCTGCGGTCCTCCTGTCCTCACAACTCTTATAAATCCGGGTACCGGACAATTGTTATTTGTTCTTACTCTGAACCGAGTTTTGCTTCCCAAACCTGCCACTGTGCTCGCTACACGCCCCGCCCCCGTCTAACAGTACAGAAAGCGGCGAGATGCATTTCCTTAGGAATCGATAAGCAGAACCGAAACTAACATTTCTAAACGATGCCGATGGAATCGAAATGTTGGAAACGGTTCCGAACCGGAGCAGATGAGAGAGTATTTTCCCGCTGCAGTGTCACTTTTGTCCGTCACATTTAAAAACAAACATTGTCATTTTCTGTATTCATGTAAGACAAAAGTTATTTAATTATTTATTTATTTAGAGATGACTAGTGCTATTTTTAGAACGCACCCTGTGGGCGACCAGGCGCCCTCGTACCCCCTGCAATCCCCTCATATACCCCAAGGGTATAGCAGGGGTACTCAAACTTTTTTATTAAAGGTCCACTTGTGAATTTTATACAAGGTCACTGGTCCGGATCAATGCCAGTAAATACTCTATAAGAGACCAACTGGTCTCTTATAGAGTATACTTCTAAAAATATAGAATAATGAGGTAGAATATATACAACACTATATACATTATAATATTGGGCAAAGTAGTTGCCGTTTTCTATAAATAAATGTAGAACAACACAGGCTTACATCCCAGATTAGAAAACCCCAGAGAAACTGTTCACAAAAGCTTTAAACGATCAACCATTTGCTTTCTTTATCTTTTCATATGCAGGAAATTAAAGGTAGGGTAGGTAAGTTTGAGAAACCGGCTCGAGATACACTTTTTGTTATATTCCATGGAATGCTCTTAACATCCCGATAGCAATGAATATTTTAAGTGCTTTGACAAAAAATACATCCATAAATGTCATCTGTGGAAGCAGTACTACTGTAAAAAGCACGACCAATCATTTTAGCCGGCCCGGCTAAAATAACTGGATGGCCTACCTGCCTGTCAGCCTTCCATCTGTGCACAAACTTATCTCGTGCCCTCATTGGTCATGTGCGCGTTCGTGTGTGTTGGAGGAGGGGCTCTATAAGGAAGTGGCAGATTTTCTCCGGTTGTGTATTTTCAAATTCTAGCGATCTCGAGCCGGTTTCTCCAAAATTACCTACCCCACCTTTAATCGTTTTTCATTTCATTGTAAAATGAATTATTTGAACCCTGTCCTTCTCCCTCTAATTCATGATCAGGGGGTTACGCTCGCTGTGGTGTGAAGCGTCCACATGATGACATCAGCCGACATCCGTCCTCCTTTAGGGCGGGTCAGGGCTTCAAGCATGGGCCGCCACATTCTTTCAGCAAAACTTTCAAGAGCGGAGCCAGGCCTGGAACAAAGACGACCAAGACAACAAGTGCCAAGCCTCCTGGAGCTGTAGGTGTTTTTCACACGAGTTGTGCAACGCTTCACAAAGAAGTCTGCTCTTTTGTCTGCCGCATTTTCACAGCTAATTGTGTGGATTAAAAGGAAGGGTACATCGTACAGATGTTTTTGAGTGCAAAAATGAACACAACACAAAAACACCTGCTAGTGTGTCTGAAATCAACTGTGTTCATTTAGTGGCTTTTTGTCCGAGTTTAGTGACTCATTGGTAAAGTGAAATATCGATTGACACAGTCAATGTGATATCAGTAAACAAACAGTAACAGGAAACATTTTGAACTATTCATATTTGAAATCAGTCCAGTAGATACTAACTTTAACATCGTTTTAGGTGTTGCCAATAGGACCTCAAGCATTTGTTTTTAAGTGAAGCTTGCAGATGATTTCTAGAAATAATTCACTTCTAATGAGTTAATACAGTATATTAATATCAACATTTCTAAAGACAACAAAAATGCTCTTGTGACAAAAAAATTCAGGGTGCAGTACTTGATATTGTCCGGTTTGTCTAATGCATTTGTCTCTAAAATGTAATGTGTTTTCTTGCTGGTTTCCAGTGTGCCAAGCTTCCACCAGCCAAGAAAAAGAAGAAAATGGGTTTTGGGTGTCTGGTTTATCTGACTGGCATCCCAAAGGATGCATCTGAACAGGAAGTGACTGACCTGGTGGGGTCCTTCGGCAAGATCAACAACGTGATCCTCATGCCAAGCTCTGAGGAAGAGAGCGAGAAGGACGAAGGGCAGAAGGTGATATTTATGTGTATTTAATGGTTATTGGTAATTTGGAAAGAAATGAGCTATTAAGGGAATTATACAGAGACGTTTTTTGTTCATTCATTAATTATGTGAATATTACAGAAAAGGCTATAACATACCAGCAAAAAATATATATTTCCATTTTGGCCATTTGTTCAGGTTGTGCACACTTTATAACATGGTCACATTCCCCTGTTGCAGGCGTCTGTTTGCATGATGAGGGCTGAAGATGCCCTGGCTCTGGCCAACTCCACACATCTCTCCATTAGAGACCAACAGATCACTTCTTTAACAGCAAAGGTACCTTCAATAACAATATTATAATTAAACATTATTATATTTATAATAAAACATGAATGGCATATCTATCATTAAACCTTGTGATACATGGAAAACATAGAGCTTCCACCAAGAAGCCTTTGTTTTGGACACATGTATGTCATCTCATGCACACTTTCAGTTAACACATTCTATTTCTATGTTTTAGAAACCTGAAATAGTATGGCCTTCTGAAGCTAACAGGTTTGTTACAGCTATCTTCTTTAGCATTTCCCGTATTAACCCCAGATGGTTACCATACCAATTTTCTAAGTGTTCTGGTTTCACTCAACTATTTATATTTGTGACTTCACAGCATACCTGCTCCAGGACCGGACAGTGGTGCTGCTGGGCCAGACTATGGTAGGACAAGAAGCAGAGACTCAATATCCACCAATAAAATAAGTCATGGCTGATATATCCCGTAGCTTATTCTGCAGGTACTAAACCATGTACTTGACTTGCAGCCAAGTCAGGCACAAACATCCTTCTAACACTATGAAGTGAGTTCAACAGAGCCAGGGTTTCTTACACTCTGCTGGCTAAAAACCAAAACCCCTGTTCATAGATAAGTGGTACTACGAAGGTGGTTATCAACTGTTTTTGTGAACCCAGGCTTTCCTCCTCAGGCTCTGTGCTTGTTCACATAAAAAGCTGCGTTTTGTGCGTCATTTGAGTCATGAACCGCATGCAAGGCAAGGCAAGGCAAGTTTATTTATATAGCACTTTTCAACACAAGGCAATTCAAAGTGCTTTACAAAAAATGAAAGACATTTAAAATCAGTCATTAAAAAGAAAAGATAATAAAATAAACATTAAAAGAAAAAAAATACATGGTTAAAAGTTACAGTGCAGTTTAAGATATGAATAGTTCAATTAAAAGCAGCGGCAAAAAGAAAAGTCTTCAGCCTGGATTTAAAAGTAGTCAGAGTTGCAGCGGACCTTCAGGTTTCTGGGAGTTTGTTCCAGATATTTGGAGCATAATAACTGAACTTCTCCATGTTTAGTTCTGACTCTGGGGACAGAAAGCTGACCAGTCCCTGAAGACCTGAGAGTTCTGGATGGTTCATAATTTAGCAGGAGGTCAGAAATGTATTTTGGGCCTAAACCATTCAAAGCTTTATAAACCAGCAGCAGTATTTTGAAATCTATTCTTTGACACACAGGAAGCCAGTGTAAAGACTTCAGAACAGGAGTGATGTGATCCACTTTCTTAGTGTTAGTGAGGAACCAGTGTAAAGACTTCAGAACAGGAGTTGATAGCCGCCTATTGCTGCCTTATAAGAATACAACAAATTAAAACACAGCATAAGCCAACCTGTTACTTCAAAAAGGAGATGACTATTGGAAGAAATGTACTAATCTGTAAATACATGAGAAATGTATTTAATTTACCACTCGATGCAATCTGTGCCTCTGGTTTATTCTATAAGCTTGATTCAGCAGATTCAAACCACAGATATTTAAAATTGCATATATGTGGTTGGACAGTGTCCTCTTTTTTTTTTAATGAAATGTATTGATTAAATTATATCTGTGATACAATAGACATATCAATTTTCTAATCGGCTTTGTATTAGCTGCAATATAATAATAATATATTCTGCTAAGAATATTTACCCCTCATAGATTGAATACAAAGGCACGCTATCTAAAAGGAACTAGTTGGTAAACAGCGAAGTTGGCTGATTTCAAGCCTAAACTCTGAACATAACCTGATCTGGAGCAGGTTATGTCTGCAGCATGAGTTCCCCTTTGGTTCTCCTCCTCAGTTTTTGGACCTGGAAACCTCACAAACATGGCCTCAGCCACACTTCCCAAGTTCACCCTCAGCCAAGTGTCACTGACATACAGCCGTAATTCTGATAATACGACCACCAAGTAAATGAACAATCTGCTACCAGGGCATTTATGAATAACCCTGCCCATCTCCAGAAGTGTAGTTCCTAACCCTATTTATAGAGGTTAGCCCAACTATATCTAGGTGGTAGCAATCCACCTCCCTCACTATCTGTCTGTCCGCGCCCTCAACCTGCTGCCTGGCTCACAATGCAACTGACCCCTGTGAATTGTGGTCCCACAGGGCTATGCACATGTTCACATATTAGTGGGGTTGTGGTTTTTGAAATTGTTCTAATGTAGCTCTCTCTGCTCTTGGCCCCCGATCTCCTCCCTCATTTTCTATTGCAGGAGCTGAGTCTGACAAGAAGACGTCTGATGAGGTACATGATCACACATACCCTGTATAACATAATTATTGTGTGCTCATCTCCTGCTGAGTGTCAAACAAATTCTCAAGCTGACGCATTCTACCTTATTGTATCTTATTGTACCTGGATGGGCAATCCAGGTTTTTTGTGTAATAATAAAATCATGGTATTAAATCATTTAGCATCCCATTTAACTTCCAATACATCTCTGCTACAGAAGGCCATGGTGTTGATCACAGGACTTCCTGAGAGCGGCTGGTCAGAGAATAGCATCATTGAGCTGGTGCAGCCCTTTGGAACTCCCTCTGACATCATCCAGGCAGCACACATCGGAAAGGTTGGACACAGTTTCATCTGAAGCTTTTGCTGTTTCCCGGAGGGGAGAAACACAACAGGATAGCAGTAAAAGAAGCTAAAACACATTCTAAGTACCTTGTTTTTGCAAAATAGTTCACTTTCTGTTTTGGCTGCAAAGCTGTGTAATAGAAATGTCCAAATAAATGATTTGTTTTATTTTTGTAACAAACGTTGATGTGCGTACAACTAATATGAAACATTCTTTGTGCATGTTAGGTTATTGTGTCAGTGCCAGACATGGAGATTGCTCAAGAGATGGTAAAAGTCCACTCCTTCACTCCTGCCAGGATGAATGACTCTGAGCTGAAGATGATCCCTCTCAACCATCGGATCAGTGTCGGAACACCGGTAGGGCTCCCATCACTTATCCCATCTTCTTCTACAATAACATGACCATCTTATCTCTTCTGTTCTTTGTCCGTTATCTCACCTCCTTTGGTATGATACTGTGTGGAACAGGAAACATTCGGCACTAACAGAGATGAATACTCTTCATCTCTTTACACAGGTGGCTCTCTACAATCTTCTGATGGGATCAGTGGACCCATTAGTGAGTATTTCATCCAGTATAGATCTGTCCAATTCATTTTTATTATCCGTTTAAATAATAAGTCATCTAAATGACATTTGTTTTTATATGTAGTACCTTTACAATATTCATGTTATTGATTATTCAGAATTATGTAGGGCAAAAAAAGACAACATTGATGATGAAAAATGTTTAGGAACAAATTTGATCAAGTTGTGGCTGCGTTATGTCACCGTAAAGGCTGTGATGAATTGGGCATTTAAACCTTTAAAAGCAGTGGAGTAGCTGAGGCCTTGAGTTCTGTATGTTTTTAACTGGACTGCGTCCTGCAGGAGAGTTTTGCTCCAGTCGGCTGGAACTGCCTGCTGGTGATCAGAAACGTTCCCAACACGCCGTCCGGCTGCTCCGAGGTCCAGAAGCTGGTGCGACGCTTTGGGACCGTCATCAAGACCCTAGTGCTCAACAAACTGGTGAGGGTGCTCACCATTACCATGTACCCCCCAACACTTACAGCTATGGTCAATCTTTCTGTCTCAATTCTTTATTCAGGCAAACACATCTCAGATGTTGTTGACATAGCGATCTGTCTCTCCCTGCTCAGGTCATTTGCGAGATGGCAACAGCAGCCATGGCGTTGTCTGTTCTGAAACGCTTCAGGAATTTTCCGTGCATCATCCAGAACAACCCTCTGTTCTTCTCCCGCAAGCCGGACCCCAGAGCCCGCACACAGACCAAAGTCATCACTGCATCCCATGATCCATCTGAGGTGGGTTACTGATATTTCATTTTAAATGGTTGTAAAGAGTTGTGGGAAATTCATTTAGATACGTTTTCATTTGACTGCTATCATACGTATCTGCAGCTTTTGTATGTATTGTTGTGGATACACGTAACAGGAAGAGGAGTGAAAGTTATCAAATACACTTTATATACCTTATATTATTTGCTTCTGCTTTTTGTTAGAACATGTGTCTATGTAATCAAATATAGCTGCTAATATGTAACCAAAGATAAGTAGATATTGCTGGTTCAAGTTTAAAGTCTGCAGTACTTAGGATTAAGTGTTTCATTATTTGTAAAGTTTCCAGGCTTAACATTAATATTGTCATATCCATGAGAGAGGGTATGTGATGCTGCTAGTAACAGATATTTGTAACTTAAACTTTGTTGTACTCTTTTCAACAGAGCGGCAAATTAAAGTATTTGAAGTTAAAATACTCATTGCAGAAAAAGTCTCTAAATTATAAAATAAAATGTAAAAAGAACTAGAACTGTCCAAAGATACCAACAGTTAGCTAAATTGATTGTATTGAATTTATTTTCTGTCAACCCACTCAATATTTTAGGTGTACAAAAATATAATGTCAGATAGTTGAATCATAAAGTCACTAGTAAGTGAAGTTGTAAAATAAATGTAGTGAAGTAAAAGGAGAATATTTCCCTTTTGATGGTAGAGGAGTAGAAGTATAAAGTGGCACAATTCTATTCCAAGTACCTCAGTACAGTGCTTGAGTAAATGTTCTTGGTTACTTTCCACCACTGGTGTTGGGATACATTTAAATCATATTTGTAGCCTTCTCATGTTTAATATAAGGTTCAAATGATCAAGTAGTGGTGCTTGGTTGTGCCTGGTTCACTGGGAACGGGTAGAGGTTAGACCGTGCTGCTTAGGTTGGAGCCGCGCCAAAGCAGAGGCGGAGGAAGTACTCCGCAGTGGCTCAGTCAGAGTCCGGCAGTGGCTCAGTCAGTAGGGGCTTGGACTGGGAGCCGTAGGGTCGCTGGTTCAAGTCCCCGACCAGACCTAAATATGGAGTGTGGACTTCTACTTGGAGAGGTCCCAGTTCACCTCCTGCCCTGCCGTGGTGCCCTTGAGCAAGGCACCGGACACCCCCCTTCCCCCCCACTCCCATTGCTCCCCGGGCGCTGTACAATAGCTGCCCACTGCTCCTAGTACTAGACTCCTTGTACTAGGATGGGTTAAATGCAGAGGCCAAATTTCACTGTGTGTGCTGTGTGCTCTGCATGTGTGACCATTAAAGAGGGTTTCATCCCTCCCTATTCTATTCTATTCCTATTTTCCACGCTAGTAAAAGTAGCAATACTACACTTTAAAAGCACTTTGTTACAAGTAAAAGTCCTGCATTCAAAATCTTACTTAAAGTGGACCTATCATGCTATATTTGAATAATATAGTGTAGGACCATACCTATATAAGGCATATTTATACTTTTTTTTTTTCAAAATACCAAACAGATCATGCATTTTAGCCATGCCTCATTTCGCTCAATTTGAAAAATGTTAGCTCTGTTTTTGCAAGGGCTGATTCTGTGAGAACAGCACCATCTACAGACCTGGCATATGTAATACAGCGTCTCCAGCGCTTTCGAACGGCAATGGCCGTGGCTGTCTCCTCCTGATTGGTGGAGTTGGCCCAATAGCCGTAGCGCCACCGTCCTGACGTCAGGAAAGTGTTCAAATCTGCATCAGTTTTTATCAGATCCGTTGCAGCCCCGTTTTTAGAGATTTGGGTATGGAGGAAAATAGAGAGGGTTGTGTTTTCTGACACTTGGTGAGTTCTCTGGAACACCGGGGACACATATTCATGTTTAAAAGACGTACAAAAGTGCATTTTGCATGATAGGTCCCCTTTAAGTAAAAGTAGTCCATATGCGTAATGGCCCATTTCAGAATCGTAAATATATAGAGATACTGGGTCACTATTATGATTATTCATTGTTTTAATCACTGCTGTTGATTGTAGAGCTAATTTAATATATCTTCACCTAAAATGATATGTGAAAGTTTATCTAATAATTGATTTATGATCCACCACTGCGCCTAAGTTCCGTACTCCTCACACACTTACAGTTTCTAAGACATGATGTTTGACGTGTCGTTATTCTTTCCCCCTTGATTGTAGAATACACCTGTGAAAGGCAGCCAGGCGGAAACAGCTGAAGAAGAGTCGGTCCATAAAGAGAGCTCTGAATCTCCATTGGAGGTGATTGAAAGAGACGCTCACGGGCAGGAAGAGGAGACAAACACAGCTGTTGAAGGTGAAGTCGTGGGACAAGAGTCGAGTAAAGACGATGAGATCCAAAAGGACGAGCCTCCTGCTCCTGCTTCTGACTCTCTGGCTGCACCGGAGGCCCAACTGGAGGCCCAACCGGAGGCCCACCAACCGGAAGCCCAACCGGAAGCCCAACCGGAAGCCCAACCGGAAGCCCAACCGGAAGCCCAACCGGAAGCCCAACCGGAGGCCCAACCGGAAGCCCAACCGGAAGCCCAACCGGAAGCCCAACCGGAAGCCCAACCGGAAGCCCAACCGGAAGCCCAACCGGAGGCCCAACCGGAAGCCCAACCGGAAGCCCAACCGGAGGCCCAACCGGAAGCAGGCCAGGCGACAGACGCCAGGGATGATTCAGCTGAAACTGTCCTGGAGGCCTCGGAAGAGAACATGGACGTCACTGCATCCCCAGCAGGAGATGATGTGACTCCTGCTGATGAAGGAAGAAAGCCATCCATCTCTGAGGGGAAAGCAGCTTCCCAGGAGACGGCCCTGCCCGAGCTCCCTAAGGTCAGATCTATTTCTGTAGCTCAGGTCTCAATCCTCCAACATCTTATTTTATAACTTAGTTTATATTTCAGTTTCAGTTCCATTGTACAAAAAAAATAATATATATAATAATAATAATAATCCACCTTTTTTTTTGTTATCAGGTTACTCAAGCGATGGTTAACGCACTGCTTGTGGAGTGCAGAACTCACCATCCCAACAACAGAGCAGCCGCTAACGGAGAACCAAGGGAAACCCAGACGGAGACAGAGCAGGGGGAGAAAACAGCTGAGGAGACAACAGAGCCCGCCAACAACAACACAGAGGAGGGGGGGAAGATGCAGGAGAGGGAGAGAAAAGAGAGGGAGGCCAGGAAGGAGAAAGAGGTGAGGGAGAGAGAGAGGAAGGACAGGGAGAGAAGGGCCTTGGAAAAGGAGGAGAGGGCCAGGCGGGAGAAGGAGGAGAGGGCCAGGAGGGAGAGGGAGGACAGAGCCAGGTGGGAGAGGAAGGAGAGAGACAGAAGGGACAGGAAGAGAGCGCACGGGGAGGGGTCAAGGTCCTATGGAAGATCAGGGGGGTACAAGCAGAGCTCCTGGAGGGAGGAACAGAAGAACAGAACGGTAAGATGCGGCTGTGAGCTGAAGACGTGTTGGAACTCTTTCCTCTTCATCCTCTTCCTCACTTCTACTGCTTATTTTATTTATTGTCCCGTCATAAACTCAGGAGGAGGAGGAGCGTGACGACTTCCCCTTCAACATGAGTGACTTTGTGACGCTGGATGAAGTTGGAGATGTGGCAGACCTTCCTTCCTCTCCTCCCTCTGGTCCCACTGAAACAGCAGGGGGGGGACAGGCTGCTCCCACATCTGTCCTGCAGGCTGCTCCCACATCTGTCCTGCAGGACACTCCAGAGGTAAAGTATTAATACATCAAACTTCCCTCCCCCCCCCTTTATTCAAGAAAATACATATAATGTTTGATGTACATCAAACATTATTTTCACACAAAATATTGACATGAGGAGTAAAATAATACGTAGGAAGAGATATAAAGATTAATAGTGATACAAATAAAAGAAAAAATCAGACATGAACATTTCAGAGTAAAAGAGTGATAAAATAAATTACAAATTGCTTCTTCATGTTAATTACAGAAATTACAAGAATAGTCAGTTTGACATCTTTTTAGTGTCTTGTTTACAGGATATATTTTATGAATACATCAAACATCTCACTTCCATTTCCACAATGCAATGACAACATGGTCCTCTCCATGTTTTCTGTTTGTAGGACACGCCCATGGAGGTCACAGCAGAAACAATGATGTCTGAGACCCCGGGGCCCCGGCCTGAAGAGCACGCATCAGAGTGTGAAGCTGTGACCATGGTGACAGCTGAGACTTCAGATGGTTTAGTGTCTTCAGAATCAGCAGATTCACAAACACACGTGCCGACATGTCAACAGGCTGACATCACTCCTGACACAGGTACAGCCTCACACTGATTTCACCTTTTTAATGAAGAGAAGGAAACAGCCTCTTAAGGTGCGTTCACACCGGGCGCAAAGGAGCGATAGATTTGCGTAACGCTGTCTTGTGAAAGCCAATTAGCGGGGAAAATCTCAGCCTCTCGTTACTGACTTTATTGAATCAGAAAACCAAACCAAAACAGTAGCTGTTTGCTCTGGGCGACGGTACACCGAGCTCACAGTTCCTCATATCTGTTCCGAAACTAGACTAGCTTAGCCTAGCCTGATCGATCTTATCTCCATTCAGAAATCACTTATTTTCAAAGTTTTGTGTCTGCAGTTTTGCAGACACACTCACCAAAGCATTAATTCATGTTTTTAACTATCCAGTATAAGTATGTAGTTATTTCGGCATCATTTTGAAACATGTATTACAATGTGCCTTTTTTTGTTGGTATCTACCATGGTATCTACATGGAGATAAGCCCCGCCTCCTCGCCAGTGTGTCTAGCTTGATTGACGCGAGTAAACACAAATGAACACCCCAGCCAAACTCGCGCAAGTGAATTAATGCAAAAATGTGCTTCGCGTCCGGTGTCAACGCACCTTCAGATCTTTGATTGTTTAACATTGTTGATCATTTTGGCTGAAATGTGTTGTTATTGTTTAGAAGCCACTCTGGACTCCAACACTGAGGGTGAAGTGCTTCCTGCAGCCCAGTCCTCAACACATGAACCAGCAACAGGAACAATGACTTCAGAGAGTGAAAGAGAGGAGAAAGAGGACAAGGTGTCGGCAAAAACTGAGGAAGAGGAGACGGTTAAGGATGAAGAGGAGAAGATAAAGGATAAAACTGAAAAGATAAAGGAACATGACAAGCTGAAGGATGAAGAGGGCAACGCAGAGAATCAGGAGAAGATGAATGATGAACAAGAAACAACAGAGGAGCAGGAGAAGATAAAGGACGAAGAGACGGGGGCTCCTGCTGTTGAGACAGGTAGGGTTTCCTTCAGTTGTGTCATCTCCAAAAAGATTAGATTTACCACCTCAGGACAAACGTGAAATACATGACTACCCTGTTGAGCTAAATCCAAACATGAGGTAACTCTCCCTACGGTTTTGAAACATTTGCAGTGTTGTGGAGGGTTCACTGGTGCTGCTTTAATAGTAGAGATGGCATGATTCCACTTTCAATTATAAATCGCTTAGTGACAAATTGGAAAATCTGTTGGAATCAAAATCAAATTCACACCTGGCGGTTATGTCAATGTTCGAGTGCTGCTTTTTAAATAACTACAGGTGATTTGAAAGAGGACAACTGTCATTACCATTCAAAAAATATAAGGTACATGTTCTCAAACTAATACATCCCATATATGTTTTTGGAAATGTAGCAAGCCATATAAGTTTCCAATTCTTTTTTTTATAATGAATACTTAAACACAGCACATTGACACCTGCAAAAGCCACCAAGTGTAGTTGTTCTGTTAAAGACACAGTAGATGTGGCCATGGTGTCTAGGAAAGCGCCGCTGAAGGCTTTGGTAAAACACAGTCGATGTGATAGTTATTGTATAGTTATTTTCAGAAACGTTCAAATAAGGGGGTGTTAAACAAATAATGAGAGACTTGCCGATCCCGCTTTTGATTCTGAAGATCAAAATCTGATTTTAAATGATTTTCTATTCAGTATTGAAATCGTCACACCACTGTTAAATAGACTCTAGCAGTGGAGTTAAAAGGGCCGTCAAAATATTCTCCTCTGGATCTGCACCTTTTCAGATGACTTGTTTGCCATTAAATTCAAATTCATTTGACCTCTGTCTACTATTTAAGCTCGTAAACCAATCTCTGACTGAAAATGAGGCAAGCTACATTTATGAACAAGGTTTCTAAGCATGCTGAAATAGAAATATCGTGGGAAAGTTAAAACAAATGTATTTTAATACTCTATTTTAAATTCTATGATCTCAATATTTAGTCTTTTATATAATATATCTTTTTTTAAATAATCGTTTCCTTTAAAAATATTTCAGGGATTCCGCAAAGTCCCACTAGAGGGAGCTGACGTATTGTAGCCAACCGTTTGAGAAGCAGCGGTGTATTAGAACATGTGAGTGGCAGCAGGGCCTTAGTGGGTAGAGACTCAGGCTTGTTACCGGGACATCTTGAACGTGTGGACAACATGTAGATGTATTTAACAAGCAGAGGGTTGTATTGGAAGCGCCTATATTTATTATTGTAATGCTTACGGTCCTAATTGTCCTCATCTGGGATGGTGCTTAATCTGTGTGCTATGTAGCTGCTAGGATGGATGCAGAGTAAAGCAGCACGAGGTCCTGGAACCAGATGAATAAGATCTCTCTCTCTCTTTCTTTCTTCAGGAAAGCACGAGATGTCTGAAGTTGAAAACACAGCAGAGGAGAGTGTGAATAAGAAAACAAAGATGGACACTGCCATGAGCACAGGCTACTCCCTCCCTCCCTTTGACCCCACGAGCCCAGTTGGTAAGACCCATGTCTGTATTTATTTACCATGCCTGCCATTATATTTCTACAAAAGTGTTCATCAGCTTTTTGCCTGTGTGTGCTCCCACAGGTATGGAGTTCTTGACCCCAAAGACGGGTTTCTTCTGTAAGGTGTGTAACAGGTTCTTCAACGGAACCAAAGAGGCAGAGATAAACCACTGCAAGACCCTCAAACACTACGAGAGCCTGCAGGTAGGCAACATGCACACACACATACCTGTGGTGGTTTCGTGGTGAGGACCCTCAGGACATATTGCATCCATACTAATCACAATTAATCCCAACCCTTAGCCTTTCTCTAAACTCAGTCTAATGGCGCATTTCCACTACACGGCCTCGCTCGGTATGGCTAGGCCTTGTTAGGACTGGCTCACTTTGTGGCGCATTTCCATTACAGTTCAGTAGCTGGGGCAGTATCTATAGTAACGCAGTGTAGGCGGAGCCGTGACGTCATCTTCAATGAGAAACACAAAACCAACATCAGCCGTTAGCTGTTAGCACTCAGAGCTCACAGCTCCTCATATATGTTCAGAAACTAGACAAAAGTTAAACAAGTACAAACCACAGACTGCCTGTGTCATGGTGAATACAGTCGCTGCTTTATTTATGTCTGTATAGGCCGTTGTTGTGACTGTGGACGGTCGGAGCATATACTGCGCTAGCTTAGCCGATCTCCATTTAGAAAACACGCATTTTAAAAGGTTTTTCGCCTGCCGTCTGTCTGCAGACTTGTCAAAGCATTAATTCATGGTTTTTACTAACCGGTATCAGTATGTTGTTACTTCGGCATCATTTTGAAACGTGTATTACAATTAAATCACGGTCAAATATGTTCATTTTGTTGTAGTTGTAGCCCGCTTGCCAGCGATTCTCTCTCTAGTTTAGCATACTCAGCCCGACTCAGCCTGGTTGTTGGCCCGGAAAGAACCTCGATTTTATGGGGCCAGAAAAACTGTGAAATAGTACCCACTAGCCGGAACTACGCCAAGTGGAAACGCAACCAAAAACGGGCCCCGCACGGCTCGGCACGCTTAAACCGCGCTCCGCGCTGTAGTGGAAGTGCGCCATAATAGAGTGCAGTGATGACGTCTGTTTGAAGACCAGACCTGACAGTTAGCATCGCAGGGCTCCTTCAACAAAAAGCTATGAGAGTTCCCCTCTGGATTCCGGTATATTGCAGAAAATATGCTCTGTGGTTAACACACGTTTATGATGCGCAACACGTTTTGTTCAGCAGGATAATCTCAAATACAATTTACCTGAATTAAAAAGCTAACGCTAGGCTAAAAACAAACGGTCACATGGCTGCATATCAGGTAAAGGCGGATTGTGTTGCTGTGATGACGTTTAGGAAGCTCATTTAGCTAATTGTTTGTTTTTAATAAGCTTCGGACATGCAGGAGTGAAGCATCTATTGGCGTGCTTTATGTCATAGAACAAAACGTGCCCATTTTCTTAAGCTCGTGTTAACCACACACTTTCCTAAAAACTTCAAGACGATGGAACGTGAAGTGCTAAAATGATAAGTATTTTCCAGGTTTTAGACTCTTTACCACTCCATGATAAACCTTTCAAGAGGACCAAATGTCCTCACTCTGTAAAAACCTTGTTCCTCACGGTCAGAGGTGGAAGAAGTACTTCGATGTAGAGGCACCAAAGCAGTTGTTCAGATTTAATGGCACAAAAGAGAAAACAACCTAGCCTGGAGGTGTACAATGACTCTGGTTGGCTGTAAAGAAGAACAAATGGACACTCGCAGTGTTAATAGCTCCAACAGCCAAACGTTGAAGGTCTAATCCTGCTTCCCTGTTCTCTCTCTTCTAGAAACACCTGCAGACCATGGACACAGCCAACCTGAATACCTGAATGTGGCTTTGGAAATCTTCACTGAATGTATCATTCCCCTCCTCTTGTATTGTCTCTTCATTTCAAGGTTCCAGATTCTCATGTTGATCTAGATTAGTGTCAGTTTGAATATGTATTATAGATTTTTCATTTACGATTTTAAGAGAAACATGTTGAAGATGGCTGGCAGTAAGAACTGTGCACAATCAATAAACTGTTTGAGTAAACTGTGCGTTATCACTCCTTCACTGCGTCTGTTCACACGGTTAGAGCTCTGACACAAAGTGAACGTCACTGGGAGTTCGCTCTTCTCAGATCACTAACTGCATACTTGTTCGCGGTTGTGACCAAACACACACAAAAATAAACTTTGACTTTAATAAATTTATGTCAACAGATTTAACATAATTGTATTAGGTTAGTTAAAAGCAATACTTTTAAGCTTAAATAAAAAGGTTAGGTTCAACTTAATATTATTGCTTTCAACTAACCTAATACAGTTATGAGTAATACATTTAATAATGTTGACATTTAAGTCAACATTTCAGTTTTTTCATTGCAGAATGCTACATTAGTAGAGGAACTGTTTGTAAGATTGCCCAACCTGAGGTTACACACATTTTTGTACAACTTTAAACATTGCATAAATTGTCTAGTTCCTGGAATATACTGTAGAAAGATTTTACTGCAAAATGAGTTTGGATATTGTTCATAAACAAAAGTAGTAAATATGTAGGCCTCTAAAAAAAGTGGTCCGGTATTACATTAGCAAAGGTATAGTGCAGATTAAGGAAAAAAGTTGACTTGCATATTATATTGAAAAAGTAGGCCGACGTTTTTAATAACGAAAAACAAACTAAGTAGAGCATTGTAAAAAAAAAAATTTAGTGACCATTTAAAAATATAGGAGTAGCTGGTACTGTTGACAGATTGTAAATAAATTGTAAGAAAATAAGGTGTAAATTGCACGAGGGCATATTGTACATGACTCTTAATTGCACACAGCTTTATGTTTACTGCATCATATCTCTGTATATAGTGATCAGAATGTCTCTAAATGTGAACTGCATGGTGCCAGCCAGTCATTGCATACACAAAACAATAGTAGTACCTTTGTTCCTCTTCAATTAGAATTTTAAATATGTTTTCACATCATACCAGATCTTTATCATGGGTTTTAAAATTAGATTTTTGTTTGTTTGCTTAAAGGTGGGGTAGGTAATTTTGGAGAAACCGGCTCGAGTGCGCTAAAATTTGAAAATACACAGCTGGAAAAAATCTGCCACTTCCTTACAGAGCCCCTCCTCCAACACACAGAAGGCTGACAGGCAGGTAGGCTATCCAGTTATTTTAGCCGGGCCGGCTAAAATGATTGGTCGTGCTTTTTACAGTACTACGGCTTCCACAGATGATATTTTTGTATGGATTTTTTTGTCAAAGCACTTCAGATATTCATTGCTATCGGGATCTTAAGAGCATTCCATGGAATATAACAAAAAGTGTATCTCGAGCCGGTTTCTCAAACTTACCTACCCTACCTTTAAGTTTTCTTTCGATATCTGAATACATGTATAATGGAAGAGGTCGTTTCAAACAATGAGATTCAATTTCAGTCCAATGAGGAGACTCCTTTTAGAAAAATAGAACATAGTTCTCAGTTGCACAGCCCAGTAATACCAAATGACATGTGGACACTAAACCTCCTCCATCATATGGTCAATACAGTAAAGACAAAGGAAGTCCTGACCTCATAGTATTCCATATTAATTTAACCATTTTCTTTTGAATTTTTGAGAAAACATTTAATGGAGTTGGCAGGGGAATATTTTGAAATAAAGTGAATTTTTAAAACATTGATTCTCCCAATTATAGATAATGGTAGTGCCATACAGTACATATATCAATTACAATACACCAGACAAAAGTAGGACACTCCTCTTCATCATTGAATTCAGGTTTCATTCAGTCCCATTGCCAGTGGCGTTTTTATATGTACAAAAGTGGTGGGGCACAAAAAACGTAGATGTCTATATATAAGCTTCTGCAGTGACGTGCAGTGAGGTTCATGGCTGCTGAGGCACTGGTACTGACTCTTCAGGTTTACAAATATATTTTGACCAAAATCAAAATATAATATTTTCAAAAGCTTTTTTTGTCTGATGCTTCGATTAATTTTAAACAGACCGTTCAACAAAAAGATACCCAAAAAATGTAATTTTATCATGTAAATATTGAATTGTTCTCTCTTAGTAAGATCCCATTTTCAATAAGATTGTGGTCTTCCCTTGACTTGAAGATGAAGTCAATTTGCCTATCCTCCTGGACAAAAATCTATTACTTTTTTGTAAAAGTCCTCCTTATCTTCTTGTAGTTTCAAAAGTCTATCATAAATCTAATCGATAGATTTATGATTAGAAAATTATAAAAGTAGGGTAGACATGTGGATATTATCCGGCTGAACAAAACGTGCATTTATCTAAAGGCCCAGACACACCAGGCAGTCACCAGAGAACTCGCCGACACAGACACCGACAGTTCCATCGACGAGTTCTCCTGCGTCTTGGCCATGTGTCGCACTGGAACACACCACAAAGACTTCAGCCGACCACGTACGAACTGCGCATGCGTGAGTGGCAATAACTCTCCTTACCAGCAGGCGGCGGTAGTGTGTATTCGTCATTCAAAAGAGGCAACAACCGGAAGACAGAGAAGAAGAACAGACTGATATAAACAAACAACAAATAGCGTGTGCGTTCCATTTTCACTCTCGTCCATCGAAAACATGTTTTAGAATATAAAAATACATGAATGATGAAATGAGCACATAAAGTGCAGACATACTATAAAATCACAGTTAATAGACCTGCATCTGATGATCGCAGTGTTCTGGCGGGTGTGTAGTTCATTGAGTCAGCAATGTAGTAATGTACTGTATGTAATGTAATAATGGCCACTTCTTGCTAAATTTACATTTCCATGTGATGCTTTTATCCGAGGCGACTCACAATAGGTAAATGAACAGCAGTAGACAGTATCTCATTTACTTAGACACTGTACTTAAGGACAATGTTGAGGTACTTGAGACTAATCCTGCAACTTTATACTGACAAATAAACCGATGAGATGAAAAACCGGACTTGACCAAACAAATCACGGAGCTCTCAGCAGAGGACAGCCGGGGACACTCCCGCCGATATCAGAGATGTCCCTGCTATGTGTGGGAGGTAAGAGAGGACATTTAAGGGCTATGTTTGATGTCTTTAAGTATCACCTGCTGGGGTTTAGCTGCTGTCCTGTGCCTTCTTAAATCGTTTGTTTACGTCCCTCACTTCCGTTTCGCTTCTCATTTGCTAGCTGAACAGCTGATCAGAGTGGTTTCTTGGCCCGATAGCTTGTGTCCGACAAATGGCCGATTCAACATCGGCCATGTGTCGACCGTGAAAGGCCAAATAAGGCGTGTCACGGCCGAGGGTTCGGGACACACCAAATTGACTTTGGGCGACAGGGCACGCTTTGTCGCCAGACAACCGAAGACGGCCGATATCGGCCTGGTGTGTCTGGGCCTTAACAGGTACGTTTCCCACAGATCTTATTTCGAGCTATTTTCTAAAATCCTATGGAAAAATCTCCTTGCTTTTTTGTCGAGGGAAGCCATGCGCAGCTTACTTCCGGGTTTTAGGACTTGTCACTGCACCTCTCTCGTCTCCTCTTCACACACCACACTTTTCGCGGCACACGTACTTACAGCCAATCAGCTCTGAATTATGTGAGATGACGTATGGTGGGGATGGCAGCTCAGTGCCCCTATGGTCATTATTTTTTTGCCACACACATTAAATTGAAAAATACTCTGAGCATGCGCAGTGTAGTTTTTACAGTCACCGTTCACTTAGACAGTGAGAGGGAGGGGCATGATCGGATTTTGTCCCACATGGCTCAAAACGGCACTGTAGACACTAATTAGAAGAACACAGACTAAAACAGCAATATACAGACGAATCAGATGATTAAACATGATCTTAAAATATATTTCTATTTTTTTGTAATCATTATTTGTAATACTTTCTGCTGACACTAGGTGGGGCTGTGCCCCAACTGCCCCTAATGACCAGTCGCCACTGCCCATTGCCACAGTTGTGCTGAGGAGCAGAGTGCGTAAAAGTGGCCAAAGCTCTGCTGACTCAATAGCTGCAGAGTTCCAGCTCTGGCATTAATATCAGCACCAAACTGTGGAGCTTCATGGGTTTTCATGGCCGAGCAGCTGCATCAAGCCTTGCATCACCAAGCACAATGCCAAGCGTCAGATGGAGGGGTGTAAAGCACTGTACTCTGGAGCAGAGGAAACGTGTTCTGGGGAGTGACCAATCACGCTTCTCTATCTCGCAGTCTGATGGACGAGTCTGGGTTTGGCGAATGCCAGGAGAACGTTACCTGCCTGACTGCATTGTGCCGACTGTAAAGTTTGGTGGAGGAGGGATAATGCTATGGGTTGTTTTTCTGGGGTTGGCCTCGGCCCCTTAGTTCCAGTGAAGGAGATTCTTAATGCTTCATCTTACCAAGTCATTTTGGACCATTCTATGCTTCCAACATTGTGGAAACAGTTTGGGGAAGGCCCTTTTCTGTTCCAGCATGACAGTGCCCCACAAAGCAAGGTCCATAAAGGCATGGTTGGATGAGTTTGGTGTGAAAGAACGAGGGGTTACGTATGGCATTATTTTGCTATATAACCCTTGTTATATAAGCACAGGCGAAGCTCTCTACTGGACTCTATGGGTACTCCCCTTGATCATATCATGCAAGCATTTATCCACTGAGACTTCTATAGACGTAGCCGGCCCCGGGGCGGGCCTACCTGAATGCGCGCGCATCTCACCGCATAAAAGGAGGCCTCGCCTCCTGACTGTCATCCTACACTTCTCTTCAGCAAGCAGCATAGGACAGACAGGGCCCTGAGTAGAGGGCTCCGCCTGTGCTTATATAACAAGGGTTACCATACGTAACCCCTCGTTATATCTCTCACAGGCTCCGCCCTCTACTGCACTCTATGGGTACAGTGGGCGGAGCTCCGATGTATACACGCGCTGTCGTCCAACAACAACACTGTTCCATCTCACTGTCCCTGACTGGCTTTCTGGTTAGCAGCCGCTGCGCCTCACTCACCTCTCCCTCGGTTGTAACCGTGGAGAAGTCAGGGCTGCGGCTGACAGAGCACACTCTGACGCGCTTACCTCGCGAAAGTGTGCTCGGAAAACAGCGCTCAGGGCTCTCACCCCCCCTTCCCGCCCATAGGTGGACGGAGAGAGTCCTCAGCCCTGTATGGGCTCACTATGCACCACCTCCCCCGAGTCCCTAAGGACCACGGGGAGAGCGCAAGTGCCCCATATCCCCCACACTCAGACACGCTTACCTCATGAAGAACGTGTATGGACTATGACGTGGAGGGCTCTCCCCTCCTGCCCTAAAGCAGGGGGAAAGAGTCCTCCAGCCCCTGGGCCCAGTGCGCGCCACGGGGAGGGGGTCAGATGCCCACTGACCCACAGCCCCTCTCCCTCCTCACCAGTCCTGTGTTGCCCCAGCAAGCACAGACGATGAAAAGGAGCCAGACATGTCCAAGAGATACAACTTTATGAAGGGGCCTGGCGTTGACCAAGTGGCCGTGCATATGTCCTCCACACTCACGCCGTTAAATAAGGCTGTTGACACAGCCACAGCCCGTGTAGAGTGTGCACGGACCCCCGTGGGGAAGGCTCTCCCCGCCTGTCCGTAGGCATGTGCAATGCACTCGCAGAGCCAGCCTGCCAGGCGTTTCTTGGACAGGGCTTTCCCGGTCACCCCGCCCCCGAAGAACACAAATAGCTGTTCAGTGCATCTAAGGGCAGCCGTGAGCTCCACATAACATGCTAGCGCTAGCCCCACTATGGGGTGGAAGATTAAAGCCCCCCAACTGAATAGCCCTCGACCTGAACGCACTCCTTAGGCTCTTGGGCACAAAGGAGGGGTTCGGTCTGAGTGTCGCCCCGCTCCGGTCACCCCGGATCAACAAGCAACTCGGGTGCACCGATAGAGCGGTTAACTCGGACACTCTCTTGGCTGACGTTAAGGCAAGTAGCAACGCTGTCTTCCACGACAGTGCTTTCAGGGAGGAGAGCTCCAGAGGCTCAAATGGTTCTGAGACCAGAGCCTCGAGCACCAGCGGCAGGTCCCACTGCGGGGCGGAGGCGTGCACTCCTGGGCGCAGCCTCCTGACCCCCATAGATCCCCAAGGAGATCATCTCGGTCCTTCTTGGTCAGTGCGGTCAAACCTAGCCACACGTGACGCGACGCCACGGTGGCCAGGGACATCACACGACCGGCTGCGGTAGCCATACCGTGGACCAGATTATTCATCTGGCCCACGCAGCGGTCCGAGTAATCACTCCCGTCCGTAGGCGGGGAGGCAGGGATGTCCTGCTGAGGGGTGATCAGCGATGACTCCCAACACGCCAAGATTACTGGCCGCCGCCGCCGCCATCTGCGCTCCGAGCCTGAACATCTTATCCAGATATTCGAGGATTTCATGGTCACGCGGCAGCAGGGGCAGGGGCCTTCTCCTCTCTGCCCACCCGGCTGCCTGCGGAAGCAGATGGGCCGCCAGGCTTTCATCCAGGGGGGGCACACCGGGACACTCCGTGTCCGAGTGGCCCTGCACCCTGAGGATTCCAGCCCATGCTGCCACTGGAGCCTTCGTCCTCAGTGGCTGTCGCCACGTCGCCTCCACACACCGCCAGATGTCTGGCAGGGGGGCGAAACGAAGGCAGGCTGCGCCGGACGGGCCGGGCCGTAGAAGCCCTGACGTAGGTGGCTCACCGGCCTCGCTGGCAGCGGTGGGGGAAGCGGTAAGCCTACACGCTCCGCCGCCATAGTCATCACCGCCGGGAAGTCCTGCCGCGCAGACCTGTGCTGCGGGCCTTCCTGGCGGCCGCCGGAAGTATCAGACAACGAGGTGTCGTCATCGTCCCTCTCCCCGACGAGCGGGCCCGTCCGGTGGCATGGCGAACACGAAGGGCACTCCCTCATTGTGCTCCTCCATATCCACCACCCCGAGTTCTGGGTCCTCCGGCGAGACATGGCACTCCTCGAAATATTCCAGCCGCTGGCGGCGGCTGAGCCGAGGAATTAGGCGGCAGGCGTTGCAGGCCGGCAGCGGGCCCACATTGGCCGCCGCATGGTCAGACCCCAGGCACTCCATACACCGACGGTGGAGGTCGGTACCTACAATTACGCCCAGGCACGAAGGGCAGGGTCGCTGCTCCAACAATGGTGAGTACATTTTTTTTCACTTTCTCTTTCCGACTCTCTTCACTCAGTTGTTCTCTTGCTTGCTGAAGAGAAAGGGCTGACAGTCAGGAGGCGAGGCCTTTTTATGCGCGCATTCAGGTAGGCCCGCCCCGGGGCCGGCTACGTCTATAGAAGTCTCAGTGGAAGAATGCTTACATGATATGATCAAGGGGAGTACCCATAGAGTCCAGTAGAGGGCGGAGCCTGTGAGAGATATAACTTGACCTCAACCCAATGAACACCTTTGGGATGAACTAGAACGGAGAGAGCCAGCCTCTCGTCCAACATCAGTCTCTGACCTCACAAATGCTCTTCTGGATGAATGGGCAAACATTCCCACAGACACACTCCAAAATCTTGTAGAGAGCCTTCCCAGAAGAGTGGACGCTGTTATAGCTACAAAGGGGCAAAATGCCTAAGAATTTGGCATGGGATGTCATAAAAGCTCCTGTAGGTGTAATGTGTAGGTGGCCTGATACTTTTGTCTATATAGTGTATGTACACTAGGGTTTAATGTGCAGGTAAAATCCCCCGCTATAAAGTGTTGTCCTGTAAGTGATGAGAGAGTAAGGAACAAATCTTCAAAAAATGTAGGGTCATCTATGTTGGGGCCATACACATTAACTAGATGTTGTAACAGTAGAGAGCCCTGAACAATCAAATATCTTCCTCGTTTATCTTTGATTACATTTGCACTTGAAATGGGACTGATTTATGAATAAGAATCATAACTCCTCTTCTCATTTTGTACCATCCTCTTCAAATAGATGAGTTTCTTGAAATACAAGTATATAGGCATAGCCTGTGAGTTGTTCCTATCTCTGAAATGAATTATAATCTAGTTAATATTCAGTCATGGTAATCTGTAGCGCTATTTATAGATTTGCAGGAAATTGCTGCAGTCCTGTGTTACACGCTGGCTTATTACATTCCGTCGCAGCTCTGTTCTGCCTCTCTGTTTGAACTATTTCAGTTCATGCCCCCTCGTTTGCTTTCCTTCTTCATCAAATCCTTTCATTATCTTGAATACTCTCCTTTTCTGTACTCGAGCGATGGCAGTCTTAGTATCTTCAGGCGATGCTAATATGGCAGGTTTCTTAAGTTGGGTATCAACTCTTCACTAGACCTTCACTGGACCTTCTCTATCTCTCGATTTGATCTTTCCTATATCTGGGGTGCCATACAGCGTTTCCATATTCCAAATGGGGGTGAATTAGAGTGGTGTATAGTCTAGGCAGCGTTGTTTCGTCTATGCAGGTGAAGGTTGCCTTCAGTAGTCCTAACATCCTAGAAGTTTGTTGACTGCATTTGCTTATGTTTACTGAACTTAAGCTGCTCGTCTACCTTTACTTTAAGCAGAGCTGTGTGTGTCTCGTCTTCTTACGTGGCCGCCGTAACCGGAAGACCCGATCCTAAACACTTTAACATTACTGATCAAGTATTATTCATAACATTTAGCTGTTTTTTAAATAATGCTAAAGAGGGGGGAAATAAAGTGTAAATCTTATCAAATGTGTTATTCACTTAACAGCAGATGTTCGTACATTGTATGAGATTATCATTACCTAATGCACAGATCAGAATCAGAATTATTTTTATTCCCAAGTATATTTACATACGCGGAATTTGCTTTGGTATATATGGTGCATACTAGATGATGAAGCTTAACGTTTTACTCAAATGTCGGATGGAAAAAGTACTCCATATACTTTGTAGATGCATCACAATCACCTGCACATTATCTTTGTTTGCAAGTTTGAACCTGAGAGAAGACCACAAATAACTAATGGCACCATCATGTTGATGAGTTGAAGCCCAGAATCTGACAGCAGCGTGAACATGGCAGGAACAGTGTGTCCGTGATCTGATTTGAATGAGTTATTTATCGTGTTTTGTTTAATGCTTCCCAAGAGGTTTCATAATGTGTCGTTAGGATAAGTGAGCCTTTAGTCAAATAACCAGACATGCAAAGTGTTCTGGATCAAATTAAATCTGTGATTGAATAGAACCAGCTGCACACACACTCACACACAGCATGTAGCTATACGCAATGATAGATATTGGATGTACACTATTATTATTACTACTGTTTTATTATCCAGATTGCAGACTGTTTGAACGGTGAGTAAAACACTATAAACATAATAATGTATATTATTACTTAATAATAACCATTAAATATTATATTCGACTTCAGTATTTTAACTGTTAACAAGCATACAAGTAATAGTTCAAATGTCAACAAATGTAATATAAGCTATGTTTGTATTTATTTAAATTATGACCAAAAGTGTTAAAAGTATTGAATAATCCTATAATACAGTATCATACTCAAAAGAGAAATGTGGGTCTGAGAGCTGGAACGGTAAGAAATGACGCATTTAGAGGGAACAGCCTAAAATAGAAAAAGATGTAAATAGTCAGCATAGAACGCATGCTACAAAGTATTCCTACACTCTGGTACTTCTACTTTAACTTAAGTACATGACCTGAGTACTTTTTCAACCTCTGCAACTGTGTTCTTACCCAGAGGTGGGAGAAGTAGTTAGATCTTGTTCTTTTTTGTGAACACTTTAATTATTTATTGGATCTTGATCTTGAGTAAAAGTAGAAGTACCAGAGTGTAGGAATACTCTGTTCCAGTAAAAGTCCTGCATTCAAAATGTTCCTCAAGTCAAATTAGAAAAGCATTATCATCAAAATATAGTTAAAGTACCAAAAGTAAAAGTAGTGATTGTGCAGATTGGTCCATTTCAGAATAATATATATATATATATAATAATAATAATCGATTTATTTTGTTAGCGCTTTTACAGGTGCTCAAAGTCGCTTTACAAAGATAGTGAAAAGAAAAGAACAACAAATAAATAGAGTTAAAGTCAAATTAAAATCAAGCAATACAAAAACAATCACACATTAAAAGCCAGATTGAAGAGGTGAGTTTTTGTACGTTTTGTGAAGGTGGTGAGGTCAGTGCAGTCTCTGATGGGTTGTGGGAGTGAGTTCCAGAGGGAACATATTATATATATATGATATGTTTTATAATGATTGATCATTAAAGTGTTCTCAAAGCTGGTAAAGGTGCAGCTAGTTTGAATGACTTTGTATACTGCAGGGTAGCTTGTGAATTTACTCCAGGTGGAACTAAAGTCTGATTTAAGAGTTGATTATATTTCACATCATTCATCCATATCTGTGAAGTAACTAAAGGGATTAAATACATGTAGTGGAGTACAAAGTACACCATCTACCTCTGAACTGTAGTGGGGTAGAAGTACAAAGTAACATAACATGGAAAGTATCTCAAAAGTGTTCTTAAGTACAGTATTTGAGTAAATGTACTTAGTTATACTTTACACCACTGTTCTTCCCTTTAGTGACCTCTGCTTTTAATTGTAGGTGACTGATCTTCAGAGAGAGGAAATGGCCAACATATCTGCGAGGCACCTCCCCCCTGATTTGTATTTCTACATGTTGGTGGGCTCGGCTGACAACCTGCTGGGTCTGCCTCTGAACAGCTGGGCTCTGATGCTCATCGTGTCGGGGAAGAGCAGCCTCGTCCAATCAGAGCTCCTCACTCTGAACCTGCTGGTCATGGAAAACATGTGTTCCATGTGGTATTTCTTTTCATTCGTCACTATATTTTGCCGTTTGCATTCTCTCCAGCTGATGCTGAAGTTCTACCACGCCATGTCTGTGGTGGGGAGGGCTCTGTTCCAGTGCCACGTGTGTGTGGACCGGTACCTGGCTGTGCTGCACCCAACTGTCTTCCTCAGGTCCACACACGCACACACACACGCACACACACACACACGCACACGCACACGCACACGCACACACACGCACACACACACACACACACACATGCACACACGCACACACACGCACACACACACACACACACACGCACACGCACGCACGCACTCACTCACTCACACACACACACACACACACACACACACACCACACACACACACACACACCACACACACACACACACACACACACGCACAGATAGAAAGAAGACTGACTGTAAAAACGGAATAGTTGATTTGAATTCAAATGATGTCAAAACATTTCACATAAGTAGTTGAAAGCAATAATATTAAGTGAAGTTAATATTTTAGTTTGAACTTAATATTATTGCTTTCAACTAACCTAATCTGTTAACAAAATACATTTAATTAAAGTAAACGTTTCAGTTTTTCAATGTAGACAGATGAATGAATTATTCTCTTCTTTTTATTTTCCTATTTATTATTCCACTTCTTCTCCTTCTCTATCTGCTCCTCTTTCTGTTTCTTCTCATCCTCCCTTTTTCTCTTCCTTCTCCTTTTCCTCTTTCTACTCCTTCTTCTTCTCTCCTTCTTTATCCGTTCCTGTTTTCTTCTTCTTCTTTTTCTTCTTCTCCTTTTCGTTAACATGTCCTCCTCCTCCTCCTCCTCCTCCTCCTCCTCCTCCTCCTCCTCCCTGTTCTTCAGGTACAAACAGATCAAGTATCGGGGTGCCTGTCTGGCTGCTGGTTGGCTGCTCATTATATGTAAGCAAAGATAAATGAAAGTTATTCCAGAAGTTACACTGAGCAGAATATAAAAACGCAACACTTTGGTTTTTGCTCCCATTTTTCATGAGCTGAAATCAAAGATCTAAGACTTTTTCCTATCAACACAAAAGGCCTATTTCTCTCAGGTATTGATCACAAATGTGTCTCAATCCGCCTCACAGGTGTGGCATATCCAGATGCTGATTTCGACAGCATGATCATTGCACAGGTTAGGCTGGTCACAGTAAGGCCTCTCTAAGATGTGCACTGTTCTCACACGGCACAGCGCCACAGATGCTGCTGGTTTTGAGGCATGCTGACTGCAGGAATGTCCACCAGGACTCTTTCCTGTGTAATTGAATGTTTATTTCTCTGCTATAAGCCGTCCCAGGACCTCTGGGCGTCTGACACTTTGGAGAGGTGTCCTCTTCACGGAGGAATCACGGTTTTCACTGTAGGGCAGATGGCAGACAGCGCGTATGGCGTCATGTGGGTGAGCGGTTCGCTGATGTCAACGTTATGAATCGAGTGTTCCATGGTGGCGGGGGGATTAGGGTATGGGCAGGCGTATGTTATGGACAACGAACACAGGTGCATTTCATTGATGGCATTCTGAATGCACAGAGATACCGTGAGGAGATCCTGAGGCCGTTGTTGCCACTTATCCACCAGGATCTGTTCACAATTCCTGGGAGCTGATCAACTCAATGCGAAGGAGACGTGTTGCACTGCTTGAGGCAAATGGTGGTCACACCAGATACCGGCTGTTTTTCTGAACATACCTGTGTGAGTGCTCACTTACACAGATTTAGACAAATGTGTGAACAATATTTGAGAGAAATAGGCCTTTTGTGTTCATAGAAAAAGTCTTAGATCTTAGATTTCAGCTCATGAAAAATGGGTGCAGAAGCAAAAGTGTTGTGTTTATATTTTTGTTCAGTATAATTAAGATATTCATTGTCATTCTCTCTGCTGGTTTCTAGGTTGTGGGCTCATGCATGTCTTCCTCCTGGAAGGAACAGCTCTGTTTTACATTGTTGCCCTCCTGTTCCTGGTCCCTTTCCTCCTGACGGAGCTCTTCTGCAGTGTGTCCATCGTCAGGGTCCTCAGGAGACCCGGCCCGGGGCAAAAAGAGAAGGAGGGGAACCGGCAGAAGAAGAGAGCGGTGAACATCATCTGCATGGTGCTGGTTATGCTAGTGTTTAATGTGGTTCCATTCATTCTGATGCCTTTCCTCAAGAGCGTTATAAAAGTTGACTTGACAACTATAGCGTTCACACTGTCCACTGTAGGGAGCTCAGTGCAGGCTCTCTTATTCCTCAGCAGGGCTGGGAAGCTGCCATGTTAGAGTGAGAGCTCAAATCAAAAGCTGTGTCGTAGAGTTTAGGAAATGATATATATTTGGTAAGACCAGCAGTTTAAAGTAACTAAGTAGGTTATTTGACTTTACTTGAGTATTTACATTTAAGGCTACTTTGTACTTCTACCCCACTACAGTTCAGAGGTAAATGGTGTACTTTTCCTCCACTACATGTATTTAATAGCTTTAGTTAGCTAACCAACTATAAGGGCAAAACATCTGGCACTACTAGAGCTGACGCCCACCTTGCAGAGGAGCTAAACCACTTCTTTGCCCGTTTTGAGGCTAGCAGACCCCCCCACTTTTCTACTCTGCCTCTGTCCCTGCAAACTACCAGCTCCATACCACCTCCCACTCTCAAAGAACATCAGGTGAAGCTGAGGTCTGTGAATCCTGGAAAAGCCACAGGACCCGATGGAGTACTCTGCAAAGTACTCAAAGCTTGTGCTGACCAGCTCTCAGGGGTCCTGACCAGGATATTCAACCTGTCCCTGTCACAAGCTTGCATTCCATCCGGTCTGAAAACGGCTACCATCATTCCTGTCCCCAAAAAGACACCAGTCACAGAGCTCAACGACTACAGGCCCATAGCCCTAACATCGGCGGCGATGAAATGTTTCGAAAGACTGATAGCCGACTACATCAAAGCCAGCCTCCCACCCTCCCTCGACCCTCATCAGTTTGCCTATAGAGCCAACAGATCCACGGATGATGCCATCGCCACGGTCCTTCACACAGCTGTGAGCCACCTAGAAGGCCCAGGCAACTATATCAGGATGCTGTTTGTCGATTTTAGCTCAGCTTTTAACACCATCATACCTGACATACTAGTGGAAAAACTGTCAAGCCTAGGTTTCCCCTCCATCTTATGCGCCTGGATTAATAATTTCCAAACAGACCGTCCTCAGACAGTGAAAATAGGCCCTTATTGCTCCTCCACCCGCACCCTCAGCACTGGCTCCCCGCAGGGCTGCGTGCTGAGCCCGCTACTCTACACACTCTACACACACGACTGCTCTCCCACCCACCCCTCCAACTCCATTATAACATTTGCAGATGACACCACTGTGGTCGGCCAAATATATAAGGGAGACGAGATCCTGAAGCTGTCTGCGTGGTGTTCAGCTAACAACCTACATCTGAACACAAGCTAAACTAAAGAAATCATCATAGACTTCAGAAAGCACCGTCCAGAACACGCCCCCCTTCACCTCAATGGAGAGAGAGTGGAGAGGGTCTCCACCTTTAAGTTCCTGGGGGTACAGATATCGGAGAGCCTCAGCTGGACAGCACACACCACTGCAGCAGTTAAGAAGGCCCAGCAGCGACTACACTTCCTGAGGGTGCTTCAGAGAAACCGACTGAACAAGAAGCTGCTGGTGTCCTTCTACCGGGCGACCATCGAGAGCGTGCTGTCTTACTCCATCTCTGGGTGGTATGCAGGATGCTCAGCTGCGGACAAGAAAGCCCTGCAGAGAGTGATCAGGATGGCAGAGAAAACCATCGGCTGCCCCCTGCCCTCTCTGGAACACATCTCCACCTCCCGCTGCCGCAACAGAGCTAACAAAAGAATAAAGGACAGCTCTCACCCAGGTCACAGACTGTTCTCTCTCCTGCCTTCTGGGAGAAGATACAGGAGCTTCAAGTCACGGACAAACAGACTCAAAAACAGTTTCTACCCCTGGGCCGTCAGGCTGCTTAACCACCACACATAATGCAATAACCGTAACCAGTCTCACATATACACACACTTTTAATGCACTTTATATACTATTTTTATATCAATATTTGTAACTATTTATTCCCCCGTATGATTGTTTATGTTGTCTGTCCTATTGCCGTGTTTTTTAGTGTTCTGTATGTGTTTGTATTTTTTGCACACCGGGACAGAGTTGCACTCTGAATCTCGTTATACTCTGTGTACAATGACAATAAAAGGCTTTAACTTGAACTTAACTTAACTAGTTACTTTACAGATGTGGATGAATGATGTGAAATGTAATCAAGTGTTAAATCAGACTTTAGTTCCACCTGGAGTAAATTCACAAGCTACCCTGCAGTATACAAAGTCATTCAAACTAGCTGCACCTTTACCAGCTTTGAGAACACTTTCATGATCAATCATTATAAAACATATCATATATATTATTCTGAAATGGACCAATCTGCACAATGACTACTTTTACTGTCGCTACTTTCACTATATTTTGATGATAATACTTTTATACTTTTACTTGTGTACTCATACACTCCGGTACTTCTCTAAGATCTAAGTACTTCTTCCACCTCTGGGTAAGACAATGAATAAACAATAGGGATGAAAAATGACTAATCATGATTTTTTACAAGATTTAAAATTCTAGCTGTGTTTTGGGGGGGCAGATGAAACAAGTACACGTGTGGTGTTGGAATAAAGAAATGCATGACAAACTGGTCAGAGAAATCAGAGGGGTTTTACTTTATTTATTATTTTTATTATAACATGATTCTGGATTATTAGAATGAAATCTGACAATTGACCGACACTTAACTAAAGCATGGACAGAGAGCTGGGACCCCCCTCTGTATAACGTGTGCTACACAGGCCCTGTTCTCTCTGCTTCTATCATACTGCTCTATCTGTCCCTTCTCCACCTCTTTAATAATAATATACGTTTAAATCAAAAATATTGTGTTCAACCTAATTGTGGCAGCGGGGTGTGGTTAGGGCGCCGGCTGCTGGTGTGAAGGGAGTGGCTCGGCCGGAGGCCAGACAGCTGATCGGAATCAGGTAATCAGTCACTGAATAAAAGCATGTGGTAACCTGGTTCTGGGCTGTCTTGCAGTAGGCAGGATCCTGGGAGGTCGCCGAAGGACCTGTGAAGGATCCCACACGGGCAACGTTTTGCAACCCGTGTTGTACACTTTGTTTTGGTGCTAATAAACGCCTGTGTTCAACCCAAACCCTGCTCTTTCCGTCCCTCTTTGAATCCTGTGTGAGCGGAGAGGCTCACAGTGACGCCTGAACAGGGACAATCATGTCGGAAGGAGAAACCCCGCTGGGTCAGGCCCTCCAACGTCTCGCCCACATGCAGGAGACCACCACAGCATTGCAGCGACAGCAGAGCAAGGCTCTGCTCGGGATCGCCTCGAGCCAGCGCGAGGACCGGGCCCTCCTACGGGAGCTGCTGCAGCGTCCGGCCGCCCGGGAGGCCGATCCCGCGACCAACCCGGCCCGACCGCCTTCGATTGCCCTCCAGAAATTGACGGCAGAGGACGATCCGGAGGCATACCTGGACATCTTTGAGGGCACAGCGGCGGCGTGCGGGTGGCCGGAGGAGGAGTGGGCAGCGCGGCTATTGCCCCTGCTATCTGGGGGTACGCAGTTAGCCGCCCACAGCCTGCCCGCGGCCTCTCGGCATGTGTACCGACATCTGAGGAAGGCCATCCTGAGGAAGGCCATCCTGGACCGGCTTGGCAGCACGCCAGAGGGACATCGCCGCCGGTTCCGGGCCCTCCCCTTCCAGGACGCTGACCGGCCCTTCTCATACGCGCAACAGCTCCTGGATGCAGCGAGCCGCTGGCTCCAGCCGGGGGTGCGCTCTGCAGAGGAAGTTGTCGGGCAGGTGGCGCTGGAGCAGTTAATCGCCGGCCTGCCATCTTCAACGGCGAATTGGGTCCAGTGCCATCGCCCCGCCAACCTGGAAGCAGCCGTCGTCCTCGCGGAGGACCACCTCTCGCTTCCCCGGCGGAGCATGAAAGAGGAGCCCCGACCACCGGCCGTCTCAGCGGGCAGACCCGTCCCAGCCCCGAGGAGGAGGTTTCCTGGAGCAGCTGCCCTTCCCCCACCACCACCACACGGCCCGAACCCCGCAGCCCCGACACTTCCCCCCCAAGCCCTACCTTACCCTCCTGTTTTTATCTCTCCCCAGGGTCCGGCCTAAGCTTCTGGTCGTCCGGCACCACGGGGGGCTCCTCAGACGCCAGGGCTGGATTGCTGGCGGTGCGGGCAGCCCGGCCACTTCCGACGGGAATTTCCTCTCATGGAGGTCGGACAGCTGATCCGGGTTGCGGGACCGCCAGTTGCCTCCCCCGATTTGGAAGGGACGTACCGTATACAGGTATGTATACAGGGGGGTACACACCAGGCTCTGATGGACACGGGCTGTAATCAGACGATGATCCATCAGCGCTTGGTTCGGCCTGGGGCATTGATTGAAGCATCGTGGGTGAAGGTGAGGTGTGTGCATGGGGATATTCACCAGTACCCGGAGGTGACGCTGGAAATGTCTTATAAGGGAAAAAAGCATAGAGTCAGGGCTGGAGTTAGCACTCGCCTTACGCACCCTCTGATTTTGGGAACGAATTGGCCGGGGTTTGCTCAGCTAGCGGGGGCTATGGGGGTGCGTTCACGGACGGCAGGGAAATGTGAGTTGTGTGCTGTGTTTAGTGGAGAGTCGGAGGCGGCTGACGACGTCGAGGGGGAAACGGACACGGAGGGGGCCGCGGAGGTCCCTCTGGCCCCGCTGGTGTTTCCCTTGGAGGATTTCCCCCTCGAACAGTCGAGGGACGAGACCCTTCAGCACGCCTTCGACCAGGTGGTGAGTATTGATGGCTCCCAGCTACACCCAAACGCAGCACTCACTCACCCACACTTTACGGTGGTTAGGGACAGGCTGTATCTTGTGAGCCGTGACACACAGACAGGAGATATAAATACCCAGTTGTTGGTGCCAAAAAGCCGTCGGGAAATGGTTTTCCAGGCGGCTTATTATAACCCCATGTCAGGTCACCTAGGGTACGACAAATCACTACACCGGATAATGGCCCGATTTTATTGGCCGGGCATTCGCGCAGATGTGAAGCAGTGGTGTGCATCTTGCCGTGAATGTCAGTTGGTTAACCCGCCGGCCACCCCCAGGGCGCCTTTGCGCCCGTTACCATTGATTGAGGTGCCTTTTGAGAGAGTTGGTATGGACCTCATCGGGCCATTAGACCGGAGAGCACGGGGATATCGCTTTGTACTGGTCCTAGTGGATTATGCAACGCGATATCCCGAGGCAGTGCCGCTGCGTAATATCTCTGCAAAGAGCGTCGCGCAGGCACTGTTTCACATTATCTCCCGAGTCGGGATCCCGAAAGAGATCCTGACTGACCAGGGCACACAGTTTATGTCACGCACACTACGCGAGCTGTATGAACTATTGGGCGTCCATTCAATACGGACTAGTGTTTACCATCCTCAGACCGACAGCCTGGTGGAGCGGTTTAATAAAACACTAAAGAACATGGTTCGTAAGTTCGTTCACGAAGATAGTCGTAATTGGGATAAATGGCTAGATCCTCTGTTGTTTGCAGTGCGGGAGGTGCCCCAGTCCTCCACGGGATTTTCTCCCTTTGAGCTCTTATTTGGCAGTGTGGCAGCGGGGTGTGGTTAGGGCGCCGGCTGCTGGTGTGAAGGGAGTGGCTCGGCCGGAGGCCAGACAGCTGATCGGAATCAGGTAATCAATCACTGAATAAAAGCATGTGGTAACCTGGTTCTGGGCTGTCTTGCAGTAGGCAGGATCCTGGGAGGTCGCCGAAGGACCTGTGAAGGATCCCACACGGGCAACGTTTTGCAACCGGTGTTGTACACTTTGTTTTGGTGCTAATAAACGCCTGTGTTAAACCCAAACCCTGCTCTTTCTGTCCCTCGTTGAACCCTGTGTGAGCAGAGAGGCTCACAGTGGCACCTGAACAGGGACTCATGTCGGAAGGAGAAACCCCGCTGGGTCAGGCCCTCCAACGTCTAGCCCACATGCAGGAGACCACCACAGCATTGCAGCGACAGCAGAGCGAGGCTCTGCTCGGGATCGCCTCGAGCCAGCGCGAGGACCGGGCCCTCCTACGGGAGCTGCTGCAGCGTCCGGCCGCCCGGGAGGCCGATCCCGCGACCAACCCGGCCCGACCGCCTTCGATTGCCCTCCAGAAATTGACGGCAGACGACGATCCGGAGGCATACCTGGACATCTTTGAGGGCACAGCGGCGGCGTGCGGGTGGCCGGAGGAGGAGTGGGCAGCGCGGCTATTGCCCCTGCTATCTGGGGGTGCGCAGTTAGCCGCCCACAGCCTGCCCGCAGCCTCTCGGCATGTGTACCGATATCTGAGGAAGGCCATCCTGGACCGGCTTGGCAGCACGCCAGAGGGACATCGCCGCCGGTTCCGGGCACTCCCCTTCGAGGACGCTGACCGGCCCTTCTCATATGCGCAACAGCTTCTGGATGCAGCGAGCCGCTGGCTCCAGCCGGGGGTGCGCTCGGCGGAGGAAGTCGTCGGGCAGGTGGCGCTGGAGCAGTTAATCGCCGGCCTGACATCTTCAACGGCGAATTGGGTCCAGTGCCATCGCCCCGCCAACCTGGAAGCAGCCGTCGTCCTCGCGGAGGACCACCTCTCGCTTCCCCGGCGGAGTGTGAAAGAGGAGCCCCGACCACCGGCTGTCTCAGCGGGCAGACCCGTCCCAGCCCCGAGGAGGAGGTTTCCTGGAGCAGCTGCCCTTCCTCCACCACCACCACACGGGCCCAACCCCGCAGCCCTGACACTTCACCCCCAAGCCCTACCTTACCCTCCTGTTTTTATCTCTCCCCAGGGTCCGGCCTACGCTTCTGGTCGTCCGGCACCACGGGGGGCTCCTCAGACGCCAGGGCTGGATTGCTGGCGGTGCGGGCAGCCCGGCCACTTCCGACGGGAGTGTCCTCTCATGGAGGTCGGACAGCTGGTCCGGGTTGCGGGACCGCCAGTTGCCTCCCCCGATTTGGAAGGGACGTACCGTATACAGGTATGTATACAGGGGGGTACACACCAGGCTCTGATGGACACGGGCTGTAATCAGACGATGATCCATCAGCGCTTGGTTCGGCCTGGGGCATTGATTGAAGCATCGTGGGTGAAGGTGAGGTGTGTGCATGGGGATATTCACCAGTACCCGGAGGTGACGCTGGAAATGTCTTATAAGGGAAAAAAGCATAGAGTCAGGGCTGGAGTTAGCACTCGCCTTACGCACCCTCTGATTTTGGGAACGAATTGGCCGGGGTTTGCTCAGCTAGCGGGGGCTATGGGGGTGCGTTCACGGACGGCAGGGAAATGTGAGTTGTGTGCTGTGTTTAGTGGAGAGTCGGAGGCGGCTGACGACGTCGAGGGGGAAACGGACACGGAGGGGGCCGCGGAGGTCCCTCTGGCCCCGCTCGTGTTTCCCTTGGAGGATTTCCCCCTCGAACAGTCGAGGGACGAGACCCTTCAGCACGCCTTCGACCAGGTGGTGAGTATTGATGGCTCCCAGCTACACCCAAACGCAGCACTCACTCACCCACACTTTACGGTGGTTAGGGACAGGCTGTATCGTGTGAGCCGTGACACACAGACAGGAGATATAAATACCCAGTTGTTGGTGCCAAAAAGCCGTCGGGAAATGGTTTTCCAGGCGGCTTATTATAACCCCATGTCAGGTCACCTAGGGTACGACAAATCACTACACCGGATAATGGCCCGATTTTATTGGCCGGGCATTCGCGCAGATGTGAAGCAGTGGTGTGCATCTTGCCGTGAATGTCAGTTGGTTAACCCGCCGGCCACCCCCAGGGCGCCTTTGCGCCCGTTACCATTGATTGAGGTGCCTTTTGAGAGAGTTGGTATGGACCTCATCGGGCCATTAGACCGGAGAGCACGGGGATATCGCTTTGTACTGGTCCTAGTGGATTATGCAACGCGATATCCCGAGGCAGTGCCGCTGCATAATATCTCTGCAAAGAGCGTCGCGCAGGCACTGTTTCACATTATCTCCCGAGTCGGGATCCCGAAAGAGATCCTGACTGACCAGGGCACACAGTTTATGTCACGCACACTACGCGAGCTGTATGAACTATTGGGCGTCCATTCAATACGGACTAGTGTTTACCATCCTCAGACCGACGGCCTGGTGGAGCGGTTTAATAAAACACTAAAGAACATGGTTCGTAAGTTCGTTCACGAAGATAGTCGTAATTGGGATAAATGGCTAGATCCTCTGTTGTTTGCAGTGCGGGAGGTGCCCCAGTCCTCCACGGGATTTTCTCCCTTTGAGCTCTTATTTGGCAGTGTGGCAGCGGGGTGTGGTTAGGGCGCCGGCTGCTGGTGTGAAGGGAGTGGCTCGGCCGGAGGCCAGACAGCTGATCGGAATCAGGTAATCAATCACTGAATAAAAGCATGTGGTAACCTGGTTCTGGGCTGTCTTGCAGTAGGCAGGATCCTGGGAGGTCGCCGAAGGACCTGTGAAGGATCCCACACGGGCAACGTTTTGCAACCGGTGTTGTACACTTTGTTTTGGTGCTAATAAACGCCTGTGTTAAACCCAAACCCTGCTCTTTCTGTCCCTCGTTGAACCCTGTGTGAGCAGAGAGGCTCACAGTGGCACCTGAACAGGGACTCATGTCGGAAGGAGAAACCCCGCTGGGTCAGGCCCTCCAACGTCTAGCCCACATGCAGGAGACCACCACAGCATTGCAGCGACAGCAGAGCGAGGCTCTGCTCGGGATCGCCTCGAGCCAGCGCGAGGACCGGGCCCTCCTACGGGAGCTGCTGCAGCGTCCGGCCGCCCGGGAGGCCGATCCCGCGACCAACCCGGCCCGACCGCCTTCGATTGCCCTCCAGAAATTGACGGCAGACGACGATCCGGAGGCATACCTGGACATCTTTGAGGGCAACAGCGGCGGCGTGCGGGTGGCCGGAGGAGGATGTGGGCAGCGCGGCTATTGCCCCTGCTATCTGGGGGTGCGCAGTTAGCCGCCCACAGCCTGCCCGCAGCCTCTCGGCATGTGTACCGATATCTGAGGAAGGCCATCCTGGACCGGCTTGGCAGCACGCCAGAGGGACATCGCCGCCGGTTCCGGGCACTCCCCTTCGAGGACGCTGACCGGCCCTTCTCATATGCGCAACAGCTTCTGGATGCAGCGAGCCGCTGGCTCCAGCCGGGGGTGCGCTCGGCGGAGGAAGTCGTCGGGCAGGTGGCGCTGGAGCAGTTAATCGCCGGCCTGACATCTTCAACGGCGAATTGGGTCCAGTGCCATCGCCCCGCCAACCTGGAAGCAGCCGTCGTCCTCGCGGAGGACCACCTCTCGCTTCCCCGGCGGAGTGTGAAAGAGGAGCCCCGACCACCGGCTGTCTCAGCGGGCAGACCCGTCCCAGCCCCGAGGAGGAGGTTTCCTGGAGCAGCTGCCCTTCCTCCACCACCACCACACGGGCCCAACCCCGCAGCCCTGACACTTCACCCCCAAGCCCTACCTTACCCTCCTGTTTTTATCTCTCCCCAGGGTCCGGCCTACGCTTCTGGTCGTCCGGCACCACGGGGGGCTCCTCAGACGCCAGGGCTGGATTGCTGGCGGTGCGGGCAGCCCGGCCACTTCCGACGGGAGTGTCCTCTCATGGAGGTCGGACAGCTGGTCCGGGTTGCGGGACCGCCAGTTGCCTCCCCCGATTTGGAAGGGACGTACCGTATACAGGTATGTATACAGGGGGGTACACACCAGGCTCTGATGGACACGGGCTGTAATCAGACGATGATCCATCAGCGCTTGGTTCGGCCTGGGGCATTGATTGAAGCATCGTGGGTGAAGGTGAGGTGTGTGCATGGGGATATTCACCAGTACCCGGAGGTGACGCTGGAAATGTCTTATAAGGGAAAAAAGCATAGAGTCAGGGCTGGAGTTAGCACTCGCCTTACGCACCCTCTGATTTTGGGAACGAATTGGCCGGGGTTTGCTCAGCTAGCGGGGGCTATGGGGGTGCGTTCACGGACGGCAGGGAAATGTGAGTTGTGTGCTGTGTGCTGTGGAGAGTCGGAGGCGGCTGACGACGTCGAGGGGGAAACGGACACGGAGGGGGCCGCGGAGGTCCCTCTGGCCCCGCTCGTGTTTCCCTTGGAGGATTTCCCCCTCGAACAGTCGAGGGACGAGACCCTTCAGCACGCCTTCGACCAGGTGGTGAGTATTGATGGCTCCCAGCTACACCCAAACGCAGCACTCACTCACCCACACTTTACGGTGGTTAGGGACAGGCTGTATCGTGTGAGCCGTGACACACAGACAGGAGATATAAATACCCAGTTGTTGGTGCCAAAAAGCCGTCGGGAAATGGTTTTCCAGGCGGCTTATTATAACCCCATGTCAGGTCACCTAGGGTACGACAAATCACTACACCGGATAATGGCCCGATTTTATTGGCCGGGCCTTCGCGCAGATGTGAAGCAGTGGTGTGCATCTTGCCGTGAATGTCAGTTGGTTAACCCGCCGGCCACCCCCAGGGCGCCTTTGCGCCCGTTACCATTGATTGAGGTGCCTTTTGAGAGAGTTGGTATGGACCTCATCGGGCCATTAGACCGGAGAGCACGGGGATATCGCTTTGTACTGGTCCTAGTGGATTATGCAACGCGATATCCCGAGGCAGTGCCGCTGCATAATATCTCTGCAAAGAGCGTCGCGCAGGCACTGTTTCACATTATCTCCCGAGTCGGGATCCCGAAAGAGATCCTGACTGACCAGGGCACACAGTTTATGTCACGCACACTACGCGAGCTGTATGAACTATTGGGCGTCCATTCAATACGGACTAGTGTTTACCATCCTCAGACCGACGGCCTGGTGGAGCGGTTTAATAAAACACTAAAGAACATGGTTCGTAAGTTCGTTCACGAAGATAGTCGTAATTGGGATAAATGGCTAGATCCTCTGTTGTTTGCAGTGCGGGAGGTGCCCCAGTCCTCCACGGGATTTTCTCCCTTTGAGCTCTTATTTGGCAGGAAGCCCCGGGGTGTTTTGGACCTAGTTAAGGAAAACTGGGAGGAGGGTCCAAGCACCAGTAAAAACGAAATACAGTACGTTATGGACCTGCGAGCAAAACTCCACTCACTGGGGCAGATATCACGGGAGAATTTGCTCCAGGCTCAGGAACGTCAGCAGCGCCTGTACAACAGAGGGTCGAAACTGAGACAATTTTCACCGGGAGATAAAGTGCTTGTATTACTCCCATCCTCTAGCTCTAAACTACTCGCCAAGTGGCAAGGACCCTTCGTGGTCACACGACGAGTGGGGGACGTAGATTATGAGGTGGTGCGTTCTGACAGGGGGGGAGCAACACAGATTTACCACCTTAACCTCCTGAAAGCATGGAGGGAGGTGGCGTCTGTTTCTCTGGTCACCACGGTGATTGAGAGAGATGAGTTGGGACCGGAGGTCATTAAAAGCAACAAATTAGCCCCGGTCTGTTGTGGCGACAATCTCGCACCGGGCCAGAGAGCAGACGTTGCTTCGTTGCAAAGGCAGTTTGCCGATGTGTTCTCCCCGCTGCCAGGGCGCACCTCTCTCATACACCACCGCATAGAAACGCCCCCGGGCGTGGCCATTCGTTCACGGCCCTATCGGCTGCCTGAACACAAGAGGAAAATTGTTCAGGTGGAGCTTCAGGCTATGCTAGAGATGGGAGTGATAGAAGAGTCCACCAGTGACTGGTGTTGCCCCGTCGTGCTGGTACGTAAGTCCGACGGGTCAATCCGGTTCTGTGTGGACTACCGCAGGGTGAACGAGGTGTCCAAATTCGATGCTTATCCAATGCCCCGGGTCGACGAACTCCTGGATCGGCTAGGCACTGCTCGCTTTTACACGACGCTGGATTTAACCAAGGGCTATTGGCAGATTCCCCTTTCTCCAGAGTCTAAGGAAAAAACGGCCTTCTCCACTCCGTATGGCTTATACCAATTTGTCACACTTCCTTTCGGGTTGTTCGGAGCTCCAGCCACTTTCCAGCGGCTCATGGACCGGGTGCTGCGTCCCCACTCTGCATATGCTGCTGCTTACTTGGATGATGTCATCATTCACAGTGAGACATGGGAGCAGCATATGCAGCAGGTGGGGGCAGTGCTCGAGTCCCTGAGGCAGGCGGGGCTCACGGCCAACCCGAAGAAGTGTGCGGTTGGACGGAGGGAGGTACGGTATCTGGGGTACCACTTGGGCGGCGGGCAGGTGCGGCCACAGATAGAGAAAACAACCGCCATTTCAGCCTGTCTGGCGCCCAAGACGAAAAAAGAGGTCAGGAGGTTCATGGGGCTGGCCGGCTACTACAGGCGGTTCATCCCGTCCTTTTCGGAGCTGACCAGTCCCCTGACCGACCTGACCCGAAAGGGTGCTTCAGATCCGGTCCAGTGGACGGAGCGGTGTCAGCTGGCGTTTGAGAGGGTTAAAAAAAACCTCTGTGGTAAGCCGCTTCTGTATTCTCCTGACTTCTCTCTCCCTTTTGTGTTGCAGACCGACGCCTCGAACAGTGGGGTGGGGGCCGTTTTGTCCCAGCAGGTGGAGGGGGTCGACCGCCCCGTACTGTACATTAGCCGTAAGCTCGCCCAGAGGGAGGTGAACTACAGTACGGTGGAAAAGGAGTGCCTCGCCATACGGTGGGCGGTCGGCGCCCTGCGGTACTACCTCCTGGGGCGCCCTTTCACCCTCTGGTCGGACCATGCCCCGCTCCAGTGGCTCCACCGCATGAAGGATGCCAACGCCCGGATCACTCGGTGGTATCTGGCGCTACAGCCTTTCAACTTCAAGGTGATCCACAGGCCGGGTAACCGGATTGTCGTGGCTGATTTCCTCTCTCGCTCGGCGGAGGGGGGGGGAAGAAGAAGAGTCAGCTTGCGGCCGGCGGGATCCCGGCCTGAGTCGGGCGGTGGGGGTATGTGGTTAGGGGTGTGGTTAGGGCGCCGGCTGCTGGTGTGAAGGGAGTGGCTCGGCCGGAGGCCAGACAGCTGATCGGAATCAGGTAATCAGTCACTGAATAAAAACATGTGGTAACCTGGTTCTGGGCTGTCTTGCAGTAGGCAGGATCCTGGGAGGTCGCCGAAGGACCTGTGAAGGATCCCACACGGGCAACGTTTTGCAACCCGTGTTGTACACTTTGTTTTGGTGCTAATAAATGCCTGTGTTCAACCCAAACCCTGCTCTTTCCGTCCCTCTTTGAACCCTGTGTGAGCGGAGAGGCTCACAGTAATATTACAGTTATGTGGAATCTGTTGACATAATACATTTAATTAAAGTCAACGTTTCAGTTTCCTTTCAGTGTACATGGAGGTAGTTCTATTTGCTTACTGATGTCCAGTGGTCTCCAGTTGTTTTCTTTGCAATTCATGGTAAAAAATTGTTTTTTGCCGATAGCGTGTTACACAAAGAAATGGTAACACTAACTTTGTACTAATGAACCAGCCCAGTGGTTTGGCTAATTTAAAGAGAATACATCTGCATTTTTCTTGATGTTCTGAGAAAATAACAATACAAAGTACCGTTTTCAAAAGGAAAAACAAAAGGTACATTTTAGTCAAATTAAAACCATTTTGTATTCATTTTAAACTTGTGCACACTTCTACATTAGGGAGACATACCGTTACTCTATTAATGCAATTTAAGGGAGATTTCCTTCTTCCACTTGATTTATCCTTTTCTTAAGGTTGATATGCCTAATATCATAATGTACTTTCTTTAGTAAGGCTTTCATGAAGCCAGAATTAGATTTTGTAATGCATGTTACAGAAAAGCAACAGTGTGAACACCCTGCAGCTTCAGTGTGGAGAGAAATGCAACGTGATGGAATTCATGAAAAAGACACATTACTTTATTTAAAGACTCAAATCAAACAGCTCTTTTTTAAATCCCATTTCATATATAAAGACTTATTTGGCTCACTTGATCCCTACTATTCACACTTTCACATAGTGTGATTGTAACAGTTCTGACAGGCCTGGTGTCAGGATTCACAGAGCAGAGAGAGGCTGCACCTGTAGAGCAGGTTGGACTGCATGCAGTGTGTGGAGGTGGGTGGGGAGAGAGACAACAACACCACCACCACGACTGACTGTAGAGAGGGAGAGACACAGAGGACTCTGAGGAATACAGCACCACAGAAACCGTCTCTCAACAGGTAAGGCACATTCAACACACACTTTTATAGATGGTACAGTTAACCCCCACTCTTTATTATACACTTACCTACCACTAACAGTCTCTTAACATATAAAGTGAACTAATACTCTAGACTTCACATATTAGCTGAACCAACTCTCACATATAGTCTCTTAACATAGTTATTTATATACTGTTTAAGGATCAAATTGTGCTAATGGACTCAGCAGTCTGTCGTACATTAAAGAAACGCAGAAAGCTACACTGTTGTCTCTTATCTAACAGTAAGAATGTGAGATAACATTCAACAGTAAGTATACAATATGTACAGAGTTTGTGCTATGTTACCAGCTGAGGGCCATTTCTACTTTTGTATCATTGTTTGTTTTTTAGAAATATATAATAGGGAGGGTGTGAAAACCCATGTAATGGCTAACGGTGGATAAGATAAATCTCTTGTTCCTCTCGACGTTGCTTTGGACAAAAGCTAAAGGAATGTAATGCCAATGTGTTGAAAGAGTGTCCGATAGTACAGGTGCAGACTGGTGGAGCCTGCTGCATTAGCTTTGTTTCCCCATGCAGAACTCCACTCATGACTGGTTTAGCAACAATGCACTGAATGCTGCTGTTGACGGGATGTAGAGATAGGGAAACACAAAGAAACATGCCTGGGACATTTCTGATCAGAACAATCATAACAATAGTTCTGCTTTCAGTATTTATGCTAAGCTAGGCTAATCTTTCTTTTTTGTACAAATCTTACCTGATATATTAATGTGAACTCTATTTACGAGGTCATTCATGAGGAAAGGACTCTGCATGCAGACAGAGAGGACGCACAGACACGAAATACGATACGATAATACTTTGAATCTGACCTTTTTCTTGCATCACAGAAGCTCCATTTTCAACATCAACAAGGCAAATGTATGAAACAAAAACAAGGAAAGAGACATTAAGCATTACATTACAATCAATGGCGACAATGTGTTCCTGGGCCTTTAACATACATGTACAATCGATCTGGGACTCTGTATTTCATTTCAGTGTGACCTGGTGCACAAAAGAATGCTTCAGTCTTACCTTATTAACCTGTGGGACTCTGATCTGATTGAGCTGTTTGCATTGTTTGCCATCTTTCTGGTGTGTAAACGTGATTCCATGGTATTTCACAATATCCTTGGAACCAGTTCGACTGCTCCTTACAAGCCTAGGAGCATTCACATGTATACATCAGCCTTGGTGTAGATTCCTTTCTTTACGACCAAAACACACTACAACAACCAGCAGATCTAGAATGAACCCTTAAAGGACGGGATTATGTCATCCGAATAGAAAAAAAAGGTAAATGTGTTCCCTCACAGTTAGATTAAAAAAGTTGTATACATTATAGGCAGACATATACTTATAAATAAATAAAATAAATACATTGTTTTCATTAAGGTTACTTTGAATCTTCTTTATTTTAAATATCTTTTTTTCGAATGCATTATGTGAACTTGATCCTAAATATCTTGGTTTCTTCTTTCCTAAGGTCATTGTTCTGTTATCTTACATAATACTAAAAATACATATTTCATTGCATTTGATATTGAGGACATCCAAAAGTAACATAAAGTAATCAGGTTACATTACTTTTATATTGTGATAGATTGCGTTACTGATGACAGGTACCTAATTGTAACGGAATACAAAAACCTGAAATGTTGACTTTAATTAAATGTATTGTGTCAACAGATTTCACATAACTGTATAAGGTTAGTTGAAAGCAAAAACAATTTAGTTCAAATGTAATATTATTGCTTTCAACTAACCTAATACAGTTATGTGGAGCCCTTTGACATGATACATTGAATTAAAGTCAATGTTTCAGTTTCAGTGTAGAAGGTCTGTCTATGTTTTCTTCATCCTGAGTTATCCCTTCCTAACAGCACACTGTCTCTCTCCAGCTGATCGTTGGATGGCGATGGAGCTTTCTGCAGCCTCCCTGTCTGAAGACCAGTTCACCTGCTCCATCTGTCTGGATGTGTTCAACAACCCCGTCTCCACCTCATGTGGCCACAGCTTCTGCCAGGCCTGCATCTCCTCCTACTGGGACACGAAAGTGGGGGCCAAGTCCTATGAGTGTCCCCTCTGCAAGGAGCCTTTCCGCAGGCGACCGGAGCTCCACATCAACCGCACCCTGAAGGAGATCACGGAGCAGTTCAAGCAGATCGTCAGCTCTGGAGGGCAGGGTGTGGACCATCCAAACTCTCACCCCCGCCATCGCCATCCCTCTCTCTCTCTCCCGCAGAGGGCGGGGGAGCTGCCGGGGACCGTCTTCGCTGAGATGATGAATCGTTTCCAGCAGCTGCAGACTCCGGGGACGCCTAACACCCACCCCTCCTCACCCGATGACCCTCTCCCTCAGAGCCCAGCTCCATTCAGTGATGAGCACCAAGACCCGCCTCCCCCCTACTCGCCCCCCCGCAGGTGCCACCCTACGTTCCTTAGACACTGCACCGAAAACACTGGAATGTTGATTTGGATTAAATGCATTATGTCAACAAGTTTGGCATAACTGTATTAGGTTAGTTGAAAGCATTAATATTACGTTTAAATACAAATTATTATTTAATACAACTAATCTAATACAGTTACAAGACATTTGTTGACATAATAAATGTAATCAAAGTAAATGTTTCCGGTTTTTTTTCAAAAATTGCCTTTTGAGAATCACTTGATTTGAACGACAGAATTATCAATTTTCCATGTTGTTAAATATAATTTTATGACAGGCATACCGTGAGTGTCCCCAGCGACTCCTTCCAGAATCTTCCCAAGTGTCCCCTCCACCTGAGAGCTCTGGAGCTCTTCTGCCGCACCGACAACATCTGCATCTGCTCCAGCTGTGTGGAGACAGCGGAGCACAGGGGGCACAGCGTCACCCCCGCCCAGAGGGAGTGGCACAGCAGGAAGGTGTGTGTGTGTGTGTGTGTGTGTGTGTGTGTGTGTGTGTGTGTGTGTGTGTGTGTGTGTGTGTGTGTGTGTGTGGTGTGTGTGTGTGTGTGTGTGTGTGTGTGTGTGTGTGTGTGTGTGTGTGTGTGTGTGTGTGTGTGTGTGTGTGTGTGTGTGTGTGTGTGTGTGTGTGTGTGTGTGTGTGTGTGTGTGTGTGTGTGTGTGTGTGTGTGTGTGTGTGTGTGTGTGTGTGTGTGTGTGTGTGTGTGTGTGTGTGGAAACAAATTGTCTGAAAACACTTTTTACGAGGCTTGTTTTGGACATAAAACATTTATTTAAATAAATAATAGGAACATTCTTAAACGTTATAGAGTTAGTTTAAGTTAATCCTAAGGCAACGTGTGTTTTTCTGTTCTCCAGTCCCAGTTGGGTGTTGCAGATGTGGAGCTGAAGGGTCTCATCTCTGAGAGAGAGAGGAAAGTGGAGGAAATACACAACTCCCTACGAGAGATACAGGTGAGCTTCACTCTTTACAAAGGTGAATCCTTTTTTAGAATATGGGCAAAAGTTAAATCTGAACGAACTATCACTCTTACAATATTACAGATAGTAGCACCTCCAGTATATATATTCATTCTTAAAAATCCTATTAAAACATGTACTTTTGATGTATGTGTTGTATAACGAAAACCGTGATTTTCTGAGAGCTGTCTAGCTGAGAACAGTCCCAGGGATTTAAGGTATAACTCATTTCTCATACAGAGATTTTACATTAAAAATAAATGCTTTCAGTTGCCACGCCTTTGCCAGTATGCACAAAGTAATAGTTTGGTACAGCCTGGAAGTCTCCTGATCACAGTTTGATCCCCCCCTGAGCTCTCTCTTCATCAGTGGTCATGTCCATCTGTCCCCAGGCTGCTGTGGAGACACAGACTCATGGAACTGTTTGTGTGTTTTCCAAGCTGATCTCCAGTTTGGAGCGCTGCCAAGCTGAAGTCTTGGAGGTAAATAAAACCAACATAGGAAGTATGTAGAGAATCTCTAGGCTTTTTCTGTTAGTGTTGACATAAGACTTGTGATTATTATGTAAGGTGTGTCCCCCCCCCAGGTGTTGGAGAGGAGCCGGCGGGCGGCTGAGCACAGAGCGGAGGTCCTGCTGACGGAGCTGCAGGAGGAGGTCTCTGAGCTGAGGAAGAGGAGGGAGGCCGTGAGTCAGCTGGCTCTGACTGAAGACTACGTACTCTTCCTCAGGGTACTCAATGCAGGAGTCAATACAGAGATATGAGATACCACAACAAATACAGTAGTGATACATATGCAGGTCTACAGGACACTGAAAAGTCTGAAGTTTAGTTAAAGGTCACCTATTATGCAAAATCCACTTTTATTTTATCATCAACATGTGTCCCCTCTGTGTAAAAAGATTCTCTCTCTTTTTTTTTTCTCTTTCATTTATATAAAAATCTGTCTGAAAATGAGCTGATCAGATTGTGGCCACTTTATGAAGTCATAACGATTTTTTGGCTTGTGTGACCATCAGCCAATCACCAACCAAGGTAACCATGTGCATTTTTCCAAACTCACATTGGTTTCTCATACAGCATCTCTGTAAACTACGTGTATTCACTGAATTTCACTCTCTGCCTTTAACGGCTCGTTGTAGCTCCAATAGCTCCAGCCCCCACCCTCCCTGTGAGCACAGTGTGCTCTGATTGGTCGGGACGTTGTGAATCGCGCTGAGCTCCGTGGAGGTGTTGTTTCCTTGTTTAGGATACACAGCGAAACACAGCCAAACTCATCCTGAGCACACACAAAGTCACAGCCGAAGTAAAAACAATAAGTGTGGCTTGATATTGAGTAAGAAAAAGGTTGATAAACGCTGTGAGAATGGGTCTGCAGAGAGAATGGGTCTGCAGAGAGAATTTCGCCGCGATCCCAACTATCTGTTATCAGCCTGCAGCCAGGGAGGAGAACTCAGCAGAGCTGCCTGTGTGTGAGGAAGTCCGTGGATTGGTCAATTTGGAACAATCAGCGGGGGCTTAACGTAACGGCTCCGCGGACGTAATGTAACGGCTCCACGGATTGGTCCATTTCGTTCCGGGTACGGCTTGACATCATGCCGTACCCGGAAGAATCAAATGGACAATGACGTATCTCCAACGAGGCGTTTTGGGGAGGTCTTTTCTGTGTTAGAGTTTTACTCGCTACAGGGTGTACTTTGAGGGTTTCTGACTCTGCACACCGTTTACATTCATAAAAACCTTCATAACACACAAGGGGACGGGTAATAACCGGAAAAGCATGACATGGGCCCTTTCAAGCAATCATTTTAAGTTACATTTTTATTTTTTTTTATTTAAACTTAATATTAGTGCTTCTCAACTTACCTAATACAATTATATATTAGCAGTACAGCACTGCATCTTATCATATATCATGTGTTTTTATATGTACAAAGTAACTAGTAACTATATGTGTTAAATAAGTGGAATAAAAAGTACAATATTGGCCTCCGAAATGTAGTGGAGCAGAAGTATATTTAGAGTAAAATACCATTACTCAAGTACAATCTGTCAAAAGTGTATAAGTACAGTATATGTACTTACTTAGTTACTTTCCACCACTATTTAAATCCAGTGCATTTTGGCTGCAGTGATTATTGGAACTCAGCTTAACTTTCCTGTTATATTGTCCTGAGTGCTGATTCCAAACATGTTTGGTTTGGTCCCTGCTTCCTACAAGCTATATTTAAGTTTAACGGGGATTCAACTAACCAATGGCACCCTCTCTAAATGTGTTTCTTTAAGCCTGTTGATATCACATGTGTTTATGACATTCCCTCTGTGTGCAGAGCTTCCCTGCCCTGTCCAGCCCTCCCCCAGCGAAGGACTGGTCCTCTGTCTCTGTGGTGTCTGAGCTGACCTCGGGGGCGGTTCTCAGGACTGTCTATCAAATGATGGAGCGCGTCCAGGAAGAGATACAGCAACTGCCCAAAGTCTGTAAGTCTAAGAGAGATGTTGATTTCAAGGGGAAGATCATGACACAGATGGAATTATCTTGATATGTGCAAAGTCTTTAGAAATAAAAGGATCACCTGTACCATAGCAGTATCTACACTTGTGTTCTACGAGCTCTAATATGTGTGTATTAGTATAGTGGTATACAAATCATGTTCATTCCCATATTTCACAGTCCAGCAATCGTCGGAGCATGCTGTACCAAAGACCAACCCAAGTAAGATCCTGATTAACTAACAGCACAACATGTTCTTTAAATCAGTGGCAGAATCATTTCAAAAGTAAATATATTCTCTTTTCTTTGCAGTGACAAGAAAGGTTCAAGAATATGCAAGTAAGGATTTAAAGGAGTTTGTTGTCCATGTAAACAATGGTCAGTTATGTTTTCATTGGTGGTTTAATCATAAACATCTCTCAATCTGTCAGCAAACGTCATTTTAGATGCCAACACAGCCCACCCACGGCTCATCATCTCAGCTGACGGGAGGCAGGTTCAGTGTGGGGAGCGCCACCAGTCTCTGCCCGACTACCCCGAGCGCTTCGACCGGGTGGTGTGTGTGCTGGGCCGCCAGGGCCTCAGCTCAGGGCGCCACTACTGGGAGGTACAGTATGCAACTGTGTACAGATACTGTTTATTCTAGAACGGTGCAGTGATAACGTATTTTTTTAGGTTGACCCCTCGACTAGTAGGATATTTCCATTGGATTTGGGAATACTGCAGAAACAAACCATTATAATACTATCAGCATGATTATCTCCACCTGCAGTATTAATAACACTTTTATATTTTTTCTGTGTAAATGCATTTGCCAGACGGAAATAGTTAACGTTTGGCTATAAACAAACTATTTACTGACATGTTTTTCGTTGTAGATCCACACATGAAAATCTCAAGGAAACTGGAAGAAATAGTAACTAATTTCCAGGTTGTAAGACACATTCCTGCAGCTCTCTACATTGACAGTACTGACCCCTGACTGTCTCAAGAAGCATGCACCATGTGATGTCAGGCTGAGAAAATACCTGTGTGTAGTTATGACAGAGTGCACGCAAACATGCAGTACACCCAACATGAATAAGTTATGTTTTTGAGGATTATGTAATTTTTTTGTATCAATCTACAGAGACACAGAAGGCTGTTTAATTTATTTTGAGTCAATGATTACATTTTTCTTGGAAAACTGCCCCAATGTTGAACGACAAAATAAACAGATTACAATTTGAGAGAGATTGTGAAATACTGCTACTGTAGCTTACATCTAAGGGAGGCATAGATAACTTAGCTGATATTGATATGTAATGTATGGGAAACTCTCTTGAACACAGGGATTTTGGCCTTTGCAATCATTTCCAAGCAAAAAAACCTATAAAATACACTACAGGAGAAGGAAAACCCCAAAAAGCAGAATAGGGCCCTTTAACTCTTGGCAGTAACTGCAGCGCTCTGCTCCTACAGGTGGAGGTTGGAGGAAAGACTGACTGGGACCTGGGAGTGGCAAGTCACTCCGTCAATCGGAAGGGCAAAATCACTGTAAGCCCCGCCCACGGCTACTGGTTCCTGAGCTTGCGAGATCGGACGGACTACGCCTTCCGAACAGAACCCTCCACCAACCTGACCGTGAACCCCAGACCCACGCGGGTGGGCGTCTTTGTGGACTGTGATAAGGGGGTGGTGTCCTTCTACAATATGGAGGCCAGATTGCTCATCTTTACATTCACAGATGTCTTTCCTGACACCATCCATGCCTTCTTCAGCCCCTGTACTAACAAATCAGGGAGGAATGAGGCTCCACTCATCATCTGCCCTGTTGCAATGCCAGAATGAAATGTGAAAAGGACTTCTTCACTTCCACTCGCTTCATGTATGAAGGAAGATACCTCTGCAATAGATTTGATCATCTGCAATTTAACGCAGAGTAGAGTAAGTCATGAGGCTAAAAGTTTACTTAAGTTATTTATGCCTGAGGTGTCACTCATGTGGTGGTCCATATGTCAATACTTTAAGACTGTTCTCACATTGGTAATTTCCATGTTTGGCACTATTTAGTGATGAAATATCTATTCAGACACACTGCAGCAAAGAGACCTAGCTGAAACCAAGGGAAACAAAATGTTTTTAGTCTGAGGGAAAACATTAAAAAAGAAAGACTACACTAAAATCAGTGTAAGGCTGTAATTGCTATCACACACTAGAATAGAAATGATGTACAGTATGAGAGCCTGGCTAAATGTGTGGCTCTTTGCAAAAGTCCAATCATATCGGACCTAAAGGCTTACATCTAGGTCCAAATATATTTTTTATGACGATTGTGTCTGTTTAGAATTCTGTCAATTCAGTAGTCGCTTTAACTTTAACACTACTTTAAAAACGTGTTAAAATGATTATTATTACATATTATTATATAATAAGATTGTATTATATTGTTTACTTGTATATCATGCAATGGTTTACATGAGACTACATTTGAATATACTGATCAGCATTTTTAAGATACCTTCATTCATTTTGTTCACGATCACTGCACTGTACTGCAAATTGAAAATGTTTACAGCTGGGTGTCCAAGCAGCAATTAAGTGGTACAAACACAACAATACAATTTTGAGTTGTCATTCAAAGTTGACATGACCACAATTTACAGAATGTTGTCAGGCCAGTTGGGGCATGACGTTTGTTCTGTTGTAAAGAGCAAACAGGGAAGCTTAAATGGATCATAGAAGTTATTACGTAGTTATTCTTCTAAACAGCGATCTCATGTATCAGTCTTTGGAATGTCCCGTGGTCCTTTCTGCTTATTGAGTCAATACGGGAACGGAAACTCTAAGTCAAGATTAAATTAAAAATATATTTTTAACACTTTTAGATCACATATTGTGCACATATTTAACAATACATTCCCAAAAAAATTGAAAGCAAAAAAAATCCTTTAAACCCAATCATATGTGATGTGAACTTATGTAAGGTAATATAAACACCTCCTCTTATGCTGTGCTGCAATGATTTTCATATTATGACGTTTATAGTTTTTTTCTGTTCTTTGCTTTTATTATCACAGAAGCCCGTTCACAGTTTTTTTTTTTTTAAATGTGCTTTAGAAATAAAGTTGACTTGACCTCGTACAGTATGTGAGGATACTTTATTGACATCAAGTGAACAGACAAATAGTGATGTTATGATGGGAACAAGGACACACACTGTGAACACATACACTGCAGGCCGCACAACCAACACTGTTGAAACAAACAGGAAATGTAATCAGAACATTTGGTCCTGAATGTGTCTTGGTAGATCTCCAACACACACTCTCTCTGCTGAGTACCAGGACACTGCTAAGACACAGTTTCACTATGAAGCTCCAACAACACGTACTATTGTCACAAAAAAAAAATCCAAATTCTAGAGCCAAATACATTTGACTAGTGATGTCCAAAAAGAAACTGATCCTGTTACATAGTCAATAGGCTATACCACTCATGCAGAAGTACACTGTTTATGTGACACTGTTGACAATTTTGTTTGGATAAAATCATGGATGTTCAAAGGTATATTGATAAAAGCTGGTTATCCACTTTTAAAATAATTTGCTTAATGTGACTAGGGTCCTGTTATGATAATGTTAATGTCAGATTTGTGACTGATGGCTCAAACTGCTCACGGACATGAGGGTTAGCATTGAAAATGAAGCTAATGAGCTAGCTGCTAACTGTTTGTCTGAGACACCAGCTACTTTTTCTACGGTTAACATTCTTGCATGCTAAGTCATTTATACATTGTATTTGTCCATGTCTTATTACTTATTATAAATAAATAAACCAAATACTATTTGCCATGTAATAAAGTGCAGTTAAAATGCGATAAATAGCCTACAGCTTAGGAAAAATCCTTTTTGTGTTGCTATAAGGTTGATCATTTAGCTGACCTGTTCATTTGGTTACACTGCTTGACATGAAGTGTAAATCATGCAGATAATTAACAATCTTTGTCTCTGCTTTACAGCATTAACAGTATAACTTATACATGATATATTATGTATCATTCCCTGATCCTACTGTCATGAAACACATAAATAAGGCTGCTGATTTGAACAGAAGAGATGCTATAGGCATATACATGTTTTACAAAACAAGAAAATAAAAATAAAACATGTTTTTATCTTTTCAGTTTCTGTTGCACCGGTCAAGTCATACAAATAATATTTCCTGGTTTTTAAAGAAACTTTCTGCTTTTTAAGATTACATTTAAAAATATTCCAATATTATTGTGCTGTTATATACTTTGTAATTTACATGTAGAACAGACTGTGGTTATTTGGGTAATCCTCATGCTCCCCTCTCCTAGTTAAAGGCTACTTTGAAGCAAAGGAGTAACAGCCTCCTGATAACGTGTGCTGATAGCTGCTGAGTCACTGTTGCCAAAGCTGAACCCTAAGTGGCCTCAACTACTGTCGCTATGGTGTGGAATCAATGTTCTATCTACTATACGATATATCAATGTTACATTTAGAACTGTTAGTGCAACAATAAGACGTTATCAGTCAAATATAGCAGTGAACTTGTGTCATCTTGCACAAACTGTGATAACTACATGTCATCATTTTGAGCAAATTCTATATTGCGATTAGACTTGTTTATTAAAGGTCCCATGTCATGGCCATTTCTACTGATCATATGTCCATTGTTGAGGTCTACTAGAATAGATTTATATTGTGCAATTTTCCAAAATCACATTGGTTTCTCATACAGCATCTCTGTATAGTATGTGTATTCACTCTCTGTCCTAAACGGCTTGTTGGAGCTCCTGCCCCCCCTGTGAGTCCAGTGTGTTCTGATTGGTCGGGACGTTGCGAGGCTCGCTGCTGCGAGGAGCGGACAGGTTGCCGGGTCGGCGATACAGCGAGAACAAGCCAAACTCATCCTGAGCACACACAAACACTCACAGCCGAAGTAAAAACAATAAGTGTGGCTTGATATTGAGTAAGAAAAAGGTTTATAACGCTGTGAGAATGGGTCTGCGGAGAGCATTTCTCCGCCATCCCAACTCGTCTATTACCAACCAGGGAGCTCTATGCAAGTCAATGGGGACTCCCTGTTAGTTAGCCAAGGGATCCTGGTGTGTGAGGTGCTCCGCGGATTGGTCCATTTGGGCCAATCCGGTCATTTGTTGTTGATTTGGGTATTCACACGTCACAGAACCCAGGAAGCAAACAATGGAAAATGAGAAATCTCCAACGAGGCCTTCTGGGGCAGCATAGACAGGTATTTTCTGTGTTAGAGTTTTACTCGCTACAGGGTGTACTTTGAGGGTTTTTGACTCTGCAGACCGTTTCCATGCATAGAAACCTTCATAACACACAAGGGGACGGGTAATAACCGGAAAAGCATGACACGGGCCCTTTAAGTTAAGTGTATTGCCTGATAAACACATAATAAAAAATAAAACATAAGATCATTTCTGAAGCCTCTGAGACTTTAACCGGTAATGACTGGCTGTGATCAGCCACAGACCCCCATTACAACTCTAATAACATTGATATTTGCACCAGCATCATTGTGCAAGCCTACTGTCTTTACTTGGTTAAAAGATAATATAGACAAATAATTGAGTGGTGCTGATCATGAATTTATTTTCCAGGCAGTGGCTTATTGTGTGTGTGTGTGTGTGTGTGTGTGTGTGTGTGTGTGTGTGTGTGTGTGTGTGTGTGTGTGTGTGTGTGTGTGTGTGTGTGTGTGTGTGTGTGTGGTGTGCGTGTGTGTAAGCTGCTAGTGATGACTGCTGGTGTACTGTACTTGCGATTGTCATTTGTACTTTAGCTTTTTGCTTCATGATCAGCATATATTTTGTATATTTATCTTGACTACAGTATTTGTTTGAGCTGTTATTTTCCAACAAAAAATGTGGAATACCACACTAACAGAACAAAGCGTGACAGACATTATTTCCCAGTCAAATTAAGCTGTTTCTTATTTGCAGACCACATGTTGGTGTTCCCACGCTTCCTCCTCTGACACTGTGGTACAGACATATTTAGGATATGTGAGTATATCGTTCCATCACTTCTTCTCATGATCGCTGCTGCGTCTTGAGTTGCTGTCTTTCCGAGCACCGAGACACCTCACCCCTTCCATCAGCATGGGGGTCCCATGTTGTTGGTCTGTACAGAGGGAGTAAGTAAAGAGAGCTTTAAGTATTACACTTTGTACAGAACATTTGATCAGGACACTGCTGCATTCATTATGGGGCTTGTGTGTGTGTGTGTGTGTGTGTGTGTGTGTGTGTGTGTGTGTGTGTGTGTGTGCGTGTGCGTGTGCGTGTGCGTGTGCGTGTGCGTGTGTCTGTGTGTGTGGGCACCTACCGATGACCTTGGCCTGGAAGGTGACCTTCAGTTGGCTTCCTTTCCGCCCTCTGGTCGCCAGAGTGAGCTCCTCCTGCAGCACCCCCTCCTGGTGAGTCCTGTACTCACAGGTTACCTTCACCCCCCCTGTGAGAGGGAGAGGCTTCATCACATTTACATTTGCACCCTAGATGTAGGTAACTAAGTACATTTACTCAAGTACTGTACTTAAGTACAATTGTGAGGTACTTACTTGAGTATTTCCATTTTTTGCTACTTTGTACTTCTACTCCACTACAATTCAGAGGTAAATATTGTTTACTCCACTACATTTATGTAGTAACTTTAGTTACTTTGCAGATATAGATTAATGATAAACAATATAATCAACACTTAAATCACTCTTTGGTTCCACCTGGATTAAATTCACATTCTAACCTGCAGTAAATAAAGTCATTAAAATGAGTTCCACCTCACCAGCTGTGATAACATTTGAATGATCAATAATTATAATCAAAACAGATATTATTCTGAAATGAGCCAATCTACACAATGACTACTTTAAAGGGGACCTATCATGCAAAATGCACTTTTGTACGTCTTTTATACATGAATATGTGTCCCCGGTGTTCCAGGGAACTCACCAAGTGTCAGAAAACACAACCCTCTCTATTTTCCTCCATACCCAAATCTCTAAAAAAGGGGCTGCAACGGATCTGATACAAACTGATGTCCTGACGTCAGGACGGTGGCGCTACGGCTATTGGGCCAACTCCACCAATCAGGAGGAGACAACCACGGCATTGCCGTTCGAAAGCGCTGGAGACGTTGTAGTACATATGCCGATAATAAATTATCATTACACCTGGGTAAAACAGAGTCCATTCTCTTCGGTTCGAAACATAATCTCAGAAAATCCGACGACTTCTCAGTTGCAGTGGGTGACATTATTGTCACTAGTAAGAAGGAAATTAAATACCTAGGATCTATTCTTGAGGCAAACCTCTCCTGTGACAAAATGGCATCCAATGTAATAAAAAAAGTCAATCAAAGAACTAGATTCCTATACCGGATCTCCTCTCTGGTAAACAAAAACACCCTGAAAACTCTGGCAGGAGCACTCATTCAAGGGTACTATGACTATGCTTGCACGTCATGGTACCATAGCACCTCCAAGGCGCTAAAAATAAAACTTCAAACATCGCAAAATAAACTGGTCAGACTACTGCTTGACCTTTCATCTAGAACCCACCTCACCTCTGCCCACTTTGACAACCTAGGATGGCTTAGAGTAGACGACAGAGTACAGCTACTTGCAATGGGCCTGGTCTACAAGATCCACTACACCTCTATGGTACCCATGTACATGTCAAAATTCTTCCCAAAGGTCAAGGAATACCATGATCATAACACCAGAGGGAGCTCCACAAATCATGTAAAACCCAGATTTGGCACAAAAAAGGGGGAATACACGTTTTGCAATTATGCCACATCAAGGTGGAACGCTCTTCCCACAACTGTAAAGGAAAGTAAAACTATACTTACCTTCAAAACCTCTCTTAAAGAGCACCTTCGGGGGAGAGCATTGCAAAACTGGCCCCGGTAATGGTACAAATCTCAACCTGTCGTACAATGGACAGCTTCCCCCCCCCATCTATGTATATACTCGCATTTTAGACTCTGTTACTAACTGTATATCTGTAGACTTGGTATGTCTTAAATGTCCGGTTAGGATGTATTAGAACGAAATCTAAAATGAAAATTGTAAATAAGCCATCTGTATGTAAAAAACCACCTGTATGTAAATTGTAAATAAGCCATCTGTATGTCTAATATGTCTTATATGTCTTAAATGATATGATGAATTGGAAATGGGGTACCCTGATGTAAACAAGACGAAAGTCTTTCTCTGGTCTGCATCCCCTTAACAATTGTATGTTTTGAGCTGTACTGTACTGTACCCAATATACAAGCTGTTAATAAACTTTTCAATCAATCAATCAATCAATTAAATCAATCAATGCCAGGCCTCTAGATGGTGCTGTTGCTCACAGAATCAACCTTTGCTAAAACAGATCTAAAAAATGTCAAATAGAGCGAAATGAGGCATGTCTAAAATGCATGATCTGTTTGGTATTTTGAAAAAAAAAAAGTATAAATATGCCTTATATAGGTATGGTCCTATACTATATTATTCAAATATAGCATGATAGGTCCACTTTAAGTATATTTAGATGCAAATACTTTGTACTTTTACTTAAGTAAGTAATTTTGAAAGCAGAACTTTTATTCCTACACTTTGATATTTCTACTTTTATTTAAGTACAAGCTCTAGCTCTTTCTTCCACCTCTGATTTCTACTCATGATTGTGTGTTTACTTCTGTTCAGTGTTAGACACTGGACTGACGTAGAAAGAGCAAGGTGAGGGCGTTAGACACTGGACTGACGTAGAAAGAGCAAGGTGAGGGCGTTAGACACTGGACTGACGTAGAAAGAGCAAGGTGAGGGCGTTAGACACTGGACTGACGTAGAAAGAGCAAGGTGAGGGCGTTAGACACTGGACTGACGTAGAAAGAGCAAGGTGAGGGCCAGTCATATTCCTGATTCACTCTGCAAAGTGCTGCAGTGCAGTGGTGTGTCTTTGTTACGGCTGCTGTTTCTGTCTGCTCGTTAACCTGTCTGGGATTGTTTGCAGCTGTGTGCGTGTGTGTGATTATGTAAATGAGCTGTGTGGTTGCCCCAACGTCATTGGCTGTCACCCTGCTGGTCCTCCTCCGAAGACACTGATTGGAGCACGCCGGGCCCGACGTTCTCCAATCCCCGTGCCATCCCAGCGCACACCTTCCGGAGATGACTACAAAGCCTGGGGACAATTATCACTCGGGAGGCTCTGCTGCGATCAGACGCCTCACTCATTTATGCTCTTGTGTCGTGGACACTACAGACTGTGTTTGGTGTGACAATATATGTGCTTAGTGTCGAATGTTGATATATGTGTTTAAAGTGGTGTGTTTAGTTTCTTTTGTTAGCTGTGTTTTCCTGCAGCTCCTTCCATTAGTGCTGATTGGAAGTGATCTCAGATGTGTAAGTAGGCTCACTTTTAGAGTCCTCTTTCTGTTATTAGTTGGACCTGCGCCCTTTGGCTTCTTTGTTTCGCTTAGGTTACCTTTGCTCCCTTTTTGTTGTACACCTTTGTTGTTATTTCATTAAAACCCTATTATAATTATCTACCAAAACCGTCTGGTGTGTGTTACCTTACTCATCCCTAGTGGGTTCGTAACAGTCTTCTACCTGTACTTTATAGTGTGAGTGTGTGTTGCAATGCACACACACATTCAGTCTCTTTGAGAGAGCGACAGGCTAACCTAACATCTCCTGAGCTGCTTTTTTACTGGCTTATACAGTATGAAACTCTGAGATTTTCTCACAGACTTTGCTAAAACAAATAGCTAGTATTGCATTAGATGATTAAACATTCTGTGTTCAGAACACCTCAAACAACCCCAGTCCCTGTTGGCAGTGTGCCAGGGGCTGCTGATGGAATATTGATGAAAGATCCCAGAGTTAGAGTTGTTAGAGGGGCAGTCAGCAGCTAGGTGAGGTTGAGGATGTACAGTACCTCAGGGTTGTATATACCCACAATGCACCTGGAGCACACTCTCAGATGAACTTGCTAATGCTACAATGCTGATGGTGGAAGTACTGTACACAGAGATTAGGCTGATAGGAAAGATGTTTTTTCAAAACCAAAGTATAGCCCATACTGGATTTATGTGGACAAAAGTAAAATAACATAAATGTGTAAAGCTGGCCTAGTATGTGAGGTTAGGAGATAGAAAGTCAGAGAGAGTGATGATACAGCGTCTAGCTAAGATTGTTTTCACTAAGATTTAGTGATCTGTGACTGATTTGTGTCACTGCAAAAGGGAATGGGAACCGCAGTGTATTCTGGGGCGTCGCGGCCATCTTTGGAGCGTCTATAGCATCAGCAGTATCCATTAATACAGTATCAGCGTTTCTGGTCATCTGTCAGCAGTTTTGTATCCAAAATGAATAAAGTACATGTGAAATATAAATGCCCTTATAAATAGAAGCTCTGGGCAGAAAGAGAGGAGTGTTATTAAAAGAAAAGTTAATTAATGACATCTGTACATATGAGTTAAGAGAAGTACGGGCCGATCACTGTTACTGACTGTCTTCTCTGGGGTTTAGAGTTAGTGTCTACACCTGTCGGTCATTTTAAATATTTAATATTTGGAGGCCCATGTCATCTTTACAAATGAGGGGGTACAGACTTTCACATCTACAGGTTTAATGACAACTAAAGAGTCATCCGTACAGACAGCCAATGCTATGCTAACTGACTGCTAACAAATGCTTATCATGCATAATTAATATCCCAGTATATGTACTTATACAGCATGTATTTCCTGTTTTATATCATATTCCCAGTGTAGTGGTTTGTGTTACTGTAGTTCAGCAGATGGCTGACATCCAACACATTGAGTGTCTCTTGCTGAGGTTTGCTACGTTTACCACGTTTCCCTGTTAGTTTAAAAGACTAGAATGTAATCCCATGGTCCTTTTTACATTTTGTTCATTGGTCATTGGTTATTTGAAATAAATCCAGCTCATTGGTCACTGTGTCCCCCTCCTAACTCCTGATGAAAGTGTGATGGTGCCTCACTCACCCTCCAGTGTGGAGGTGATGCGCTGCACTCGGAGGCTGGGGAACTTCCGGCTGGGAGAGGAGGAAGGGAGGCAGGAGAGCTCTTTGCCCCAGAGTGGGGACGTCTGGGACCGGTGAAGACGATCTCATACAAGTGGTGGCCTCTTCAGGAAAACCAGCCTGGAGAGGAGGTTTGGAGTGGGAGGGAGGGGGAGACAGACATTATTGAGGCTTTATATCGTTATAGTCGGGACCCAAGTGGCACTACACTTCTCCACAGATACGGCTCATTTCATACGCATAGAGGTTCCCACAGACCAGATTTAAACACCAAGTGAGCCATGCCATAGCCCTATTGGTCTTTTGTTTTTACATTAACACATAACATGGAAATCATTTTGATAAGGTCCAGCTGAGTGAGCTTTTCCCTCCCTAAGAATTGGATATAATTGTGCTATGCTAACAGGACTCGTTGAAAATTAAAGAGTTTTTGGAACTCTGCAGGTCTCCCTTGAAAAAGAGATCGTTGATCTCAATGGGATTTTACCTGGTTAAATAAAGGCTACAACAAACAACTTCAGTGCTGACTTATATTTTCTACCTATCTGCCGATATAAGTGGTATAGATATACGTTCGTTGTCTTTGATTAGGCATTAGGACAATATATTGCTTGGGCGTAAACCCCAATCATTTCTTAAAGACTATGATAGACTGAAATAAGATGATACATTCATCGTGGAATAACCCTTATCCAGAGGTGGAGGAAATACTAAGATTGTGTACTTAAGTAAAAGTAGAAGTACAAGAGTATAGGAACACTTAAGTAAAAGTAGAAAAGTATTAGCATCTAAACATACTTAAAGTACCAAAGGTAAAAGTAGTCACTGTGCAGATTGGTCAATTTCAGAATAATATATATGATATGTTTTATAATGATTGATCATGAAAGTGTTCTCAAAGCTGGTAAAGGTGCAGCTAGTTTGAATGACTTTGTATACTGCAGGGTAGCTTGTGAATTTACTCCAGGTGGAACTAAAGTCTGATTTAACACTTGATCATATTTCACATCATTCATCCATATCTGTAAAGTAACTAAAGGTATTAAATACATGTAGTGGAGTCAAATGTAGCTCTGAATTGTAGTGGTGTAGAAGTACAAACTAGCAGAACATTTAAATACTCAAGTAAAGTACAAGCCCCTTAAAATTGTACTTAAGTACAGTACTTGAGTAAATGTACTTAGTTACTTTACACCACTGCCCTTATCAAATTGTAAAGCTGCTTCATGTGAAAACATAAACACACACACACACACACACACCTTGACCAGGTAGCCTCCATCCTTCTCCAGCACAGCGATGAGGGTACTGAGGTTGGACTCGTCGTCTCTCCGTGACGGAGAGCCGGGGGGCTCGTCGTCGTCGTCAGGGAAACGCACCCCACCGGCCTTCGAGGTGGATCCTGGTGACGGAGAGGTGGATATATGATTATAATGAATAGAAAAATACAACAAGGTGTTCAAAAAAGTAAAATCATGAAGGTTTTATACATTCCTGTAGAGCAGGAAGTGAAATAAACTCAACACAAATTCTCGAGGAATGGCAAATAGAAACAGGAATAATTATGTCTCATGTAAATGTTTGTTTTTCATGACTGTCAGCTAGGTATGAAGGCACGGGTCAAACTTACCTTTTCTTCCTGATGCCATGGTAATCTGGTTAGGAAATGGGAAGTGTTGTCATCACTGTCCTCCCCACTGACAGACACACAGAGACAGGGTCATGCTTTCAGGAAGTGTGGAAATGACAGCAGAGTGACACCAATACAGTTATTATTCCTATTGATTTCCTAAAAAGTTGAAATATTTCAAGTAACTATTATTAATAGATTATCTTAGATGTTGAGGACCTTCAGTCAGCATATGCGATGAAATGTAATCAAAGCCTACATTCTTTATCCAGATTTATTTTTCATATCTATGCAAAAGTAATGGCATGTGGGTCCTTCCAGAATTTTCCAATAACCCATGTCCAAAAAGCTAAAACATGCATTTGTTGTGTTCAATAAATATAATTGGCCTTTGATAAAATGTAAATACATTTGTAGGAAAAGTGGTTTCAAATTATTGAATATATCAAAACTAGCATTGTATTCTGCAGCTAGCATTAAGAGGTAACACTAATGTTAGCATTTGATTTTCTTAACAATAACTCAAAATGAACACAACTGTGTTTTATATTTATAGTTAGATTAAATAGTTCTTTTTTTTTCTCAAATACATAATACAAATATGGGTAAAGGGTTCATTTTTCAAAAGTTCTTATGTTAAATTGTCTTCCAACTGTGGAATGACCCATGTGCATGTATTCTCCTCCAGTGTTGACAGCCAAACAGAGCCAAACATCCTCACATGAAAACAGTGGCTTTTGAATCCGTGTATCTACTGTCCATTTGTTTTTCTTTATTAAACAAGTAAACGGAAGAGCGTCTGAGAGGCGTTTTTGCTTTTTGCTTTTTACCTTACTAAATGGTCAAATAGAGTGGCGAAGTCCCTCCCACTTACTTCCGGGGTTATGGGACCTTATTCCGGAAAAGTTATGCATTGAAGTCAATGGGGAGAGAAAACTTATCTTCGATCCCGTTGAATTGTGCCATGAATTACACATATGATGTTTGTCAATCTTAAAAAAATCATTTCCATGTCAAAAAAAGTCACAGTTTGTCGTAAAACTGTTGAAATATAAGACTGAAAAATACGTAACTAGAAAGACTACAAATCCCAGAGTCGCGTAAGTGATGTCACAATTGTTTACCTCCCCCATTCAGATACCTAAGATCAGCGCAATATAGATATAATCTATCTATATGGCGCTGGCTAAGATAAGATAACTTTAACAAGATGCCTGTGTGCTTAGTACCAGGTTGTTATTATACCAGCAATGGGTCTTGCTCGTTCTTTTGCTTCCCGTCTGATGAAACGACCAGGAGTGGCTTGATCAAGTTAGCTACCTAGCTAGTAGCTAGCACGTTAGTTAGCATTACAGCCTTGTCATTTTTATTAGCCTTAACATGAAGTAACATTAAGTAACCCAAAATGTTAAACAGTAAGAGTAGTAGTCATATTTCGTGAACCCTTTGAATAGTACTGTCACCGGTGTGATCATTCTATAATACACCATTTAATTCCGGGGGGAGAAATGCTAACGCTAACGTTAGCATCGGCGATCTTTTCTACTTCATGCTATCTGCACAATGGTTGACATTAAACATTAAAACGACCAGGCAGTTCAGAGAGAATCAAAGGAAGGCAGGCTTTGCATGACATTCTTCAGGACGTGTTTCATTGTGGTGATAGTCAATCGTTTGTTGACAAGACAGTAGTAACGGCCATCTTGGTGACGTGTGTGGTTGACCAGAGATGTAGTTCATTGAGCCTTTCACACAAACAAATGTGTTACTTCACAGTTTTACGACACATTTTAATTTTTTTGACTTGCAAAATTATCTTTTAAATTGACAACATCATATGTGTAATTCGTGGCACAATTCAAACGGGATCGAAAGATAATCTTTCTCTCTCCATTGACTTCAATGCATAACTTTTCCGAAATAAGGTCCCATGGGGCTCAACCGGAAGGGGAGGGACTTCGCCACTCTATGGTCCTTGGAGCGAGGGGCGGGGCGAAACTCACGGAAGTGATTTCAAAACAAAAGCACTCGTTTGCTAAAATTACACTTTGAATCACAACAGTATCCTGCTGAAGGAACGGTGATTATTATAATCAAAGGGGAATTTGGCGATCACAACGAAAACGGCCAAGACACATATTAGTAATAATCATTAGAGTAATCCTCTGTCAAAGTCCCCTCCATAATGCATGTTTTTCTGCTATCTATCTTTGATGAATGATAAAAATATAATTTTACCATTAGTTCTTAATGAAATTGATACTGTTTCACTTTGTATTAGCCTACTACTTACAATACATTGAAGTACTTTTACTGTGTATTCTTTGAGTAATACTCTGTCAAAGTCCCCTGCTGAGAACGAAATCAAGCCACTTCTGCTAAGTTTGATGAGGGAATTCTTTTTTGTTGCCATTAGTTCTTCGTGAGACTGATCCTGTTGGACTCAGTACTAGTGAAACTACCCCCACAAGTACTATGAAGTACTTACTGTGTACTTTTCCAATAATCCTCTGTCAATGTCCCCTCCTGAGAACAAGAATGCATGTTTCTCTGCTATTTTGAATAAGCGTTAAAAAAACCTTTCTTCATGAGACTGATATTGTTGGACAGAGTATTTTAAGAGGATGGTAGACTTGATATCAGCAATACTCCCAGTCAGTAGCTATTCCGGCAGCAGCATTTTACCCCTTGGAACGTCTTTAGAGTCTGGCCTGGATAGCTGGTCACAACTATCCTTCAGCACACTGACACACTCTGTCACTCTTGTTGGCCTCTTATGAAGCTGCTGTCTTTTAAATATGATTATTTCTCTGCTCCTAGTTCATTCCTCGCAGATTCTTCCATCAGTCCCAGTCATTGCATGTCAGTCAATAGAGCTTCGAAAAATGTGTCCAATTCAACAAAATGTTTTTTTGTGAGTGAAGGCCAGAGCTAAATTAGTGAGAGAAAATAGATCCACATCCTCCTATGAAATGTATTTTATTTCCTTTTCCATGTACTTATACTTACTTGCATTAGAACATTTGCATGTTGAACTACATGCTGATATATCTTCCCCAGCCTCAAGGAAATATATTAAAAACTAGAGAATGCAATTCCTGAAGAAATTGCTAGTGGGAATGCTTTATGCTGAAAAGCTGACACTAAACTGCTATGCTGAAATGTAATGTGTAAGAAGAAAGTGAAGAATTTAGATTGAAATGATACATGAACACTGGGGGCTTGAATGTGTGATGAGAGAAGAAAAGAAAGTAAAAAGGCTTGGAAAAGCAGCAGAATATTTGAACTGCAAACTTTTGAACTAACTTGATGGTGAATGATCTGTCGCCATGGCAACGGCATTTGATGACACCCCATAATACGCTTAGATGCGTTGATGGCTGCATCGTTACCAAACCTGTGAAGTTTTGGGCCGTTTGGAACTTTTCACTGAAGTTATGAGAAAACCGTGTGTCATGGCGAGCATTGTGTTGCCATGGCAACGGCATTTGAAGAAACCCCATAATTGACGTAGAGCTGTTGAGGGCTGGACCGGTGGATAATACAAGCGAAGTTTGGGGGACGATCGGGACCGTTTCCATTGGACTTACAGCGACATCAGAGAGCATTGTGTTGCCATGGCAACGGCATTTGAAGAAATCTCAAAAACTGGCCTCGTATATGTCTTTTACGTCTGGACTGTTAGCACACAATGTGAATTTTGAGCACTTTTGAGAGAGAGAGAGAGAGAGAAGAGAGAGAAGAGAGAGGAGAGGAGATATAGAGAGCGAGAGAGAGAGCGAGAGAGAGGAGAGAGAGATAGAGAGATAGAGAGAGAGAGAGAGAGAGATTGCAGAGAGAGAGATAAGAGATAGAGAGGAGAGAGCTAGACTCTAGAGATCTCTCGCTCAATCTGCTATATCTCTCGGCGGCTCCTAATATCTCCTTCTCTCTCTCTCTCATTCGCTCGACTCTCTCTCTCTCTCTCGTCGCGCTCTCTCCTCTCTCATCGTCTCTCTCTCTCTCTCTCGTCTCTATCTCTCTGCGCCTCTCTCTCTCTCCCTCTCTCTCCCTTTCTCTCCTCTCTCTCTCGGGCTCTCCTCCTCTCGCTCTCTCTCTCTCTCTCTCTCGACTCTCTCTCTCTCCTCCTCCTCTACTCCTCCTCTCCTTCTCTCTCTCGTTCTCCATACTCGCACCTCCCCTCGTGATGAACGAACGCCCTCACGCGTGTTCCTTCCACAGCTGTGTTTATAATTGAGCTAACGAGCTCGTAGAGATCAAAGGTTTGCATTGTTCTGATTGAGAGATAAACCTCTTACATGTGAACGTTTTGTGGAAGAACCATAACAGATATCTGTGAAATTTCAAAACGTGAAGCATGTCAAGGAAGTTGAGTATCTGAAGTGTAATTTTTGTGTACTTTCGGGTTAATAATGTGGCCTTTTGGCAGTTTAACTAAAGGTGTGCGGCTGCTGCTGTGAGGAAATATCAGCCTGAAATTACAATGGGTTTTAATGGAGACATGTTGAACGTTGTTGTCACTTCATGCCCTCAAGAAGCATTTTGTTTAATTATCTTTGCTTAATTATTTGTCATTTTTCAAGCTACGAGATGTTTTCCTACGTTTGTCATGAAAAATGATGTCTCAGGAATGTAGGGTTTAGGAATTATGGCAGTTTAAAAAAAAGATATGAAGGCAAATTTCAAGATTTCCTACCCTCTAGCTGTGACATCACGCACTCTAGTTAATGTTAAAATCTGAAGAAAGCCTCTTTACCAAGGTCTGAACAATGTTTAATATCTCTAAAAGTAAGAATCAGATTTAAAAGTTGTGTTACACGAATAATGTCAGAAAGATGTGTAACATTTTAAAGTTGGAATGAGGTTTCTGAGTGAAAGTATGAATTAGCAGTTGAAGTCGCATGAAGATTGTTCAAGTCTGAAGATTTTCTCCATTGACTTCAATGGTTAAAAATGTGATGAATTATGGGATGTATCTCTGGAATTATGAAAGTTATGAATAATCCAAATGATAGCCATCGATTCCCGACCGAGCTGAACGTTTTGATGTTTGAACGGAGTTTCTGCGATGTTGAATGCAGGAGGAGAAGAGGTGCAAAATTCCGGCGGAATAATACAAATTTGGTCCGTAGAATAACATATAGTTGGAATGCTGTATCGGCAGTGAAAAGATTTGTGGAAGGATAAATTCTTCATGGGCTTCAATGGCTCTCTAGATAAAGGGTGTTTTATGGTTGCTTGTATTATCCTCAGATAGTGGTTTGTTTAAATAACTAGTGACATTTTAATACATATAGCAAAAAAGGGCTCCAAAAAAGGCATATAACCTGGCTGGCTTAGCCAGTCTGTATTTCTTCAAGCACCACAATATTCAGAGTTTATAAAGTACAATTCTGGGCCATTTATTGTCATTTCTCCAAACACATACAGTAAAAATGCCTGTTTTGAAGCCTTAAAATGGTGCAGGAAAAGGACTTTACATTGTATTATACTTAAAGACAGGGCTATTCAGTTAAGAGAAGAGAAAAAAGGAAAGCAAAGTGTTATAATGGGTGATGTAACATTAATGACATATATAATATGAGGTCCTTGGCACTCAGACTCTAGAGGGGTCATTTTGTGATCATGGGGCATCACCCTTACAGCATCAGGACAATATCATATGGAGTCAGACACTGGAAGTGTGCTGGAGGCTGATGCGTTGACTGCAGGGGACTGATGGAAGGATGAGGCTGATGAGACTGAAGAATCTGTGAGGAACGAACTAGCGGCTGAGAAATAATCATATATTAAAAGACGGCAGCATCATAAGAGGCCAACAAGAGTGACAGAGCGTGTCAGTGTGCTGAAGGATAGACCAGCTATCCAGGCCAGACTCTAAAGACTTTCCAAAGTGAAAAAAACTGCTGCCGGAGTACTGACTGGAAGTATTGCTAATATCATGTCTACCATATCCTCTTAAAATACTCTGTCCAACAATATAAGTCTCATGAAGAAAGGTTTTTTAACGCTTATTCAAAATAGCAGAGAAACATGCATTCTTGTTCTCAGGAGGGGACATTGACAGAGGATTATTGGAAAAGTACACAGTAAGTACTTCATAGTACTTGTGGGGGTAGTTTCACTAGTACTGAGTCCAACAGGATCAGTCTCACGAACTAATGGCAACAAAAAAGAATTCCCTCATCAAACTTAGCAGAAGTGGCTTGATTTTGTTCTCAGCAGGGGACATTGACAGAGTATTTCTCAAAAAATACACAGTAAGTACTTCAATGTATTGTAAGTATAGGTTAATACAAAGTCAAACAGTATCAATTTCATTAAGAAGTAATGGTAAAATTATATTTTTATCATTCATCAAAGATAGCAGAAAAACATGCATTATGGAGGGGACTTTGACAGAGGATTACTCACAAAGTACACAGTAAAAATACTTCATTTTATTTCTGGTAGAAGTCAAACTAGAACCGAGTCCAACAGTGTCAGTTTCCTTAAGAACTTGTGGTAACAAATATTTGTATCACTCGTCAAATATAGCAGGAATAATGAAGAGCAGCTGATTTGAAAAAACAAACTCGAGAGGCGGCTGAGTTGACCGCATTGCAGAACCGCTGTATAGTTTAAATCTCCTAACAATGTTGTCCATTTTAGACATAGGCTTATTATATTTACAGCCCTTAATAACATCAATTTTCTGGGCTCAATATGTGTCTTGGCGGTTTTCGTTGTGATCGCTAAATTCCCCTTGTTTATAATAATCACCGTTCCTTCAGCAGGATACTGTAGTGATTCAAAGTGTGATTTTAGCAAACGAGTGCTTTTGTTTTGAAATCACTTCAAAACAAGCCCCGCCCCTCGCTCCAAGGACCATTTGACCATTTAGTAAGGTAAAGAGCAAAAAGCAAAAACGCCTCTCAGACGCTCTTCCGTTTACGTGTTTAATAAAGAAAAACAATTGGACGGTAGATACACGGATTCTTTTGGACACTGTAATGAAAATGAGCATTTGTTCATTCTAAAGTCCAAACAGGGTGGACAGTAAAGCGCAGAGGATTTGTTGTTACTGCAGTAAAAGACAGAAGGCACCTCCCTGCTCCAATGGTCCAAACACAGAGACCCTCCCATCCCCTCAGCATCCCGACCACAGGCCGGTGAGAGTGGCGGTACGTACCGTTAGTGCCGCCGGTGGAGCCTCTCTACACCAGGGACAGCAGCGAGGACATGTCGCTTCTCTTCTCACAGTGTGACACAGTCATGCGTTTTCCTGGTTCTCCCTGTGAGTCTCTGTCCCGCCCGTCCCAGGTGTCCCGCGAGCGATGAGCAGCTAAAATGGCTCTGCCGTGGCCCGTGATGCTTGATGCGCGAGAGCGTGTCCTCCTCAGCGGACACGCGCCTGGCGTTTGCGTCGTGTGGCCAGCAGCTAGCAGCTAAAGTCTGTAGTAATGCTAGCAGCTAAAGTCTGTAGTAATACTAGCTACACAAACGCTACATCAAAGCTACACCCTAACTACACGGGCTATTTATTATTCAATTACATTCTAAAGCAGACAGAGGCCAGAGGGTGGCGCCAAAACAGAGCCGACACCCTATGTGACTCAGACTGCTCAGAGCAGGCTGTCGGCACTTGGCTTGGTAACAGCAAGGTCGCTGGTTCAAGTCCCCGATTGGACCAAGTGGTGTGGACTAGAACATTGAGAAGTGCTCTTAAGCAAGGCACTGCACCATAAACTGTATATCACTGGACTCTTGCACTTCGTTTGAAAGCTGCCCAAACTTAGAGCTCCTGCCTTTACATGTGGTCTTATGTGATTTAATATTGCATTTCTGGCCAATAAAGAATTATGATAGGAAGATTAATACTTTTTAATGTAGATTGATATTGTTTAGGAATAAAAGCCTCTACTCCATTCCACTGTACACACCAAACAGAAACCTCTGTATTATCTCCTTTCAGTTAAAACTACATTTTTTTTATCTTACAATACAGAGCTGTGTAAAAATATTATTTGTTGACATGGTAAAAATATCCAGAGGGGTATGCTGGCAATTGCTTTCATATGGATTAATGTTATAGCAGTGGCAAACATTTTATTTTGTTCGATGACATGTACAGGCGACAGTCTGTAAGGACTTTACTTTGGAACAGGATGGTCGCTGGTTCAATTCCCCAATTGGACAAAGTGGTGTGGACTGGAGCGTTGAGAGCTTTGCCCACTAGGCTACTCCTAATACTGGGATTGCCATTAAAATGCAGAGACTAATGCAGATTTCACTGCATGTGTTGTGCTGTTTATGTAACATAATTTTAAGGACGTTTTTTGTCATTTTAAAAGCAAAATTCATGGTTTTGTTGGCCATATATTTGTGTATTTGTACCATCTGTGTATAAAAAAGTGTGGAAACGGAATTTCAGTATAGGTTAATATATACGTAATGAGTGAGCAGGTCCATTTAATCTAAAAAAGACAACTGATAATACAGTGATGAATAATAAAAGAGTGTTATTAGACTTGCATTAACATACTTTCATCAGTTAGGAACTTAGGTTTATAATTTCTTAAATTATTAACATATTTTGACACACACACACACACACAGTGTGAGAAATGATCTGTACAATAATTATGCATACCTGCTTCACATGTAATAAAAAAAACATGTACACACAGATACATTGGGGGGAATGGGGGAGTAGTGTTCCAGTCAAAGTATGAAAGGTTTGTGTAGTTTGTTGGCTCGGAAGTACACACACATTTATAAAACATCAGTAGCACATAGGAAAGCACCATTTAGTGAAAAGTCTGGTGTCTCACTGCAAAGTGTACCAAACTCAAGTGCAAAAATACACAATTTACTTGACATTATTATCACTTAGGTCCCCAAAAACAGGTAAACACACACACACACCTTCTATAAAAATGTAGGAAGTAAATCCTAGAGCTATAGCTGCTATAGAGTCAGAATGAAGAGCAGAGCAGCACGGTGTGTGTGCAGCCACACTGAGCTGGGCTCCACACTGCAGTGTGATCAGCACAGAGGCTGCCATGCAGAACAACATTATTTTTTATTTCTCTTAAACTTCCTCCATAAATGGACGGACAATGATTTACCAAAAGGGGTTAGGGTTAACATGATGTTGTAGTTTTGGCCATATATCTATACTTATTTAAGTAATTGTGGAGAAGTGTGAACAGGGTGACATCACTATAGTACAATGAAACGAAGCCAGCGTCCATTAGTCATTTAACTGTCCTTCAAATAAGTAGGACTATTCTTTCTTAATGTCACATGTTCACAGATCTCTGGGATCACTCTGAATACAGATGATAACCACAACTACCAAAATAAGAGCAAGTTTCAATAAACCATAGTGCAGGTCAAATGAGCCACACACTTTGATCTGGTGGGTCCCTGTGTGTGGAGGAGCAGAGTGATGTGCCCCCCCCCTCAGCAGGCCCTGTTGTTAGCACAGCACTAACAACAGGTCAGAGGCTCAGTGTGAGCGTAGCAGCATCTAGTGTGTGTCGCTAACATGTACTGCCAATGCACTCAGAGTTATGTCTGGGCCTCGGGCAGGGAGCGGCTGGGCTCACATGGGACTGGCGCCCCTCCCCTTGTCAGTCCATTGGTGCTGCGACACAGCAGAGCTTTGGTTGCCGTGGCGGCTGTTGTCGACGAGGACACACTGACCCCGGTTATGGTACCATTGAGGTTCCGGTAGGGTTGCTGCCGTGGTAACGAAGCCCTTTGGCGGGGGATGGGCATCGCGGCTGTTCCACGGAGGCACACTGAGGGAAAAGTCAGACCCACCAGACAGCATCCTGGACAGGAAATTACCTCATCCGGCTCAGAGGGGCCGCCGGCGTCCGAGGACTGATTGGGCGCTGTGCTGTAACTGTTAGCCCGCCCCCCTCTCCCCCACTGCACCTGCTGACCTATCACGAGGGCGGAGCCGTTGTTGTTGTCCACTTGTAGCAGAGCAGGCAGGGGGGGTTGGCCGTAGGAGATGGGACGCGGCCAGCCGTTGGTCTGTGTGGAGTCTGCGGACTCAGGAGACTTGGTACAGTCCATGGGTTCGGTCAGACATCGCCTCTTCTCCTCTTCCTCCTCCTCCTCCTCCAGCCGCTCCAGAGACATCATCTCCAGCTCCACAGACAGACCTACATCCTCCTGAAGCAGCTCTCTCCTCTCACGTATCTCTGTCTGCTCCACCTGAAACCTCACACCAGTCTCCCTCCTGTCAACCTCCACCCTGACGTCCTGTTCCTCTTCCTCCTCCCTCCCCCCAGTATGTCTCAGTGAGGCTACAGTCCGGCTGAGCTCAGGAGTGCAGGGCAGGGACCGGCATCTCCGGGGCAGCGCTCTGAGGAGGTGGGGGGAGGAGCAGGGGTCCCGCAGGGCAGGTAGGGTGAAGGTCAGCGAGATGACCGACTTGCTGGGAGTATCCAAGAGTTTACAGCGCCCCCCATTCAGGTCCTGCCTGAGGGAGAAGGGGTTGACCCGTGCAGGGGTCCCGAGGAGAGGAGAGCTCAGAGTCGCCGGGGGTAACACGTCCGACTGGCTCCTCGCCAAGCCCTGTCGTCGCTGGCTGCGGTTGCCTGGGTGACAAGGGGAGCTGTGGCGCCGGTAAGGGCTGGCGTTTGCTGACAGTGACTCTGAGGGGAGGGGGGGGGGGGGGTGACAGAGTGAGAAATTAAGAACAGGTGGTACTACTTTTAAAACAACAACTACAACAATAGAAAAGAGCAAAAACTGAAATGAACCAAAATATCAACAATACTGTCATGCTGTTTGCTTTTATATTCTCATACCACTTGTATTCATACACGGAATGCTTTGAATTAGCTGTTAATGAGGTCCAGAGAAGCTGTCTTGGTAAATGTTTAAGATTCTCGGTTCTAGGAGTAATTTTTACCGGTAACAGAAAGCAGATTTAGGGGAGGACTCCCAGGATTCAACAAACGTCTGATGATATTCAGCCTTTATAAGCTCACTCTTGTGAGTTAAAGCCTCTCTATACTGAGTTCAGAGCACATCAATGACTGCGTGATGATCTCCATGCAGGCAGGTTACTACTTCACGATATGTAAACATTGCAGATCTAAAAATCCTACAGTTTACAGAACAGAACAAAACAATGTTTGTAAAACAAGCTCCACTTCACAATTGTAGCTCATATCATTAGGGCTCCTGCTTGATAATCTGATTTTGAGAGTCTTTGTAACAAATATCAAATCAAACTTTATTTATATAGCACTTTTCTTAAACAAAGTGTTTCACAAACCAAACATATAGACAATTTACAAAAAATGTAAACAATACTTTCTTCCCAGGTAACACATACTGTAGCTTTGTGATTTAAGAGAACACTAAATACCAACGCACGACTAAATAAAATAAAAGAAGGATAATAATAATAAATAAAGAATAAAATAAGAATAAATTACAATCCAGATCACTCTTAAGCCCCTTACACACCGAGCTGATTATCGGCGTTGATAGATGTCGGGTCGTCGATGAGTGTAGTGTCGCCCTACTCAGATTGGTGTGTACTGCACCGTCGTGTCTTTTCGGCCGTGCCGACACCTTCCGCCACCTTCCGCCGCCATTCAACATTCGACATGTTGAATCGGGAGGCCGTCGGCCAAAGAAATCACTCTGATTGGCTGTTCAGCTTAGCGAATCAGTGCATGAGAAGCGAAACAGAAGTGAGGGACCCAAACAAACGATTTAATTTAACTCCAGCTCTCGACACAGGTTGGGGAAAGCCCCATGAGCTTCTTGTTGTAGAGTGAAAATGGAACGCACACGCTATTTGTTGTTTGTTTATATCACGCAGTCTGTTCTTCTTCTCGGTTATCACGCAGTCTGTCTTCCGGTTGTTGCCTCTTTTGAATGACGAATACACACTACCGCTGCCTGCTGGTAAGGAGAGTTTTTGCCACTCACGCATGTGCAGTGCCGTACGTGCAACTTGGCCATCGGCTGAAGTCTTTGCGGTGTGTTCCAGTGTGACACATGGCCAAGACGCAGGAGACGTGAGGCGACGTGAGGCGAGGTGAGGCGACGTGAGGCGACGTGAGGCGACGTGAGGCGACGTGAGGCGACTTTCCGTCGGGACGTGTTCTTTGGTGTCAGTTTGGTGTGTAAGAGGCATTAGAAAGCTGTTTTAACCATATGAACAGTTGTGTAAAAATACGTAACACACATTGAAAGGAGACATTTAAAAGAAAAAACAGTTTGGGGGTTTTACCAAGTGCAAGGGGCTTCTCCTTCTCCTCCTCCCTCTCCATGCCCTCCAGTGTGAACACAATGTGAGAGAACGAGGGACGCTGCTGTGCACTCATCTGAAAACAACCACACAAAGACACACTTAGATTACACACACACAGCCTCCATTACCTTGCAGTGTGTGTGTGTGTGTGTGTGTGTGTGTGTGTGTGTGTGTGTGTGTGTGTGTGTGTGTGTGTGTGTGTGTGTGTGTGTGTGTGTGTGTGTGTGTGTGTGTGTGTGTGTGTGTGTGTGTGTGTGGTGTGTGTGTGTGTGTGTGTGTGTGTGTGTGTGTGTGTGTGTGTGTGTGTGTGTGTGTGTGTGTGTGTGTGTGTGTGTGTGTGTGTGTGTGTGTGTGTGTGTGTGTGTGTGTGTACTTACATTACAGCAGGTGACAGCCAGGCTGAAGAACGCAGCTGGACAATCCCCAACCAGGTTCTCAAATGCATCCACGTCCAGACCAAAGTCCTGAAACACAGACAGTGTCATACACTGATTCCTCAACAACTTGTTGCCAATATGAAATGATATCACTGAAAACTGTATGGAGTATGCACCACCAAACACGGGTTATGTATGACAGTATCATCCTAGCATGCATGTTGTTGCTATTGCTTTAATGCAGTAGCATTAAACTGGCATTAGAAATACAGGAAAACTGCCTATTCAGCTCCTCTCACTGCACACTGAAGTATCCTTTATCTGGATAAACACAGTTTCAATAGTATTTACATCAGAACGATTATCTATACCACATAAAAGGAGCACCATGTTTGTGTGTGAGGAAGATACATGACAGGTACCTCTGTCCTGGGTAAGAAGTCTGGATCAGCTTCAATGCGGGCGATGATCTCACACAGGATGATGCCGTACGCAAACACATCCACCTGAGCACAGGACAGGAAGTTAGGTCAGGGCTCAAACTACATTTCACACAGTGCTGGGGGAGTGGAGGATTGATACCAATATGAACAGTTCGGTGCTTAGAGCTTCTGGTAGTGCTAATACTCTGAAAAGTTGATGAGAGAAGTTGAATTATTTTTACTTTCAGCCTAGTTTTGTTTTAGTTATGCCCAGTTAAGGCCCAACTATTGTTGAGATAAAGGTCAAGGCATTAAACATTTCTGAAACATACAGTATACGTATCCCACTATCTTGACCCCTGTGTATTGCAACCCCGCCGGACATTAGTCATTTTAAAAATCTGTGTCGGCCCCCATCTACAGATACTTACAAAGGGCCTAACATCCTGGACACTCTGAACGTATTATAAAAGTAGCACATTTGTGGTAGTCAGTAATATCTTAATTAGCTAACTTAAAGGGGACCTATCATGCAAAATGCACTTTTGTACGTCTTTTATACATGAATATGTGTCCCCGGTGTTCCAGGGAACTCACCAAGTGTCAGAAAACACAACCCTCTCTATTTTCCTCCATACCCAAATCTCTAAAAAAGGGGCTGCAACGGATCCGATCAAAACTGATCCAGATTTGAACACTGTCCTGACGTCAGGACAGTGGCGCTACGTCTATTGGGCCAACTCCACCAATCAAGAGGAGACAGCCACGGCCATTGCCGTTCGAAAGCGCTGGAGATGCTGTAGTACATATGCCAGGCCTCTAGATGGTGCTGTTCTCACTGAATCTGCCCTTGCAAATACAGGGGTAAAAAAGTGCAAATTGAGCGAAATGAGGCATGGCTAAAATGCATGATCTGTTTGGTATTTTGAAAAAAAGAAAGTATAAATATGCCTTATATAGGTATGGTCCTACACTATATTATTCAAATATAGCATGATAGGTCCACTTTAAGCCCCTAAAGGACTAATATGACCAAGGGTGTGTTTATAACTTAAAATTGCTCTGAATCTGCAATGTACTCCAGCGGGGGGTGTGTGTGTGTGTGTGTGTGTGGTGTGTGTGTGTGTGTGTGTGTGTGTGTGTGTGTGTGTGTGTGTGTGTGTGTGTGTGTGTGTGTGCGTGCGTTGTGTGTGTGTTTTGGGTTTACCTTCTCATCGTACAGCTCTCCTCTCAGAACTTCAGGTGCCATCCAGTAGGGGGAGCCCACGATGGCCAGAGGCTGCTTCCCCCCCTCCATCACTGCAGAGACAGCATGTTTCCTCAACCTCTGCTCAATAGCTGCATGTAGGGCTGTGACCCATTCAGAACACTTTCCATGTTCTAGATGCACTATTTGATATACCAGTGTGCAACACATTGAATCTAAAGCAATATGTCTGAGCTGAGAGGTCACGTATCCACACTGTGGTCCTCTTCAATTCTTTATTGTTGTAGTGGGTTATATTATATAAGATATTTGAACTTATTATGACAACGTTTTTCCCTCGCCAAAATCAGACTAACTCCGGAGCGTTATTTAGGCATTTCCTAACAAGCTAAGCTAGATTCAAAGAACTATTGCTTTAAATCTGAGCCTGCTACAGCCTTTAACAGACACTTCAGTCTGTCTAGGCTGATGGCTTTTCAGGAAGTTAAAAGGCTTATCTAATGAAAAATGTTGAATACATTTTTAATGATTCACTAATTAATGGTCGGTTATGAAGTCAGAGACGAGTAAAGTTTTGCATCAGAAAGAGTGAGCTTTTTGATAAAGGTGTTGTCTGACCTGTAATCAGGGATCTTCTCTGCCAGGCCGAAGTCTCCCACCACCGCCGTGAACACACCGCCGTCACAGCGCACCAAACAGTTCTGCACACAAACAAAACAGTCACAAAACACTCACTAAACTCTTGTCTCGCAATGCCGATAGCTGTATTTGTCCAGATAAAGAGATAAATAATGTGTTCTGAACTGTGAACGGGTCGTAAACTCACTAGAACCGGGACATCGGCCCCCCCCCCTGAGGATTGTGAGTCATCCAGCAGGAAGGCGTGCATTCATTTGACTGGCCAATACTTCAGATATTTCTCAGAGCCCCCTCACCGCTCTAAATCAGCGAGCTACTGTAAGATTTAACTCATGGTGCGTTTAATGTTGTGTTTAAACATCTCCTAGCAACAGTTAGTGGCTTCAGTACAGCGTCATGGCAGCCCCCCCCCCCCCAGCCCTCCCGCTCCACACTCTGCCTCTCCTCCTGGTTACCTTGGAGGTGAGGTCTCTGTGGAAGATGCCCTTGCTGTGCAGGTAGTGCAGCCCCCGGGCGATGTCCAGGGACAGCCCCATCCTGACGGCCCAGGACAGGTGCAGGTCGCTGTCCAGCAGCTGCTCCAGGCTGCCTCCATTGATGTACTGCAGGGACACATCAGACACAGATCAGACACCTGCTGGGTGACTGCTGACATCTCTTAGGAACTCACTGATTTAAAACAATTCCCTTTATGTTCATGAACCACGGTTATTCTTTGGGTGAGAAATATTATTCTGTGACATAAAACATTCTATTGTAACAAGAAGTATTCTACAGTAATATGATATATTATACTGTAACATGGTACATTCGGCCGTTGTGTGATACATTCTACAATAATATTAAATATTCTACTGTAATATAATATATATATATATACTGCGACATGAGAAGAGCTACTATAGAATAGATGGTTTATTATACTACTACACAGGTAGTTTTCATAGGCTAATTGTTGATACAGTAAACAGGGGGAGAGGACGGGTACTGTGTAGTAACCACGGTAACATCTGCACACCATGTACACATCAGCAGTTTGGTACAGCATCATGCATCAGCCATTCTAGCAGCTGCATGTGTGATTGTGTGTGTGTTTGTGTGTGAGTGAATCTAAGAATGAAAGAAAGAGACTCAAAAGGATACAGCAACCATTTTTAAAAGCTCAAGAAATGTGATATTATTAAAGTAGAGAGTGATGTTTTTACCTCCGTCAGAGCGTGGAGCTGACCTTCATGCACACACACCCCGAGAAACCTGAGGACAGAGGCAGGCAGAGGATTTAAAACACTGTAGACCACACTCTAGTATCAGGGTTAAACAGAGCTGGAAAGTAAAAATGATGCTCAAGGCGTTGAGTGCTTGGACGTAGCCTCCTGGAGCCTCTGGGTCTGATCATTTAGCACTGCATCATCTCGTTCAGCACCTATGATAGCATGTGTATACATCCATCACTCATCGTTGGGCTACTTCTGATGGCTGTCATGGGCTGAGGAGCTCTACTATAAATGTTCCTAGTCCAAATATACTGCTGGTTGCCCTGGTAACCTGCATTGTCTTTCCGCTCTGGTTTGGGACAGAGTGGTGCTGTGATGACAGTGTAGGACCACTTATTATAACAGTTATTATTATATTCTTCTTGTTCATTGTTTAAAGTCAAACTGTGATTACAGGCAACACTGAATTCCAAAGACAATTCACAAAGTGTGACTAACTGGAAATACATCTATGGAGGTAGATTTGTCTCAATATGAATTGTGTGAACAGATCAATAATATCATCAGACAACATAACATCAACTTCCACTGCTATGCTGACGACACCCAGGTCTATATCAAAACACAACCCAATACCACCAATACTATACAAACACCTGCCTGGAAGACATCCGCTCCTGGATGACCACCAACTACCTCCAGCTCAACAGCAGCAAGACAGGGGCAATCCTGATAGGCACCACCGACCAGCTTGCCAAGGCCGCCCTCATCAGCCCCTCCCTCGATGGTCAGCTCATTTCTCTCTCCTCTGTTGTCACCAACCTTGGTGTAAGGTTTGACCCCACTCTGTCTTTCCAAGCCCATATCAAACACATCACCAAGACCTCCTTCTTTCACCTGAAAAACATTTCCCGACTGAAGCCCTCACTCTCAACTGATGACACTGAAAAACTGGTTCATGCACTCGTCTTCTCAAGACTAGATTATTGCAATGCACTCCTCTCCGGTCTCCCAGCCAAATCCATCAACCGCCTGCAACTTGTCCAGAACAGTACAGCCAGAGTTCTCACCGGTGCAAAAAGGTCTGCACACATAACCCCCATACTTGCACAACTACACTGGCTCCCAGTCCACTACAGGATCCAGTTTAAGGTTCTGCTCCTCACTTACAAAGCCCTGAATGGCCAAAGCCCAAAATACCTCTGTGACCTCATCCGTACCCAGACATCTACCCGCTCTCTCCGCTCCAGCCACGCTCCTCTTCTTTACCTCCCCCGCACACGTCTCCGAACAATGGGAGACCGAGCCTTCTGCTTTTTTTATCTTTCTAATTGTATCAGTGTCCTTTGTTGTGAAGCGCTTCAAGATTTGTCTTGGCAGATGAGAAGCGCTATATAAATTAAATGTATTATTTATTTATTATTAATAATCCGTGTTAATGTGCGTCAGAGTGCACCTGGACTCATTCACCCTTCATGGTAACACTGTGTGATAAAGAGACTGAACCTGATCACTGTTTTGAGTAAAAAGACAAGCTACACACATTAATGAGTAGGCACATGGCAGCTATAACGGAAAATGACTTTACTCACTGATTTACTTAAAGGGGACCTATCATGCAAAATGCACTTTTGTTCGTCTTTTATACATGAATATGTGTCCCCGGTGTTCCAGGGAACTCACCAAGTGTCAGAAAACACAACCCTCTCTATTTTCCTCCATACCCAAATCTCTAAAAAAGGGGCTGCAACGGATCTGATAAAAACTGATCCAGATTTGAACACTGTCCTGACGTCAGGACGGTGGCGCTATGGCTATTGGGCCAACTCTCCACCTATCAGGGGAATGTGGGGTTGGGCCACGGCCGGCCATTGCCGCTCGAAAGCGCTGGAGACGCTGTAGTACATATGCCAGGCCTGTAAGTGGCGCTGTAGTCTGCCACAAAAGCAGCGAAGAAGACTTCCCGCGCATGGTTGCCATGGTTACCCTTCTGTTTATTCTCCGCTGTGGCTTTTTTTCTCCCTCCCCGAGGCAAGCGTTTGCTCCTGCTGCTTTAATTCAATGCAATCCCTCTCCTTCGAGGCAAGCACTGTAATTCTCTCCGGTTAGTCCACCAGCAGATAACAAACACCCACCTCTCCGCCTCTTCCAAGGAACGAGGGGACCGTGCGGCAGAGTTTCAGTTAGGTTTTCGTTCGCCTGGTCAAGATGTCCGTTAAAAGTTTAAATCTTCCGGACAAAATTAGAAAAGTGCCGGTCAAAGGTCTTCTTTGTTATTTATTGAGCTTTAAAACAAATGGATAACGACTCTATATAATAATATAATAAAACACGGAGGACGGAGATCTATTTTTCTCCCCCTCTTCTGACTTGATCAGAGCACGCTCCCCTCTCCTGCAGGGGGGCGTGGTCAGCTGCAGCTCACAGAATCAGCCCCCTGCAAAAACAGGGCTGGAGAACAGCAAATAGAGCGAAATGAGGCATGGCTAAAATGCATGATCTGTTTGGTATTTTGAAAACAGAAACGTATAAATATACCTTATATAGGTATGGCCCTACAATATATCATTTAAATATAGCATGATAGGTCCACTTTAAATGACAGCATAAACACTTTGTGACCTACCTGAGTATGTTTGGGTGGCAGAGCCTGTTCATGAGCTGCACTTCTCTTAGCATGTTAGCTTTGTTGCTAGCCAGCGTGTTCATCTTCAGCGCCATCACCTGGCCTGTGATCCGGTGCTGCACCTGGAAAACAGCCATATTACATTATATTTCATTTAGCTGACACTGTTACCCCTAACGACTTACAATAAGTGCAGTAAAACATGCAGACACAAACTCAGAACAGCCAAGTCCATTTGCTTCAAATAAACCAAACAACTGTAAGTAAGGGTGCATTCGTTTTCAAATAAGCTAGATTTATTAGAACTACAGTTTTTGTTGTGTATGTGAGGATTAATATCCAAGGTGTATATACACAATAAGCTATTTAAGTAGGTTAGCAGTTCTCTCCTATTTGCAGATGCATTTTTCTTTATAATTTATAAGCTGATGTTTAGTGTAACAATTTGGCCTAAACTGTTACCGATGCTGACTTTTTTCTTTTTTTACTTATTGTGGTAATTTAGTTAGTAAGATAGTTGGAATGCTGATACAGCATTCCAACTATCTGTTCTTCAAAATCTTTATTCCGCCCGTTATTTTGCCGGTCTTCTTCTACCACATTCCACATCGCAGAAACTCAGTTCAAACATCAAAACATTCAGCTCGGTCGGGAATCGATTGCTATTACTTTTCTCATTCATAACTTTCATAATTCCCGAAATATATCCCATAATTCATCACATTTTTAACCATTGAAGTCAATGGAGAAAATCTTCAGACTTGAACAATCTTCATGCGACTTCAACTGCTAACTGTTCCTTCATACTTTCACTCAGAAACCTCATTCCAACTTTAAAATGTTACACATCTTTCTGACATTATTCGTGTAACACAACTTTTAAATCTGATTCTTACTTTTAGAGATATTAAACATTGTTCAGACCTTGGTACAGAGGCCTTCTTCAGATTTTAACATTAACTAGAGTGCGTGATGTCACAGCTAGAGTGTAGGAAATCTTGAAATTTGCCTTCATATCTTTTTTTTAAACTGCCATAATTCCCAAACCCTACATTCCTGAGACATAATTTTTCATGACAAACGTAGGAAAACATCTCGTAGCTTGAAAAATGACAAATAATTAAGCAAAAATAATTAAACAAAATGCCTCTTGAGGGCATGAAGTGACAAAAACTTTCAACATGTCTCCATTAAAGCCCATTGTAATTTCAGGCTAATATTTCCTCACAGCAGCAGCCGCACACACACCTTTAGTTAATCTGCCAAAAAGGCCACATTATTGACCCGAAAGTACACAAAAAGCACACTTCAGATACTCAAGGTCCTTGAGATGCTTCAAGCTTTGAAATTTCACCAATATCTGTTACGGTTCTTCAACAAAACGTTCACATGTAAGAGGTTTATCTCTCATTCAGAACAATGGAAACCTTTGATCTCTGGACACCTCGTTAGCTCAAATATAAACACCTGTGTCATGGAACACGATGATGTCATAACTCCAATTGACATGCTCAGAGCAGCAGACTTCAGATAATTAGTGCGAATGCTGTGCCACAGCATTCCACTATAGTACTTCGATTCTTTATTAGTGCGAATGCTGTGCCACAGCATTCCACTATAGTTCTTCAAATCTTTATTAGTGCGAATGCTGTGCCACAGCATTCCACTATAGTACTTCAAATCTTTAGTCTTCCCCTTATTAGTGCGAATGCTGTGCCACAGCATTCCACTATAGTACTTCAAATCTTTATTCTTCCCCTTATTAGTGCGAATGCTGTTTACAGCATTCCACTATAGTACTTCAATTCTTTATTCTTCCCCTTATTTCACCAATACTTTGGCTCTCCATAACTTCAGCTTACTTTCAGCTACAGAATCCATTCAAATATCAAACTATTCAGCCTGTTCAGGAATCGATGGGAAACCTTCAACTTTTTAAAAATATTTTATACTTTTTGAAATATTCAGCTTTTTAAACTCTTTTTTTTAACATTGAAGTCAATGGGAGATGCCTTCAAATCCTCTTTTCCTACACTTTGCGCCAAATGCTTCTTCTTCCACATAATTTCAGCTAGACACTTCATTCCAACTTTCAAATGATCACAAGACCTTCAGCTATAGAACTGGTTATTCAGATTCTTCATATCTTTTAAACTTTTTGAGATATTTAACTTAGTTTGGAGCTTGGTAGAGAGGCCTTTTTCAGATTTTAACATTAGTGTGGATGGAGCAGCTCGTTAAGTCTAGAGTGCTTTGATCTCAAAACAGAGTGCAGCAGTGCTTCAAATTCTCCCCAAAAAAATGTTTTAAACTTGCCATAATTCCCAAACCCTACACTCCTCAAACATCATTTTTCATGAAAAACGTAGGGAAACCTCTCCTAGGTTGGAAAATTAAAAAATATTAAGAAGAAATGTTAAACAAAATGCCTCTTGAGGGCATGAAGAGACAAAAAGTCCACCTAGCTCCCAATTGATTCCCATGTTAAATCTTTCCGGATCTTTCTTCAGAACAGAGAGAAGTACACTTTAGACAAACTGCTCCCATCTCCACATTTTACACACAAAACCAAAAAAACAAACATATATCAGTTCATTGGGGTTCCCTGATGCTCACGGTCTGGTAATTTTTTGATAGGAGCCATAGTTTTTGAACAGGTGGCAAAATTGTCAAATATAATCCTCAATGCATTCTTAATGGGACTCAGTGCTGCAGTTGGTAAATCGTCATAAGTCGTCACCATGGTAACCTTTCATCTCTGGGTTTACACACACAGGTGTTTGTAAACATTCATTCACTACTACTTACATTTAATATCTTTATTTAACCTCTTAAGGCCCTGACACACCAGGCAGTCAACAGAGAAGTCGCCGACATCCGACACCGACAGATCCATCGACGAGTTCTCCTGCGTATTGGCCGTGTGTCGCACTGAAATACACCGCTTTACTACAGCCGAGCACGTACGAACTGCGCATGCGTGAGTGGCAATAACTCTCCTTACCAGCAGGCGGCGGTAGTGTGTATTCGTCATTCAAAATAGGCAACAACCGGAAGACAGAGAAGAAGAACAGACTGATATACAAACAAATAGCCTTTCACTCCATTCCATTTTCACTCTCGTCCATCGAAAACATGTTTTAGAATATAAAAATACATGCATGATGAAATGAGCACATAAAGTGCAGACATACTATAAAATCACAGTTAATAGACCTGCATCTGATGATCGCAGTGTTCTGGCGGGTGTGTAGTTTATTGAGTCAGCAATGTAATAATGGCCACTTCTTGCTAAATTTACGATGAGATGAAAAACCGGACTTGACCAAACAAATCACGGAGCTCTCAGCAGAGGACAGCCGGGGACGCTCCCGCCGATATCAGAGATGTCCCTGCTATGTGTGGGAGGTAAGAGAGGACATTTAAATCGTTTGTTTACGTCCCTCACTTCCGTTTCGCTTCTCATTTGCTAGCTGAACAGCTGATCAGAGTGGTTTCTTGGCCCGATAGCTTGTGTCGATCGTGAAAGGCCAAATAAGGCGTGTCACGGCCGAGGGTTCGGGACACACCAAATTGACTTTGGGCGACAAGGAACCCGTTTTCGCCCAACAACGCAAGACGGCCGATATCGGCCTGGTGTGTAGGGGCCTTTAAGCCCTGAGCCTGTTTTTCAGGTCTCAGGCTCGAAAATGACATTCCCAGAACAAATGACCGTATCTTCCCTTCTAAAAGGGTTAAATTAATAATCTTTATTCTCAAAGTAATGATAAACCTGTGAGTTGGATGTAGAAAAGTCAGAATCAATATAGATGTTTTTTATTTTAAAGAAAATTCAGATTTTACATAGTAAAAAACTGTAAATTATAGTGTCCGTCCAAAAATTCTTTTTTACTTATAGTGAAAACTACCCTTGGATGATGGGTTAGTAGACTAAAAGCTTTAGGAATCCAAAGTACAACATATAATAAGTACCCTGTATCAAGATTGATGCAAAACAAGTGAAATTTGACCTTTTTAGCCAAAAATCCCCACTTCTGGGGTCATTTGGGTGGATTTGACCTATCTCTGGCCCCCCTTGGTCGATTTTGATGAATGAAATCTCTTTATAACCGCTAGAGCCAATGGAATCGAGGGAAAGTTATATACACACCAAAACGTTAAGAAATAAGGAGTGAGAGTGACGCGTTACCAAAACCGGAAGCTGCATACACTCTGGTGGCTACCATTAGCAGCTAACTTTTCCGCTCCGATTTTTACATAAAAATGGAATTATGGATTATAAATAATTTTTTCAAAGGCACAGGTACATTATCAACCTATGGATCAACAGTTGTAGCATTTCTTTCTTTCGTTTTAATGCCATTGAACACGTCTTTTGACCTAATTGACAGCTACGGTGAGACGATCTGCCGTAAATGTCTGTGTTTGCTTCCCCTGTCGCAAGTTCGGATCGCTCAGTGATGATACTATACCTAAATAATCTGTGGAGTCTCAGCTTTAATCGGCTATATTGTATGTGCAGCTACGATAAGTAATAAGGGTATCTTTATCTTGAATTGTGTGCCGCGGTGCATTAGAATATTTTCGCTCAGCGGTCATTTAGACGCTTCTTATGAGACTTGTGTTTTGTTTTGGTAAAAATGGTTCATATCTTCAGTTAGCTGAGATTCTTCCCGTTAATCTGGTGCTACACATTAATAGTTTCATAAATGTTAAGAAGCCCTGAGACATTTTCTCGAAAAGAAAACGGTGGGAGGGGTCCAATGGGGGGACTGCCGTGCTTAACCTGTTAAGCACCAAGCCTGTTTTTCATGTTTCAGGCTCGAAAATGACATGCCCAAAACAAATGACTACAACTTAACTTCTAAAAGGGTTATATGAATAATTTATTTTATCAAAGCAAGGTTACATCTGTGAGTTGGATGTAGAAGTGTCAGAATCAATATAAATGTTTTTTATTTTAAAGAAAATTCAGATTTGACATAGTAAAAAACTGTAAATTATAGTGTCCGTCCAAAGATTCTTTTTTACAGATAGTGAAAACTACCCTTGGATGATGGGTTAGTAGACTAAAAGCTTTAGGAATCCAAAGTACAACATATAATAAGTACCATGTATCAAGATTGATGCAAAACAAGTGACATTTGACCTTTTTAGAGAGGTTTAGCCAAAACCACCCCACCTCTGAGGTGATTTGGGTGAAAATGTTTTTTTTTCCATATCTCTGGCCCCCCTTGGTCGATTTGGATGGTTGACACCTCTTTCTGACCGTTAGAGCCAATAGAATCGAAGGGGGAGTCCCCCACACACACACGTTGTGAAGAGAAAAGGTGGGGGCTGCGCGCATGTAAATGTGCAGCAGAGTGAAGCGATCTCTAGCTCTGGCATTTGGAAACGAAAAAGCAGTTTTATTGCTTATGGATTATCAGAAATAATTTCAAAGAGGGCACAGATACATTGGATGAACCTATGGATTAACTGCAGCATCGTTTTTTTATCGTTTTAAATGCCATTGAAGACCAGTTTTGACCAAGGTAAGCCATGTTAGCGTTTCTAGCTACCTAGCTCCACATGTTATGATGTACGCTTTCGTTTATAGCGTCGCAAATGTTTATCACTGAGTATTGAGGTTTTTTACACAGATTCTGTGTCTCCAGGAGACCAAAAACGAGTGGTTGGCTGTGCATCTAGGATAAGTAATAAGGGAGTTAATGTGAGTTTAAGTGCCGTTTTAGGTTACATTTTTTCGCTCGTGGCTAATTCAGAGGCTGAGTGTTAGCATTGTGGGGTTTTTTTGGAGAACAAAAATTAAAAAGATCAGTTAGCTGAGTTTCTTCCCGTTACATGGATATATAACATTCATAGTTTATTAAATATTAAGATTCCTTAGACGTTGTTTCCTGCAAATGACGCGTTTATCCGCCCGGTACCGGGGGGGCCGTGCGTAACAGGTTAAGAGGTTAACTCCTTCAGCCTAATTTCAGCTGCAGAAACCATTCAAATATCAAACTATTCAGCCTTTTCAGCACATGATGGGAAACTTTCAACTTTTTCAAAATATGTTATACTTTTTAAAACATTCAGCTTTTAAAGTCTTTTTTAACATGGAAGTCTTTGCAATGCATTTGAAGCTGTAACAATTCACACACACACACACACCAGACACAACCACACACACCACACACACACTCAACCACACACACACACACACACACACACCACACACACACACACCACACAACACACACACACACACACACACACACAACACACAAACACACAACCACACTCTCTCTCTCATCACAGAACACTCAAGAGAAGAGAGAGAGGGCGATCAAGAGAAGAGAGAGAGGGTGATAGAAGAGTGATAGGGTGATCAAGAGAAGAGAGAGAGGGCGATCAAGAGAAGAGAGAGAGGGTGATCAAGAGGAGAGAGAGAGGGGCGATCAAAGAGGAGAGAGGTCGATCAAGAGGAGAGATAGAGGGCGATCAAGAGAAGAGAGAGAGGGCGATCAAGAGAAGAGAGAGAGGGCGATCAAGAGAAGAGAGAGAAGGCGATCAAGAGAAGAGAGAGAGGCTGATAGAAGAGTGAGAGGGTGATCAAGAGAAGAGAGAGAGGGTGATCAAGAGAAGAGAGAGAGGGCGATCAAGAGAAGAGAGAGAGAGTGATAGAAGAGTGAGAGGGTGATCAAGAGAAGAGAGAGAGGGCGATCAAGAGGAGAGAGGGCGATCAAGAGAAGAGAGAGAGGGCGATCAAGAGAAGAGAGAGAGGGCGAACAAGAGAAGAGAGAGAGGGTGATAGAAGAGTGAGAGGGTGATCAAGAGAAGAGAGAGAGAGTGATAGAAGAGTGAGAGGGTGATCAAGAGAAGAGAGAGAGGGCGATCAAGAGGAGAGAGGGCGATCAAGAGAAGAGAGAGAGGGCGATCAAGAGAAGAGAGAGAGGGCGAACAAGAGAAGAGAGAGAGGGTGATAGAAGAGTGAGAGGGTGATCAAGAGAAGAGAGAGAGGGCGATGAAGAGAAGAGAGAGAGGGCGATCAAGAGGAGAGAGAGAGGGCGATCAAGAGAAGAGAGAGGGGCGATCAAGAGAAGAGAGAGAGGGCGAGCAAGAGAAGAGAGAGAGAAGAGAGAGAGGGCGATCAAGAGAAGAGAGAGAGGGCGATCAAGAGAAGAGAGAGAGGGCAATAGAAGAGTGAGAGGGTGATCAAGAGAAGAGAGAGGGCGATCAAGAGAAGAGAGAGAGAGTAATGTAACCTCCTAATGTAATGTATAACTCCTATGAAAATGTTCAAAAAGTGCTCAAACTTCACATGTGTGCTAACAGTCCAGCCGTGAAGACATCTACGGGACAGTTTTGAGATTTCTTCAAATGCCGTTGCCATGGCAACACAATGCTCACCATGAAACACGGTTTTCTCATAACTTCAGTGAAAATGCTCGAAATGGCCCAAAACTTCACAGGTTTGGTAACGATGCAGCCATCAACACATCTAAGCGTATTATGGGGTGTCATCAAATGCCGTTGCCATGGCGACAGATAATTCACCATCAAGTTAGTTCAAAAGTTTGGAGTTCAAATATTCTGCTGCTTTCCCAAGCCTTTTTACTTTCTTTACTCATCTTAATACAAATTCATTCACTACTACTTACATCTGATATTTAACTCCTTCAGCCTATTTTCAGCTGCAGAAACCATTCAACTATTACATTATTCAGCTATTTCAGGACATCAAGGCTATACATGTTGTTGTTTATACCTTTTTTAAAACCTTTTCTTTTAAATATTAAGCTTTTTCTGCATTTGTGTAGCTAAAAGCAGCTACCATTCAGCTAATAACATATTCAGCTTTTTCTGCATTTTCAGCTAAATTCAGCCACAAATGTTCACAGTTTACAGCATTCGCACGCATTTTCTGCAGGAAATGCATTTTCTAGTAGTTAATGGTCCTGCCCTCAACAGCTCTACGTCAATTATGGGGTGTCATCATATGCCGTTTCCATGGAAACACATCCCTCGCCATAAAAGACGATGTCGCTATACATTAACTCGTTAATTAATTAATAGTTTGCAGTTCAAATATTCTGCTGCTTTTCCAAGCCATTTTACTTTCTTTTCTTCTCTCATCACACATTCAAGCCCCCAGTGTTCATGTATCATTTCAATCTAAATTCTCAACTTTCTTCTTACACATTACATTTCAGCATAGCAATTCAGCGTCAGCTTTTCAGCATAAAGCATTCCCACTAGCAATTTCTTCAGGAAATGCATTCTCTAGTTTATTCTAATGTGCAAGGGAAACACATAATATTTTTATTTAAAATATTTATTACAAAAAATAAAAATAAACAATTCTGGATAAGCACAAATTCAAAGTCTTTGTAGCCTGCTGTTTAATTACCAACTCATTAAGAATATTTTAAGTTCGGTCAGTGGTTGCGTTTTTTATGTAAATAAAATACATAAATAATAGCATACAATGTCCAAGCATTTACATTTTTGATAATGAACACACTGACCAAGTTAGTTTTAGTTTATGCATTTAAAAAGGCATGAAGAACATAAAAAAATAAAGGTGAACAGAGTCTTGGCATTTCCTGTCAACACAAACGGAGCCGAGGATGGATTATTTTTATGTTCTTCATGCCTTTTTAGGGCGGTGGTGGCGAAGTCCATAGGGACTTGGCTTGGCAACTGGAAGGTCACCAGTCCCGGAAAGACCAAGTGCTACAGAGGTGTCCCTGAGCAAGGCATCGTTCCCTACACTGCTCCCCGGGCACCGTACATAATGGCAGCCCACTGCTCCTAACACTAGGATGGGTCAAATGCAGAGAAACCGTTTCGTTACATAGTACCTGTACTACGTAATGACAATAAGTTGAATCTTCAATCTTCAATTATATATATATATATTTGTTTTTATTTGCCCGGCCAGCGCACATTAAGAACACTGCAGAATTGTGCCTGAACAGTCAAATATAATGGCTTAGAGTGCGGCGCTGCGTTGACACGGCAGACTGAATCAGCAGCAACACTTCAGAAAAAGTCCCGAAGTTGTGAAACATTTCTCCAAGAGAAGTGATCAGAAGTTGAAAACACTCTCTGGGCTGATGCTAATGTCAAGAAGATGCATCGGCCTATCCATTCCCCACCTATTACATCTGCTTTTCTCTCCCCACACAAGCATCTGTGTGAAAAACACGATGGAGTCCAGAAGACTGTTTCCCTCTCACAACGTGCTAGAGCTCTGACTCGTGAAGCTGACTGCACAATATGTGGAGTAATGGCCGCTGTAAACACCTCAACAATAAGTGTTGATGAAGATATAAAATAAAACATTTATTATTATTATTAGAAGCATCACAAAAACACTAACACATTATTGGTTCCCAGTAGAATCTGCCTAACGCTGTGCTCTCTCTATGTGTGTCACTGGAAGGCTCAGAGACTGGTAATGTGCCTCGAAGTCCAGCTAGAGTCTGGACCTGCAAGCTCATGTGTGTGTGTGTGTGTGTGTGTGTGTGTGTGTGTGTGTGTGTGTGTGTGTGTGTGTGTGTGTGTGTGTGTGTGTGTGTGTGTGTGTGTGTGTGTGTGTGTGTGTGTGTGTGTGTGTGTATTAATAGCGTAGCACTAATAGGCTTTCTGGATTTCCCATCACTCCTCCTGATCTGCTGCACAAATCCACTGGGCTGTCCTGGGGCGAGGCCCAGCAGCTGGCTCAATAAACTGTTTGCATTTTAAACTGAAGTGTATAACATGAGCATTGATCCGTGCTCCATCAGTCAGTACTGGTTCTGGTCATAAGTTTAAAAAAGCAATAAGTGCAATGTGAAGTGACCTTCCTCTCTCTTACACAGACACAAACCCCCAAATTGAGGTTTTTCAGCATTTGTATAAATTGGTTCCAGCTGTACAATAAATGATTGGCTTTATTAAAGATCTAGACAGAAAAATGTGTAGGATGCCAGAAGATTCAATGATATTTGTTGGTAGTAATTTAAACGTGAGGGTGTTATCAGTAAGTCAATAAAGGTATCAACTCATGTCTTTTTATCGGTGGGGTTATTACTTTTTTCTGCCATATACTGGTGAAGTAATAACGTATTTTTGTTGGGCATTCGGAAGTTAGCATCGCAAGGGCTCCTTTGAAAGTTTAAAGGTCCCATGTCATGGCCATTTCTACTGATCATATGTCCATTGTTGAGGTCTACTAGAATAGATTTATACTGTGCAATTTTCCAAACTCACATTGGTTTCTCATACAGCATCTCTGTATAGTATGTGTATTCACTCTCTGTCCTAAACGGCTTGTTGGAGCTCCTGCCCCCCCCCCTCCCTGTGAGCCCAGTGTGCTCTGATTGGTCGGGACGTTGCGAGGCTCGTTGCGAGGCTCGTTGCGAGGCTCGTTGCGAGGCTCGTTGCTGCTCGTTGCTGCGAGCCGCTGCTGCGAGCTGCTGTGAGGAGCAGACAGGTTTCCGGGTCGGCGATACAGCGAGAACAAGCGAAACTCATCCTGAGCACACACAAACACTCACAGCCGAAGTAAAAACAATAAGTGTGGCTTGATATTGAGTAAGAAAAAGGTTGATAACGCTGTGAGAATGGGTCTGCGGAGAGCATTTCTCCGCGATCCCAACTCGTCTATTACCAGCGTTCAGGGAGCTCTATGCAAGTCAATGGGGACTCCCTGTTAAGGCCCTGACACACCAGGCAGTCACCAGAGAACTCGCCGACACCGACACCGACAGTTCCATCGACGAGTTCTCCTGCGTCTTGGCCATGTGTCGCACTGGAACACACGGCAAAGACTTCAGCCGACCACGTACGAACTGCGCATGCGTGAGTGGCAATAACTCTCCTTACCAGCAGGCGGCGGTAGTGTGTATTCACCATTCCAAATAGGCAACAACCGGAAGACAGAGAAGAAGAACAGACTGATATAAACAAACAAATAGCGGCTGCCGTTCCATTTTCACTCTCGTCCATCGAAAACATGTTTTAGAATATAAAAATACATGAATGATGAAATGAGCACATAAAGTGCAGACATACTATAAAATCACAGTTAATAGACCTGCATCTGATGATCGCAGTGTTCTGGCGGGTGTGTAGTTTATTGAGTCAGCAATGTAATAATGTATGTAATGTAATAATGGCCACTTCTTGCTAAATTTACATTTCTATGTGATGCTTTTATCCGAGGCGACTCACAATAAGCAGAACAGCAGTAGACAGTATCTCATTTACTTAGACACTGTACTTAAGGACAATGTTGAGGTACTTGAGACTATCCTGCAACTTTATACTGACAAATAAACCGGACTTGACCAAAAAAATCACGGAGCTCTCAGCAGAGGACAGCCGGGGACGCTCCCGCCGATATCAGAGATGTCCCTGCTATGTGTGGGAGGTAAGAGAGGACATTTAAGGGCTATGTTTGATGTCTTTAAGTATCACCTGCTGGTGTTTAGCTGCTGTCCTGTGCCTTCTTAAATCGTTTGTTTACGTCCCTCACTTCCGTTTCGCTTCTCATTTGCTAGCTGAACAGCTGATCAGAGTGGTTTCTTGGCCCGATAGCTTGTGTCCGTATTTTGGCCGATTCAACATGTTGAAAATGAGAAATCTCCAATGAGGCGTTCTGGTGCAGCATAGACAGGTCTTTTCTGTGTTAGAGTTTTACTCGCTACAGGGTGTACTTTGAGGGTTTGTGACTCTGCAGACCGTTTACATGCATAAAAACCTACATAACACACAAGGGGACGGGTAGTAACCCGAAAAGCATGACATGGGACCTTTAAAATATTGCTGAAAATATTATCTGTGGTCAGCACATCCTTATATTATATCTTATATAAAATGAATTCCGACTTATGATTATGTTTGAACGCAAACAACAGAAGTATAAAGCTAACGATAGGCAATAAACAAACTACATCACAGTCACATGACTTTACGTCACCATCGCTAAGCTAAAGGCGGCTAATGTTCTGCATGTTGTGGTTATTTGTTTCATTCAGTCACTCGTGAGCAGCCGACACTTCAGACATTCAGCAGTGCGTTATTTACTTATGTATTTTATGTCATAAAACAAAATGTGAAAATCTCTTCAGCTTGTGTTAACCACAGACCTTATTTCAGGCATTTCACCAAATCACATGGAAAAACCATTGACTTAGAGAAGAGGGACCTAGAAGTAATAAATGCTAACTAATTTCTGGGTTTGAAGATTCATTCATTCATTCACCACTCAATTCTGTAAATATTTCCATATGTTTGGATAACCAGAAAACAACCTTGTGTCCTGTCCTACAGTCCTACAGTCACCTGGCCTGAAAACAGTCTGCTCCTACCCTAAGATTTTGACCAAATTTCCATGAAATGCTACTACATACTACTACTCTACTACCTTCAGAGGCAAATATTGTACTTTTGACTCCACTACATTTATTTTAACACTCACAGTTACTGGTTACTCAGTACATGAAAACACACAGGCTGATACTGCAGTACTGTAGTACTGATCTACAAAGTATTTTACGTATCTAAAATGCTCTTATATGTATAAAAACAGGATAGCACAATAACCATAATAATATAATATTGTGAAAAAATCCATTCTGCATAATGAGTACTTTCACTTTTGATACTGAAGTACATTTATCTGATAATACTTCTGCACTTATTTTATTCTGAAAAGGGTCATTGTACTGAATCAGTGCTTTTACTTGTTGAACTTTAAGTATATTGTGATGCTAATACTTTGGTACCTTCACTTAAGTGTTGAAATCAGGACTTAAATCAGGACTTTTAATCATAACATTACAGAGGTCAGGTAGTCAAGATGATAAAAAGATGGACATGTTCCATTTGTAACATTTTAAATAAAGGCTTTCTCTGTGCAGCTCTTCTGTATCAAACTCAGCTGTGCTGCTGATCAGAAATGAGCAGTCAGCACAGTGATGATCACATGAAGCAGATACATCTCTCAGGCTTCATGTTTGACTTAGTGGGATTTCAAGGTGGGCTCAAAGAGCAAAACAGATATTAAAAAGGAAATTATGACCTATTTCACTTTCTAACAAAAACAGTAGGAAAACCAAAATAAAGGAGTGTAAGTTGATGTAAATGGGATTTATTTATTTGTAGAAAATGAGGTATAGAGAATCAAATTAAACCCTTAAACAGCAATGTCCTCTGTAGCTGCTTTCTCTGTTCCTGGGTGGGAGTGTGTAAAGATTTATTTTCAGATAAGAGCGGAAGAACAGCTGGAAAACATTTTGTAGAATCCCTCACCTGAGCAACATTCCAAATACTACTGTACAGGACAGTACAGTACAGTACTCGCACAGCACCATCAATCAATTATATTCTTTTATAATAATATAGGCCTTTTAAATAATTATTGGATTATTTTTTTATTTATAAATGTTTTGCTTACCAGTTTTTAAATTCATGTTGTTTTATTTTCTCTTTCAAGTCTAACATAAAATCCATGAAATGTTCCAGGCTGTCCAGATGCAGATATTTGCTGTCACTGACTGATTTTCTTTTAATCAATGTACTAAAATCTGAAGGTTTAAACACTGACTGAGGGCGATCTCTCATAATTCACATTTAGTGAATGTTCCGAGCCTACAAACGGTGTTCTAAAGACCCTCACACACCATCATCGCTTAAAAAATGTAAGAATAATCGTTCCTTTTATATTGTGAATTATAGCACAATTGCAATATCAGTCAAAAAATAAATAAAATGAAAGTTTTCTCTCCATGCCCTTCTGAATGAATGCATACCATTTACTGTATATTATTTATGTGAAAAGTGTAACTAAAGTGCTATAAAATGTGCATTATCAAACAGGTTTTAAAAGATTATGACTAAATTGTAGGACCCAGACTGTCAAAATGACAAAGATGGACACCTTTTGGACTGTGTTAGTCAGAGGTAGGGAGGGGCACCTCCACTCTTCTGCTGTCACAGAGGAACAATCATACCTGTGCTCCCTTTTAACAAAAAAACTGCCCTGGGCATTTTAAGGCCAATATCATGGCTTTTAGTTGTTCAGACAAACTATTTAAAGAGCTCTATGAGCTCAGGACAGGCTGGATTATCACAGGTAAAGTTCACACTGTCAGCTGCAGGAAGTGGAACACTCTTGACTTCAGTGATTGATTGACATTTAGCGCAGTGATGATAAACCACAATTTCCCCCCTGACAGCTGGGTGTTACAACACATACCTTAAAGACCTCAGAGAAGAAGCCTGATCCGATCTTCTCACAGAAGAAGTCGTCGATGCGGGCCAGACTGGACACGGCGCTCCGCAGGGCTCGGTACGATGACGGCCTGATGCGGTTTTGAGCGTGGATACTGTGGAGGGGGGGCTCATCCGGGCTGCCATAGCCCTCCTCGGGGTCACAGAAGCAGCACTCAGCATGGTAGTCCATGATGCTGGAGGACCACCACCCTCTCTACAGGTGCTCTGTTCCCACAGATGAACCAACGTTTTTTTTAGATAGCAGTAGTCCTGAGACACGAGGGGAAGGGGGGTCCCACCATCATGATGTCACAATGATCAAGGCTGTGATGTGATAACCTGATAAGATATATTTCACACAATACTGCGCCTTATTACACAAATATAGAACACATATTATCTATATTTGTTCTTTTGAGATCCACAGATTCCATTCTCATTCAACTCATGTGAGGTAAAGAGTTCAGTCATCAGGATTCAAAGCCCCCCCTCCAGGGCTTCTGTGTGGCTCACTGTGCCCGCCCAGGAACGACAGAGAAAGTCTCACCGATGAAGTCTCTTCATTACTCCTCGTCACCGAGGTTTTAGAAACTCCTGCAGCCCTTGAACCTGGCCTCAGCGTGCCGGTGCGTGGGGGGCTGGGTCCCTCCAGCATCCCCTTACATGGAGGAGAGATGACGGAAGCGGCACGGTACCAGGAGAGGGAGGGCTAGTAGGGCCAAGCTGCAATAATGCACAGGTCCCTGTGGAAGAATTGTGAGAATATAAGATGACACAATAAACTGTAGCCAACCTGCCGTTATAACACAGGACTGGACATATAGCACAGACTGAGAGTGTCGGGGCTGGTCCTCTCAGAGCGGCAGCCATCAGGCTAGCAGAGAGTCCCACTAACGCTAACAGGGCGATGAGCAAAAACCTCCACTGGATAACAACAACAACAACAACACAACTGTTAGACTTTAGAATTGCATACCTGATTTAAATCTGTTTTTATCTATTTTTCTTTTCTTCACAACTGCCTAAATTCTATTTTTTTCTAGGCTTAATAACCCATATTGCTCCTGCCTGGCCAATGAGGAATCCTAGCTAACGTTACTGTTGATAACGAGAGCTGTCAATGACAGCCGGGCTGCAGAGCCCGATCCACGGCTTACCTCTCTGCACACTTCCCGCTGGAAGACAATGTCGATGTCGTCCGGCCGTTTGTTGAAGGCGAATTAAGGGCAGAAATGCCAGTCGGCAGCTGCTATAATCCGGTCTGGAGTCCTACTTCACAGCCACTTGAGGGGGGACGACAACCATCATGAGACAGCGCCGACATGGTCAAGCTAGCGAGATTCAGGGGACTTCCTGCGACTTCACAATAAAAGCTTTTATGGACATCATGCAGTACACTTTATCATCTACCAAGCACAAACTTGACTTCCGATAAAATATGAATGCACATTACAAAAACATATAGGAGCATTACATTGTGTTGTTATATAAACAACGCCGACAACATTACAACATTACTCTGTTGAGTTTGAAGAAGTTGGAGTTTTTAAATAACTGGAGCTTCTCCAGTAAGTTTCAAATGATTGAACAGAGGGATGCTCAAATAAATACACCAGGAATGATGAGCTGTAACTCTGCCCCATCAAGATTGTTTTTGGCTAATGAGCATTTTCTTTGGTTAAAGTTCAGGAGATCATGCATTTTCAATAACACTTTTTATTAATATTGAGTATCCATGTACTTTCGGTGAACCAGGAGAAACATTTTGGGTGGATTGGATGGTAATATGTTCTTCTTTCCGTAAACAATGTTGAACATCCACTCATAATATTTTATTCTTCTACTTTAATTTCAGAATTACAAAACAATTAGGCCTATATGATTTGAAGGTAAAGACAAGGAAAAATATATAATTGTTTTGCACCAATTGTATTATTTGGATAGTTCCACACAGGGCCGTATCCAGGATTTCATAAATACCGAGGTCCAAACATGATAAGGGAGTTCGGGGGTATACGCCCCCTGAGATTTTTGGGATTTTCATGATCTAGTTAGGTGCTTTTTAAGTCCTGTGGGGGGTCACAAATTGGATAATATATTGATTTCAAACCATGTCAGTGGGCTGCAGCATCAATTATTTTTGAAAGTGTAATGCATAAGAATCAGTTGATTGTTACTATGAATGATCTGGACATGCAGAAGAGGCTAAAATGATCCCAAAACATTGTCAACATTCATTTTTCATGTCTCTCTCCTTTCCATAACCTGCAGCCTCTCTTCCATCTTCTTTAGTCTCTCTGTCTTCTTCCTGTTCATTACTCTCTCTGTCCTCTACTCTTTCTCTTTGTTCAATCTCTCCCTCGTTGTTCACTTGTTGCTCCTCCTCACTTGTCGCTCCTGCCAGTGAATTAAAAGCAATTCAGCAATTTAGTTCATTTCACTTGTTTGTTTGCATTATTTTTTTTTATTTAAATCTGTTTTGTTTGATTCTCAAAAGAGAACAAAGATGTAAGCAAATTGTGTGGTTTCATACAATTGTATGTTATTATGACATCATAACTGCAATAGATATATGTTGTTTTAAAAGTATGCCTATTGTCTATAGTGTAAATGAAGACTATTGTTATAGATAGATATATAGATAGATGGGGTTATTAAGCCTACATTCTTTTGTGTGACTGTACCTGCAGTTCCTCCCTGACTTCCATCACTTTCTCTCTCTCTCTGCCTGTCCTGTCTCTTCCTTACCAAAGCTGAGCTTCGACTGACGTAGTCTTTTCATTATATCTGAGTCAGTGTAAAAAGAAAACAATACAATGTTATATCTTCAATGTTTTACTCAAATTGAAATGAAAGAAAAGCATTACAACGTTTGTTAAAAGGTAATCCTTCTGACATTGGATGAATGAAATTAACTTTAGCTCTCTAGCTAGTTTATTCACGCAATTTAAACCAAAGTATAGCCTATAGCTGCAATATAAGTTAGTGTGCATGTTGTCGGACGTCCACTGACTAACGTAGAGCGTTCACACAGGATCTGCTAGTCATATGATGTCCTGTGAGGAACAGAAACACAAGCAGCCCGCTGGACTCTGATCTCGAGATACCTCATCACTCCTCTGCTGCTCCGATACAAGTTCGGGCTGCGGTGGTTTGTTGATACATGTCGTCTTCTTCTGTTTGCTTTAATCGAGGCTACGTAGTTATGCAGCGCCCCCATCGGCAGTAAATGGAAGTACTACTACAAAGAACCCCGTTTAGTGCAGTTATTTCACACGTTTTGTTATATACACAGCTCGGAAATTATTACCGAGGTCCGGACCTCGGTGACCTCAATGGTGGATACGGCCCTGGTTCCACATTAACAAGGAAATATGTATTTTTTATTCCCTTTTTTCCCTTTCTAAATAAAGAACTGCATCAATAAGAAGCCATAGCAATAAGAAGTTGTTTGGTAACGTTCTCACAAATTATGTTGAACATGATTTAGTTTCTAGAATAGATTTTTATTTTTTATATTGTTCTTTTAAAAAATGTGTAGGCTTCTACTCTTTGAAAGCATTCATCACCATAGCAACATAACTCCGTGTGTGTTTTCCTTCAGTCGGACTGTTAGTTGTACCTCTTGAAACCAGAAGGTGTCGTCCTTTCCCATCGATTGTCTGCTTGAAAAAAAGCTAGTTTTATTTTGCTGGCTAAACAGCTTTAACTATATTTATTTCTGTATACTAAAAGTATACAGAAATAAATCTTGACATTGTTGCTGAGCAGTATATTACTTAACGCTAAATCTTGACAATATATTTGTATATCTAGTCAGAATATGTCTTTACACTTGATATAAGACATACTAACAACCCTCCTGTTACATTCAGGGTCAATTGACCCATTTTATATTTGAAGTATTTTTTTGTATGAAACTTCTTCTACTTGTCTTAATTAGTGCTATAAACAAGTAAAATGAAAATAGTTCATGGCATGTATGTATGTTTATATTACAGAGATTGTATTCAGGTCAATTTGACCATGCAGTGTAAGTGAAGGCTAAAAGGGATCAGAAGTGCAAATGGGATATAGGCTACTATATATATATATTGTAATACACACAGACAGAGAGAGAGAGAGACACACACACACACACACACACACACACACACACACACACACACACACACACACACACACACAGAAAGAGACAGACAGACAGACAGACAGACACACACACACACACACACACACACACACACACACACAGACAAACACACACACACACAGAGACAGATAGACACACACACATAGACAAGTTACACACACACATAGACAAGTTACACACACAGACAGAGACACACACACACACACACACACACACACACACACACACACAAAGACAGACAGACAGACACACACACACACTCACAGATAGACACACACACATAGACAAGTTACACACAAAGACAGACAGACACACACACACACACACAAACAGACAGACATACAAACACACACACAATTGCTGTTACAATAAAACACTTTCAATACAAATCCTTATGACTCATTTGGCTTGATTCTAAGTGAACGGGTCAATTTGACCCTGAACAGAAGAGGTGTCTCGTCTCTATTTATCAACATCAACCGATTGGACATTTAAAAGTAATTTTAAAATGTTATGTTATGCAAAACTAATGTATTTTATATCAAGGTTTTTCCAATGTAAAAAAAAAATAGAAAAACGTGTTTGAATGTATATGTTTTGTGAAAAACAAGTGACGTATTCTAATGGAACCATGATCTGTGAGAGGTGAATAACACAATTGCACTAAATATTGATTTCATTGATAGAAATAAAAAAAAATAAAAAGGGTTTCTGACCCAGGAATATTATTGCTGTTACAAAACGAATATAACAGGAGGGTTAAGAAGTAAGAATGCAGTAAGATTTAGGGTCTTGTTTTTAGAAAATGTATCTTCAGTATCTTGTTAAGTCAAAGACTCTTGAAAACATCTTATTTTCAGTTGTAGGCCCTACCTCAGATGAAACGTTTTTTTTACATTTTATTGGAAATTCACCAACTGACATCAGAAAACCAAAAACTTTGGAGAATTTTTCATTCCTGATCTTGGTCAAATATAGCTCAAAATAGGTTTCCCCAGCTAAATATACCATTTTATTTCAATAAATCTTAGCAAGCAAATGTTCAGCTGTTCTATTGGCAGATTTCTTTACACACCTTGTTTTCATTCTTTTTTTACCAGTTTTTTCGCAGCATTTTTTCCAGTGACAGCATTTCATTTTACATTCTATCTTTAGCTAAACTATTAGTTACAAAAATACAACAAACAACAAAATATTCATTTTAAAGTCACTTTGCACTTAAAAAAGGTATTGTGAAGATACACGAGAACCGCCTCCATAGGGACGGTCTATTTTTCAATTTTCCTTTGGAATAAGCAGAATGATGTAATGTGCCTCTTACTCATTCTCTAATTTGAATATGGCTGTCTGTGGACACTGTACAAGTAAACATGATTAAACAGCACTATCCCTTGGAGAGTTTCCATCATTGTATTTACTAACAATATATTTACATTTCATTTTGAGTCAACCACTGTTATCTGATCATCATGTATTATTATGTTCATTAGCATTTTTCATATACAGTATCTGTGACCATGACAACAAAGAATGACTTAATGATTCATTCTGTGTTGTGTTTGACAGAATTTGTGCAAATACAAGGGAATTAAACCAGACGCAGAACTCTGAGAGCTCTTTTAAAACCCTTTCTCTGTGTTGGAGTTCTAATATCTCAATATACTGTCTCACAGGCATCATTTTGGGCGTGGTTCTGAAGATATTTGTCCCCATGTCAAACATCACCATCGACTACATCGGATTCCCTGGAGACATTTTCATGCGGGTTCTTGAGATGGTCACCATTCCTCTAATGGTGACAAGTGTCATAACAGGTGCGTCATTCTGGATCTGTCATGTAATAATAACAATATATATAGCCAGACTAACTATTTGACTGTTGCTCTACTTTTCATGACACTTCAGCAGTGCATACATCAACTAATAAAACAAATATTATATATGAGTATAGGTTAAGATGGTAAAATATAAAGTAATTAAAAGTAACTCTACTTTTACCATGTGATGAACACATTAATGCAGCAATAATTATATTCCACTCATTTATTATATAGGATACACATAAGTATTTTTACTTTTGGTATTTTAGTATATTTGAATGCCAATACTTTTATACTTAAGACTTTAAATGCAGGAGTTTTACTTGTAACAGAGTGCTTTAACACTGTTGTATTTCTACTTTTACTCAAGTAAAATATCTGAGGATGATGAGTGATGTGAACAGTCAGAAATAATTGTACTAATGCTGATGTTTTAATTTTTAAAAGGAGTCTGTAGTATGACTGCTGGCTCCTCCAGAAAAATCTCCATCCGAGCAGCAGTATACTTCATCTCAACTACGCTGGCGGCTGTGACGATAGGTAAGGGAAATACAAAACTTAGAATATAAACTCATTTAGTTTCGGCACACCTCACACATCAGAGCAGCCAACAATGAAAAAACTGAAACATTGACTTTAAAGGTCCCATGTCATGGCCATTTCTACTGATCATAATTCCATTGTTGAGGTCTACTAGAATAGATTTACATTGTTCAATGTTCCAAACTCACATTGGTTTCTCATACAGCATCTCTGTATAGTATGTGTATTCACTCTCTGTCCTACACGGCTTGTTGGAGCTCCTGCCCCCCCTCCCTGTGAGCCCAGTGTGCTCTGATTGGTCAGCTCGCCCACTCTGTTCTGATGAGTTCACCACCGTTACAGCGGAACATCAGTGATTGTGTGTTACAATGGCGTTAGCAACCAGAAAATGACACCAGCAATGACAAACAGATGAGAATGCTGCGTGGGGTCTGGGTGCCGTGTTGGCGGGACGTTGCGGGGCTCGCTGCTCCGCCCTGTGGGGCTCGAGGAGCGGACAGTGTGAGCTGGATTACTGGTGTCGTTTCCTGGTTGCTGCGTGGGGTCTGCGAGACAGCGAGACACCGCGAAACTCAGCCTGAGCACACACACACACTCACAGAAATCCGCGGAGCCGCGGCTGAGAAAAGATAAGGCTGAGTGAGTGTGTGTGTGTGAGGAGTTCCACGGATTGGTCCATTTGGACCTATGGTTACGTCACCATACTCAGGAAGAAAAAAATGGAAAAAGAGAAATCCCCAACGAGGCGTTCTGGGGCAGCATAGACAGGTATTTTCTGTGTTAGAGTTTTACTCGCTACAGGGTGTACTTTGAGGGTTTGTGACTTTGCAGACCGTTTACATGCATAAAAAGCTACATAACACACAAGGGGACAGGTAATAACCGGAAAAGCATGACATGGGACCTTTAATCAAATGTATTATGTCAACAAATTACACAAAATGGTATTAGGTAAGTTAAAAGCAATAACATTAAGTTTAAATAAAAATATGTCAATCTAATATTTTTGCAAACTAATCTAATACAATAATAATCTTTTGACATTAATTAAAGTCAACGTTTCAGTTTTCTCAGTGAAGGTAAAAGTAAATCCTACCCTGATAAATGTTATGATGTTCAGTTTGTGTTAAAACTCATTTATATTGTGAAATAATATTATTTTGGGTATTATTTTTGGTTGCTGGATGGACAAACTGAAAGAAATTAGAGATGCTATGATTGGTCGACTCATATCTTTGTGTTTGGGATTGAAAAAACAAGTCATCAAAGGCATCATGTTTGAGAATCTAGGGCAGTCATTTTACACAATTTTCTGGGTCATTTAATCAAAAATTAAAACCATCATTATTTGCAGGCCAAATTGACAAATTGAAACAGCAACTGCTTTCTGAGACAGATTCAGCCGAAACAGAAGTCCGAAGTTATTGAAGGTATGCAGGATTTACTGCAACGCTGTGAAATGACACTGCAATGGCTTTAGCAAACAAATTGTAGTTAGGTTATTTTCACTGTACGATTGAAACAGTTCAAAGTGTTTATCAGCACTCTCTGTCGGGGGGACATCGCAAGTCAGTTTGGTAAATACTGTAATCTTGATATTGTATAGTGCTGTATTCAGTCTGTATGGACCAATCAAAGGTAGACGTGTTCAGTCCTGGATGGTGTGTTGCAGGATTAATTCTGGTGCTGTTGGTGAAGCCTGGGGTCGGTCAGAATGACCCGATGCGTGGGCTGGATGAAGATGATGATGGAGCCTTATCCACACTCGAGGCCTTGATGGATCTTGTCAGGTGCCAAGAAATGTTTTCTTTACATATATTTTCTAGGGCTGTCAGTCGATTAAAATATTTAATCGCGATTAATCGCAAATTAATCGCACATTTTTTATCTGTTCTAAATGTACCTTAGAGGGATATCTTTCAAGTTTTTAATACTCTTATCAACATATGAGTGGACAAATATGCTTTATATGTTTGTTTATTATCATTTGAACAATGACAAATATTCTCATGAATATTAAACACAACAACCTCTGAACATTACAAATATTCGCTTCAATTCAACCTGGAACCTCTCTCATACAATAATTGTGTGTGTGTGTGTGTGTGTGTGTGTGTGTGTGTGTGTGTGTGTGTGTGTGTGTGTGTGTGTGTGTGTGTGTGTGTGTGTGTGTGTGTGTAGACACTGTGATGGATCGTTGGAGCTATGTGCAGCTCAAGGCATATATGCTCCAACGGGAGCTGCCTGGATGCTGCAATCATGTTGCGCGCACTATCCGTGCTGAGTGTGCTGACTTTTCGTACAATGTCCCACTGTCTGGCTACCTGCATAAAGTCAAGTGCTCGGCGCAGTTGTCGGCGAAATGTCATTGAAACAGCTCCTTATATCCGTTAGCGCAGCTAGCTAGCACCAGATGCTAACAACAACAACACGTAAGGTGTGCCTCGCTTGCGCGAGTCGCACCACACATACACACTCCCTCCCGGTCCTCCCGATGGCCAGTCCGGGCCTGCCAGTGAGCGTGGAAGTGTGGTCTGCCACAAGCGGGCGGTAGGAGCGGGGCTGTCAGCATCAGCTTGTCGATGGTATTTTAAACGCCATGCGCTCTGAAACTACGGCGGCCGAGGACAAAAAATACACATGCGTTAATCGCGTTAAAATAATTAGTGGCGTTAATTTTTTTTTGCGTTAACGCGTTATTAACGCGTTAACTTGACAGCCCTAATATTTTCACATTTATAATCATTTAAAAGCAGACCATTATTTTATTTTATTTATAACCATCATGGCCCCTGATAGACCACCACACATTTAAAGGGCCCATGTCATGGCCATTTCCACTGATCATAATTCCATTGTTGAGGTATACTCAAATAGATTTATACTGTGTAATTTTCCAAACTCACATTGGTTTCTCATACAGCATCTCTGTAAAGTATGTGTATTCAGCAGTATTCACTCTCTCCACTAAACGGCTCGTTGGAGCTCTTGCCCCCCCCTCCCTGTGAGCCTAGTGTGCTCCGATTGGTCAGCTCGGCCACTCTGTTCTGATTAGTCAACCACCAGAGAGGCTCCGCCCATGTCTAACTGCTTTTTTCGGCTCGCTCTCAGCGGAACAACAGTCTTATAATGGCCTCGGTACAGCCGTATATTTTATACGCTAACTAACCGAACTGTACCTACAACTGTTGTTATAGAAGAGTAAGTTATTTTTACCTGTAATAAACTACTACTGTTTGATGAGAAATCAAATCATGGTTTGCTATATATGAATGATATGTTATAGGAGCAAATAATTCAGGGAAGAAAGGATAGGCCTACTAAGTATTTCCATCAAACTTTATTTTTAGAAATGTACAAAATGAACATGCGTAAATATACATATATACACTGTATATCATCCATTCCTCCCCTTATAGGTGTTTTTGGCATCTTGCCTATCGCAGCTTTGTAAGCGGCTGCCGGGGCTTTTTAGGACGAGGCATCAGAGTGGGTCATCCCGTGTGTGTGTTGTCCGCCAGATACGCCAGGAGTTTCCTGATCTGGCTGGACGAAATCAAATGCAAATCACAAAATATTAGAGAAACTTAGTTGTTTTAGATTTGTTAGTAGTAGTTGTGGTAGGAGTGTGTCTCTGAATCTGTCTATCTAATCAACACAGTTTGTTTTCCCGAGCAAACTAATGTCTAGCTCCGTTTTTTAGCTCGGTAGCATACACGCTAGGAACGCCAGCTATAATGTAATTACGTTTCGCGACTGACCGTACGGTAAATCACCCGGAGTATACTGTCTATGAGTATTTCGTGTGTGAATGCAGACATTCTCCTGCTATGAGATACATGTATGTAAGGCCATCTGCTGATATTAGAGTTGATATATGGAAACGCTAGCAACTTAGTTAGCCCAGTTAGCACTGTGTCAATGGCTTAGCAGTCCGACACACGTTTACACATTTAAACAGTCGTGGTAGATACCTTGTTTGGGAGACATTCCTAACGAAATGAAGTGCCAATCACAAAATATTATTGAAACTTAGTTGTTTGATGTTCGTCAGCTTGCCACCTGGATTACAATGCTAATCTACGTTTGCTAGTTGTTCAGTGTAATATGCTATACTATACTATGAACAGCAGATAGTGGTTCATATTAGGCTATCAAGAACATGTTTACAATTGCAATCTTATATGGGCATTCTGCTACATTCATTGTAGCTGGCATAAAAACAATGTTTTCCCGAGCAAACTCATGTCTAGCTCTTAGTAGCCTTGTTGTTTAGCTCGGTAGCATACACGCTAGGAACGGCAGTTATAATGTAATTACGTTTCGCGACTGACCGTACGGTAAATCACCCGGAGTATACTGTCTATGAGTATTTCGTGTGTGAATGCAGACATTCTCCTGCTATGAGATACATGTATGTAAGGCCATCTGCTGATATTAGAGTTGATATGGAAACGCTAGCAACTTAGTTAGCCCAGTTAGCACTGTGTCAATGGCTTAGCAGTCCGAAACACGTTTACACATTTAAACAGTCGTGGTAGATACCTTGTTTGATAAATACACAAATAACAATGCAAACTTACACGTTGTGTACCCGAATCTTCCCCTGCTCCAAACGGTCCAAACAAACAAGGAATAGCATCGTCCTTCAGTTTCAAATGCTGTGCATATCCGGCCTCAAACTGGGCAATGTTTTAGAAGCTTTCCTCTGTGAAATGCCGCGCACACAGTAACGTTCTTCGAACCTCTGAAGGAACAGTGTTAAACAGAAATTTCAACCACTGACTTCGTCGTGGTTCTTCCGTCGGTAGGACAAACAGCTCAGATTTCTCCTCACATTTCAGGAAACAGGTCCTTGGCATTGGCATGACTGGATCGATTGTGAACTGAACCAGAGCTTCCAACAGTAAATGTTAGGCTGGCAGAGGGTGCGGCCAGCGCCGCTGGGTGTGGCCATAGCTCTTCCGGATTGATCCATTTTGTTCCGGGTACCGCATGACATCATGCCGTACCCGGAACTAAATGGAAGACTCAAGTGGGCAGTGACGTATCTCCAACGAGGCGTTTTGGGGAGGTATTTTCTGTGTTAGAGTTTTACTCGCTACAGGGTGTACTTTGAGGGTTTTGACTCTGCACACCGTTTACATGCAGAAAAACCTTCATAACACACAAGGGGACGGGTAATAACCGGAAAAGCATGACATGGGCCCTTTAACAACAAATAATATAAAACTAAAATGTTGTGCAAAATTACTTATGACTACAAAATTGGTTTTATATTCTATGTTGTTAAATATATATTATATATATTTACAATTACTATATATGACTATATATTTATAATATTTTATGCATGCCTCTTAATTAATATTTGCTATTTTTGGCTCTTTACTTTAGCTGTAACAATATAAATGTTTCCCTCTGTGGGACCAAAGGTATTCTGATTACTCACCAGTTTGCTAAGGTGCATTTGTGTGTGTTCTTTTCTTTATAGGAACATGGTGCCCATAAATCTGGTTCAGGCCACCTTTCTTCAGGTATGGCTTATAACTCAGACTTTGGATGTACGGCCCATGAAGGAGACAGAATAATATTCCAATGTGTTATTATCTTTAGTACAAGACTCGGAAGGTGAGGTTTGAAGTTGCTGAAATTGACGAAGAAACTGGCCTGGAAACGGTAAACACTTTTCACATTGTCTAATTTTATTTAGAAGTTTCCATTCACATGGATAATTGCTAACACATGAAGTTGGATGCCTTTTCTTACTGAGTTTCTGATCTTCTTTCAGATAAGGACAGAAGTGCGTCTGATTGGTGAAAATATCGAGGGACTCAACACTTTGGGCCTGATCGTCTTGTCTGGTATTTTTGGAGTGGCCCTCCGGAGCCAGGGAGAAAGTGCCAAACATGCTGTGGACTTGTTCATTGCCGTCAAGAAGTCCCTCAAACATCTGGTTGTATTGGCAATAAGGTACAACATATAGGAAGAAAACCTCTGCATAATAGAATAGAATCGGAGGATGAAACGTAGGGTTACGTATGGTAACCCATGTTATATAAGCACAGCGGAGCCCTCTACTGGACTCTATGGGTACTCCCCTCAATCCTATCTATGCACGCATTCTTTCACTGAGACTCATACCCGTAGCCGGCCCCCTGGGCGGGCCTACCTGAATGCGCGCGCATCCACTGCATAAGAGGCGGCCCCGCCCGCTCACTGCTATCCCTTTACTTTCTCTTTTAGCTGAGCAGCATAGGCAGCAGGGCTCCATAAGTAGAGGGCTCCGCTGTGCTTATATAACATGGGTTACCATACGTAACCCTACGTTATATCTCTCACAGGCTCCGCCCTCTACTGGACTCTATGGGTACAGGGGGCGGAGCCCGACGTATACCCGCTCTGCTGTCCCGCGAGAGTACTGCTCCATCCCCCTGTTTCAGACCGGCTTTCTGTTTAGCAGCCGCTGCGCCTCCCTCACCTCTCCCTCGGCCAACGCCAAGGAGAGAAGAAAAAGAGGCTGCGACGGGCCGGGCACACCCTGACGCACTTACCCCGCGGAGGTGTGCCATAAAGTAGAGAATCTCCTCCTCCTGTCTTAATGCAGGGAAAAGGAAAACCTCCAGCCCCTCTGGGCCCATCTGCGCGTTACGTCCCCCGGAGCCGGGGGCCCGGGAAACACAAGCACATTACGTCCGGGGAGGGGGTCAGATGCCCACTGACCCACAGCCCCCCTCTCTCTCCTCACCAGTCCTGCGTTGCTCCAGCAAGCACAGACGATGAAAAGGAGCCAGACATGTCCAAGAGATAAAACTTAATGAAGGGACCTGGTGTTGACCAAGACGCCGCCGTGAATATGTCCTCCACACTTACGCCATTAAATAAGGCTGTTGATACAGCCACGGCTCGTGTAGAGTGTGCACGGACTCCCGTGGGGAAGGTCTTCCCCGCCTGTCCGTAGGCATGTGAAATGCATTCACAAAACCAGCCTGCCAGGCGTTTCTTGGACAAAGCTTTTCCAGTTACCCCACCGCCGAAACACACAAACAGCTGTTCTGTTAGTCTAAGGGCAGCCGTGTGCTCCACATAACATGCCAGCACACGCACCGGGCAGAGGAGGTGCAATTAAGCCTCCCTCGCCCCACTATGGGGGGGAGATTAAAAACCCCCAACTGAATAGCCCTCGACCTGAACGTACTCCTTAGGCTCTTAGGCACAAAGGAGGGGTTCGGTCTGAGTGTCGCACCGCTTCGGTCACCCCGGATGTTTAAACAACTCGGGTGCACTGATAAAGCAGTTAACTCAGACACTCTTTTGGCTGACGTTAAGGCAAGTAGCAATGCTGTCTTCCATGACAGTGCTTTCAGGGAACAGAGCTCCAGAGGCTCAAATGGTCCTGTGACCAGAGCCTCGAGCACTAGCGGCAAGTCCCACTGCGGGGCAGAGGCGCGCACCACTGGGCGCAGCCTGCTGACCCCTCGCAAAAACCGCGACATCAGCGGCTGGGCAAAAACTGACTTGTCGCCAAATCCCTCATGGCAGGACGAGATGGCTGCTGCATACACCTGTGGAATGAGCAAGCCAGCTGTCCACCAACAACTGTAAGTACGACAAAATAGACCCCAATTTACAAGATAGGTGCTCTATTTTTCGCTCCTCACACCATCGCAGGAATCCCAGCCACTTCGGCCTGTAACAGGCTGTGGTGGATCCCGCTCTAGCTGCCTGGATAGACTGAATCACACTATCAGACAATTCCTCCCGTCTCAGCCTCTACCCCTCAGGAGCCAAGCCTGGAGGGGGTGGCCTAGCGTGGGTAACGCCCCGATTGCACCTGCCTCCTGGGAGATTACCCCCCAAACTTGGGGAAGCGCCCAAGGCTGGCCCACCTTCATCTGTGTCATCTCCGTGTACCACAGCGCCCCTACGCGATTCGGTGCTACTAGGATGATTGACAGACGCTCCCGCCTCACTCTCCCCAAGAGAGGGAGGATGAGACGTAACGGTGGAAAGGCATTCATTTCATTTCATTTCAAACCTTTATTTAACCAGATTGGTCCCATTGAGATCATGGATCTCTTTTTCAAGGGAGACCTGCAGCATATAGGTTCCACATGAAACATAAAACAATAAAGGACATCATACATTATATTTACAGGATACATTTACATAGTTATAGACATTTACAAGTACCCATAGTATCAACGAGCATTTCATTTAGCCTAGCTTTAACAACATGCAGAGGAATGAGATTGCTCAGTTTCAATTATTGCTGAAGATTGTTCCAAGCAAGTGGAGCTGCGCACATAAAAGCTGTCTTACCTAAGACAGTCCTTGCTCTTGGCACATCTAACAATACTACATCATGCGATCTCAGACAATAGCTGCTTGCAACTCTCTGTGTTATCAGAGAGCAGATATAATACGGGAGTTTACCCAGGCATGAAGCAGCTTCTTTGGCCATGGCTCGTGTGCAAATGCGTCCACCCCCAAAGGAGGGTCGTCGCTCCGAGCCATGGAGAACCACAGTGCGCAGTGGGTGTTGCGCCGGCTGGCGAACAGATCCACCTCTGCTGTCCCGAACCGGGCTCAGATCTGCTTCACCACCTCTGGGTGAAGCGTCCACTCGTCTGGCAGGGGTCCGCCCCTCGACATGAGGTCGGCCCCCCTGTTCTCCAGACCCGAAATGTGGAGGGCTCTCAGAGATAACATTACCTCCGCAGCCCATAACCACAATTTCTCCTCCATGGTCAACAGAGCGGCGGAGCGGAGCGCCCTGCCTGTTGATATATGCCACTGTGGTGCTGTTGTCGCTCCTGATCATTACATGTTTCCCCTGAATTAAGGGTTTGAAATGTTGGAGGACTAATATCACTGCCTGCAGCTCTAGGAGGTTGATGTGCCGCGTCTCTGCCAGAGACCAGCAACCTCCTACAGCTTCCCCTAGGCAGGTTCCTCCCCATCCCGTTCCGGATGCACCCGTGAACACTGAGATGTGGGAGATCCCAGTCCCAGCGGGGACCCCCTCCGGAGATGATCCGGGGACCCCCAAAACCGGAGGTTGCCCCTCACCGAGGGGGGAATGGTCAACAGCCGCCGTTTGTGTTTCTTGAGATCTAAACACAGGCTGGAGAACCACCTCTGCAGGCGGCGCATATGCAGTAACCCCAGCGGGACCACAACGTGAGCCGCTGCCATGAGACCCAGGGTCTGCATAACAGTTAAAGCCGTCACTGTTGCCCCCTGTCGCAGCCTGCGAACTGCCTGTAGCAAGGATGCCTGTCTGCTCTCTGACAGGGTGGCGTCTAGCCTGCCTGCATCGAGCACCACTCCCAAATACAATACCTGTTGTTGAGGCATGGGGGCGCTCTTCTTCCAATTGACCGCAAATCCTAACTCGGTTAGATGTAGCATCAATTGAGCCGTATGACACATTGCCCATTCCCTGGAGCTGGCCATAACTATGAGGTCGTCTAGGTAAAAGAATACTCTCATGCCACCTCCACGCACTTGCTGAACGTGCGCGGGGACAGGGAGTAGCCGAACGGCAGCCTGTTGTACTCATAGGCCACCCCCTGGAAGGCAAAAACGTAAATACTTTCTGTGTTTCGGAGCAATTCCGACAAGAAAGTAGGCGTCCTTCAGGTCGATGGTTGTAAACCAATCGCCTGGCTGCACCAGTTCCATTAACTGTTTCACAGTCAACATCTGGAACGTTTTGCGTACAATGTGAAGATTCAAACCACAGAGATCCAGGATGGGCCTGAATTCGCCTGTTTTCTTGGGCACCAGAAAATACAGAGAATAATGCCCCCTCTCTCTCTCCCGTGTGCGCACAACAGACACCACCTGTTTTCGCACTAAAGTCTGAACCTCTGTTGAGAGAAAACCTATCTCCCTTTGGGATGATAGCTTTGCCTCTTTTATGCCTGTAAACGGGGGAGGGGTGCTGGAAAACTGGAGTGAGTAACCCTGTTTCAGCGTCCTGTCCATCCACTCCGTTAGCATGCATCTGTGTTTCCACTTCCCGTAGCACTGTGTCAGGGGATGTGCCATTAATTGTGGGGCCCCAGCAATAAAGCTGTGATATTCCCTGATGACCCGTCCCGCCGCAAAATCTCCCGTGAAGGGAGCATTTGCCCATGGGGGGTCGACACGGAAAGGGCCGACTCTCTACTGAGGTCTTTGAACACAGCATGGCACATTCCCTCGGGAGCGTGCGCTCCGCCAAGATGTTTTCACCCGAACAGTGAAAAACAACAAGTGGAGCCTGCTTTACTGAGGTCTTTGAACGCAGCATGGCGCACTCCCTCGGGAGTGTGCGCTCCGCCATGATGTTTCCACCAAAACGGTGAAAAACATCATGTGGAGTCCTCACACTTGGCTTTAATTGTTTCCTAACCCTGTTACGCCTGCCATAATGCCCCTGTAACCGCATAGTGCGGTTTTCACTCTCACCCGCGCATGCGCACTAGCTGCCTCCTTTTCTGGAGAAACAACCTGGGCAGCGAGTGGGGAAACTGTACTGAAAACATTATGTGGCTGTGTGGAAAGCAGAGACACTCAAACTGGAATACATTTTATCACTGTAAAGGACGATTTAACCACAAAAGGATCATAGAGGGAGAAGGCAGGATTTGCCCTCGCGTCCTGGCCGGAGAATTCCCCTCTCCCGCCGCCAGTCAACTCCTGGAGGATGGAGCTCCCCACCCGGTACCCCTGCGCTGCGGTGGCACCGGAGTGCGGACCGGAGGAGGAGCCCGACGGATTCTGTTGGCTCCGACCCAACACCTCGGGACGGACCGCGGAGGCAGAGGGCGCTCTCGGGACTCTCAACCGACGCCTCTCTCTCTCCGTCTTACCACTGCCGGACGCACTCCCCCTTGCGGGGGGGCCTGAGGGTGAGTCAGTGGCAACATGCGGCTGAGCTGAGCCTTCTCCACTTCCAGGCGGTTGAAGCGCTGAATGACCGAGGCTATCGATCCGAAAAGCCCTTCCGTGGCAACGGGGGCCCCAAGGAGATCATCCCGGTCTTTCTTAGCCAGGGCAGTCAAACCTAACCACACGTGACGCGACGCCACGGTGGTCAGGGCCATCACCCGACCGGCTGCGGTAGCCATGCCGTGGACCAGATTATTCATCTGGCCCACGCAGCGGTCCGAATAATCACTCCCGTCCTCAGACGGGAGGGGCGGGAGTGTCCTGCTGAGGAGAAATCAGCGACACTCCTAACACACCCAGATTATTGGCCGCCGCCGCCATCTGCACCCCAAGCTTGAATATTTTATCGAGATACTCAAGCATCTCTCGGTCACGCGGCAGCGGGGGCAGGGGCCTTCTCCCCTCTGCCCACCCAGCTGCCTGCGGAAGCAGATGCGCCGCCAGGCTATCCTCCAGCGGGGGCACACCGAAAACACTCCGTGTCTGGGTGGCCCTCCACCTTGAGGATTCCTGCCCAAGTAGCCACCGTAGCCTTCGTTTTTAGTGGCTGCCGCCACGTGGCTTCCACACACCGCCAGATGTCCGGCAGAGGGGGTGAAACGAAGGCCGGCTGTGCTGGACGGCCCGTGCCGTAGAAGCCCTGACGCAGGCGGCTCACCGGCCTCGGAGGTATTGGTGGGGAAAGCGGCAAGCCTGCACGCTCCGCCGCCATAGCCATCACCGCCGAGAAGTCCTGACGAGCCGGCCTCTGCTGATGGCCTTCCTGGCGGTCAGCGGAAATCCCGGACGACGAGGTGTCATCATCGTCGTCCGCCTCTCCGATGCCTGGACCCGTCCGGGCTGCTGGGACGGCGAAGACGAATGGCACTCCCTGCACGAGGTCTTCCATCTCCAGCACGTCGAGCTCTGGGTCTTCCACCGGCGAGACGTAACACCCCTCGAACACCGCCACTCTGTACAGGCGGCTGGACCGGGTCAACATCTGACATGCGCTGCAAGTTGCCGATGGAGGCAGGTTAGCTGCCGCGTGGTCAGACCCCAGACACTCGATGCATCGAGTATGGGGATCATCACCCCCGATAGAACCCGGACACGAAGGACACGGGCGCTCGTCAGGTGAGTCCATATTTAATTTTGTCCGAAAAAAAACAACTGTTCTTTTTATCCTGTTTAATCTCTCGCTCAGTTACTCAATAGCTGCTTAGCTGAAAGAGAAAGGGATAGCAGTGAGTGGGCGGGGCCGCCTCTTATGCAGTGGATGTGCACGCATTCAGGTAGGCCCGCCCAGGGGGCCGGCTATGGGTATGAGTCTCAGTGAAAGAATGCGTGCATAGATAGGATTGAGGGGGGTACCCATAGAGTCCAGTAGAGGGCGGAGCCTGTGAGAGATATAACCCTCTTTATTGGTCACACACACATGCAAACAGCACACACAGTGAGATGTGGTCTCTGCTTTTAACCCATCCTAGTGTAGCAGGATGAGAGTCCTAATCCCTTAGAAAGCATATTCTCCTCTTTTGGCTCTTGTGAGCATGTCACCACCAGGGGGCACCCTATAAAAGGGCAGAGGTTTCTAGCTGGCTGTCTCTTGTTTGTTGGTACACAGACCCGCCCCACTTGCGTGTTTGCCGTGTTTGCTTCCGCCACCGGTGCAGGTATGTTGCAGTTGCATTGCTCGCTTCAGGAAAGGTTCTGCAATTTGCCAGCGTATTGATACTTAGCCCTGCTTTGCCTCACCTAGTGGTGGATCCTCCAGATGCAGCCTGTCAACGCAGCCATAGAAAGCATGAAGCTCTCTCCTCTCTGCGTCATCGATAGGAAAGCCTGATCGGTATGTGCGCTGTACGGCGATCTATTTAGTCAATCCACCTCATTACTTTTATTGATATTAACGCTGTCTTTGTATTTATTCATAAACCTAGGGCCAATCCAATGATTAAGGGACATCTGCTGTTTTGCTTCACCGGATAAAGTGTATTTATCGGCACAACTGCTGTTGATCCTGCCTAAATGTTTGGGCTGCTGCTACTGTGTTGTTGCTTCTGATTGCTGCTTCTGGCCAGCTTTGCGTCGCCTACTGCGGAGGCTCGCTCACCAGTTAAAGTGCTGCTTTAACTGCACGTCCTTCCTGCTGCCTTGCTTGGGCCGACACTCGAAGTGTGGAAGTAATTGAACTCTGGGGCTAACTCCCCCCTATAACTTGTCCTTACTTTGGCCAACTTGATTTAAATTAGTTTGTTTATTTTATTCTAGTTAATTGTTTATTTTGTTTAACTGAACCTTGTATCTTGTGATTTGTTTTATTCTTAAATGTTTACACAAGTTATCTGTTTATGAGAACATATTTGCTATTGTGTTTGTTTATTACTTTGATTTACTTATTTAGCCCCCATTAACTGCATTTCCCTCTTTATTCCCCTACTTAGTTACTGAGAGCTGAAGGTGGTGGTGCTGGTGTCCAAGGTGGTGGTTTTCCTCTCTTCTTTTGTGTGTGATGTGCTCCCCCGGGATTTGATTTCCTGCACGTATGACTGGGGTGATTTAAGTTTGGTTCGTTTGGGGATCCTTCCACTCACTCGTCGACCCTATCCCCCCACTGGTAAGCCTCAGCCCCTAATTCATTTTGTTTCCCTTTGTGCTACAGCCCTGTGTGACTGTTTTAAACTGCATTTTAAACTATTGACTTGTGCTAAATAAAATTGTATATTTTTGATAAATTGAAACCACGTCTCCGGCTCCATTAGTATTCGAACCTATGTGTCCTCTGAAAAAGTGTTAACATTTCCTTGGGTGAAACTCCCAAGGTGGCGTTGTCGGAATTGTGAATGGTGTAATCAAACCAACTTGAACAAATACATTCACCTACCCTCCCCTCTGCGGCTACTGCCACAAACTGGCGTCGTCGGCAGGATTTACTTTTTGAGAGCAGAGACGTGTGTTTCAATTATTATTATTATTATTAGTGTTGTATTGTGGCCATTGCTAGAAGCTAGTTTACCCTGTATTAAGTGTTTTATATTGTGTTCCGAAGCAAAACAGCAGTTGGTTTCTTGTGGACCTTTGGCAAGTCAGTGTTTATTATTGTGTATTGCCTGGCTATTTTGGTGCCCTATCTCCACTGAATTAGCAACGGTGTAGCTATGGAGGGAGAGTTACAAGAGTTGAGGGATTTAGTTGCCCAGTTAAAAACAGCCAATGAGAGGCTGTTGCAGGAACGAGCTGTGGAGGTGCCTGGTCCTAGTGCTGCCCCTTTAACTGCTACTGTTCCCCCTTCTAATCCTTTCAATGCTAGTGCCCCTTCAGCGGATAGACTGGTTTTTGTGCCCCGAGATAGGAAATGTCCTATGTTTAGGGGGAGATCAGGAATAGGGTTGAGTGAGTGGATCGAGGAAGTACAGGCTTGTATGAGAGCGCGCCGTTTGGCTGTATCCGATCAGGCATTTTTCTTGTTTGACCATCTTGAAGGAGAGGCCCGTGATGAGATAAAATACAGAGCAAGTGCAGAGCGGGAAGACCCTGTCAAAATAATTGCTGTGTTGACAGAGCTGTATGGTTGTTCTGATTCTTACGTAGCTTTACAAGAGGCTTTCTTCTCCCGACGGCAGCAAGAAGGGGAGACTTTGCAGGAATTCTCCCTTGCGTTGCTTAGTCTTATGTCATCTGTAAAGCAGCGGGCGCCTGATGACATGCAAAATGCAGAGGTTTTGCTACGCGACCAATTTGTAGAGCATGTCATTGATTGTGCATTGCGACGAGAGTTAAAACAGTTTGTGCGTCGACAACCTACTGCGGCATTACTTGATGCTAGGGCGGAAGCAATCAGGTGGGAACGTGAGGGTTTGCCTGGTGGCAATAGGGGCCGAAGTCACTCTGTCCCTTCAGTTCTTGGTCTACAGTATGGAGTTCAGGGTGGTCCTCAGGTGGTGACTGCCTCACAGGTGTCTGAACTGAGTGAGATGAGAGAGATGCTAAAACTCCAGCAAGAGCAGCTTAACACGCTTACTCAAAGCATTTCTCGTTTCCAGGGCTCTCAGCTGCGCAGTCGCCCCCCCTATAGTGGCCCCATCATTTGTAGACGTTGCCAGCTATCCGGTCATTTGGCCAGAGAGTGCGATGGGGTACGTGCTGCTCCTCGTGCTCGGCCGTCCTCACCTGCTCAACAGTCTAGCGGGCAGCGTCGTTTCACTCAGCCATCGGAAAACTAGCGCCCGCCGAATTGCGGAGCCACAGTTCGGGGGGTGGAGTCACAGGCACAGGAGAAGCTTCTAAGCTCATGTCTTCTTGTCCACATTTAGATGTAAGGATGGGTGGAGTTAAGGTTCCTTGTTTGGTAGATACTGGGTCCATGGTGTCTACAATCACAGAGAGCTTTTTCCATCAGCATTTTGAACCCTGGGGCCAGGAGAGGCTCCAATCTTGTCACTGGCTGCAGCTCAGAGCAGCCAATGGGTTGGCCATCCCTTACATTGGCTACTTGGAGCTAGAAGTTGAGCTTTGTGGAAAGGTAATGGCAAGCTGTGGTGTGTTGGTGGTGAAGGACCCCCCCGGTGGTGTCTCTTCTGCAGTCCCTGGTATTCTGGGGATGAATATAATTCGCAGATGTTACAAGGAGCTCTTTGGCCAGCATGGTTTGGCCTTGTTTTCTTTGCCTCCTGTATCGGAGGCCCCCGAATCATTCATTCAGGCTTTGCAAAAATGCCATCAGGCCAGTGTGCATGCCCATCCTGACATTTCAGGAGGGGTAAAAGTGCATGGAAGGAAGGCTTGTCGTATCCCTGGTGGCATGATGAAGATTGTTGCAGCCACATGCTCAGAGCAGTACTCAAGTGGCACTGTGTTATTTGAGCCCTTGGATTCGGGTCTTCCGGCTGGATTGCTTGCCTCTCCAGCTCTGGTTCGGGTGGAAAGGGGCACCGCCTACATCCCTATTGTGAACGTAGGCTCCGCAGACGTGTTGCTGTATCCCCGCACACTCGATGAAGTTAGGCTAGTCAACTTGCCTGTTGGTGTCACCGAAGTACCATCCTGTGTGGCCAGAGTGGCATCCCAGGCTGCCTTTCCCTCTGTGCCTGACCAGCTGGATGCTCTAGACCTGTCTTCCTTGCCTGCTGAAGAACAGGTTAAGGTACGGTCTCTTTTGACGAAGCACACATCTGTCTTTTCTGCTCACGAGGGGGACTTGGGTTGCACCACCTTGATCTCTCATGACATCCCTCTTCTTGATGACGTCCCCGTGAAGCAACGCTATAGGCGCATTCCCCCGTCTGAGTACGAGGTAGTGAAGGAGCACATCAACCAACTTCTTGAGTCACAGATCATAAGAGAGAGTTGCAGCCCCTACGCATCCCCCATCGTGCTCGTGAAAAAGAAGGATGGTAGCCTGCGCATGTGCGTAGACTACAGGCAGCTGAACAGCAAAACCAGGAAAGATGCTTTTCCTCTCCCCCGAATCGAAGAGTCCCTTGATGCGCTGGCCGGTGCTCGCTGGTTTTCCACCATGGATTTAGCCAGTGGGTATAACCAGGTACCAGTTGCAGAAGCAGACCGGCCAAAAACGGCGTTTTGCACCCCGTTTGGCCTCTTTGAGTGGAATCGGATGCCCTTTGGACTCTGCAATGCTCCTGGCACTTTCCAAAGATTGATGCAGCGGATCTTCGGGGACCAACAATGCCAATCTTTGCTTTTATACCTTGATGACATCGTGGTATTCTCTTCCACCATGGATCAACATCTTGAGAGGTTGGAGGTCGTGCTGAGAAGGCTACAGCATGAAGGCTTAAAGGCTAAGCTCTCAAAGTGTGCTTTCTTCCAGCGAGAGGTGCGTTACCTGGGCCATGTGATTTCTGACCAGGGTGTCTCTACTGATCCCAGCAAACAGGAGGTGGTAGCCAGTTGGCAGCCCCCCACTACCATCTCTGGACTGCGGTCGTTCCTTGGTTTTGCCAGTTACTACCGTAGGTTTGTGGAGGGCTTTGCCAAATTGGCTGCCCCTCTACATACGTTGGTGGCTGAGTTGGGAGGCACCAAGTCCAAAAGGAGATCAGAGCGTGAAATCGCTGGGAACTGGACTGAGGAGTGTCATAGGAGCTTTGAGGCTCTCAAGACAAAGCTCACCACGGCACCTGTGCTTGCCTATGCTGACTTCTCCCTCCCATTTATTCTGGAGGTCGACGCAAGCTTTGGTGGCCTCGGAGCTGTGTTATCACAGGAGCAAGGTGGTAAGGTCAGGCCCATAGCTTATGCCAGCAGAGGTCTGAGGCCCACTGAACGCAACTCTGCCAACTACAGCTCCATGAGGCTGGAGTTCTTGGGGCTCAAGTGGGCCATGACCAAGAAATTCAGGGAATATCTGCTTGGTCATAAATGTGTTGTTTTCACTGACAACAATCCCCTTAGCCACCTGTCCACGGCAAAGCTTGGAGCCACTGAACAACGTTGGGCAGCCCAACTTGCGTCTTTCGACTTTGAGATTAAGTATCGCTCTGGTAGAAGTAATGGAAATGCTGATGCCCTGTCCCGTCAGCACCCACCAGGAGTGCAAGATCTTGAAGCTATGCTCCCTAGCACGTTGCTCCCCTTGCCTTTACGGCAAGCCTTGCCAGTGGCAAAGGCAACACAAACGGCTGTCATAGCCCTGCCTCATCATACACAGTCTGATATGGAGGCACTTCAGCAAGCGGACCCTCTCCTTCAGGAACTCTTGGTGTTCTGGAGAAGGAGGCAGCGTCCTAGCAATGATGAGAGGAAGCAGTTGTCCCGGCAAGCATTGGCACTGCTCCGCCAATGGGACCGGTTAGTTGAGAGGAGTGGGGTCCTCTATCGCCAGATCTTTCGCTCTGATGGGGCTGAAGCAGTTCTGCAGCTGCTTTTGCCAGCTGCTTTGAGAGAGCAGGTGCTCACCGAAGTCCACCAGAGGCATGGCCACCAAGGTATTGAAAGAACCTTGGAGCTACTTAGGCAGCGGTGTTACTGGCCAGGTATGTCCTCCGAGGTGGTACATTGGTGCAGCAGTTGTGAGAGGTGTCAAATTGCCAAGGACACTCGACCAGCGGCTCGTGCTCCCATGGGACACTTGTTGGCTTCTCGACCCAATGAAATTCTGGCGATTGACTTCACTGTCTTGGAACCCACCTATAGTAGGTTGGAAAATGTCCTTGTAATTACAGACATTTTTAGCAAGTACACTTTGACCTTTGCCACCCGTGACCAACGAGCCTCTACTGTGGCTCAAGTTCTGGTCACAGAATGGTTTTCAAAGTTTGGTGTCCCAGCCCGTATACATTCGGACCAGGGTCGAAACTTTGAGAGCATTCTTATCCAACAACTTTGCAGCCTCTATAACATTGAAAAATCTCGCACTACTCCCTACCATCCGGCGGGCAATGGTCAATGTGAACGGTTCAACCGAACCCTTCACAACTTGCTGCGTACTCTGCCTGTGTCTCGGAAACAGGATTGGAACTCCTGCTTGCCACAACTACTGTATTCTTACAACACTACTCCCCATCAGTCAACTGGTGAATCTCCATTCTTGTTGATGTTTGGACAAGAGCCAAGGCTCCCAGTTGATTTTCTGTTGGGTAGAGTCCCTGATCCAGTCGCTGAATCCATGAGTGGATTCAGGAGCATCAGGCAAAATTGCAAATTGCCTTTGAAGGAGCTCAAGAGAGGTTAAAAACTGCAGCAGAGCGCAGAAAGAGGTGCCATGACCAGTATGTCAAAGATGTCCCATTGAACGAGGGCCAGTTAGTTTGGTTGCGAGATTGTGGTGCAAGAGGGCGCCATAAGATCAGGGATATTTGGAGTTCTGTCAGGTATATAGTGGTGAAAGCACCAAAAGGCGGTTCGGTGTACATGATTGCACCGGCAAACGACCTGACCAAAACCAAACGGGTCCACCGCACTCTGTTGAAAGCTGTGGTTGGAACCCACTCTCCAGATGATGTCCCTGTCCCTCTCTCAATTCCTCCTGACTCACCACAGTCAGATGGTGAGCTTTCCTCTGATGGTGACCTATGGGTTTCAAGAAATGAAGCTCCGAACCCTCGTTCTACCAGATCAGCTGTGGTGACCCAAGAAACCCCTTGGTTGCTGTTTCCACCATCTGACGAAGCCTCCATTGAGGCCGGCCCTTCGGTAGCTCTCGCGGCCATGCCAGAATTGCCTTCCTCCCGCTTGGCTATTCCTCCAGCCACTTGCCCTGATTCTAGCGCAGTGACATTGCGACGGACAGCACGGTCAACCGCTGGGCAGCATCCTAATGTCCATCATCTCCCGAGAGTGTTGGGAGAATTGGTGCCTGTGGCCGAAAACTCTCCTGGTCCCGTGTCTAACTCTGTGTCGGTTATCTTTAGACCTTGGAACTAGGTTGGCTAACATTGGCTTGGATTCGTTCATCGTCGGGCCGACGATACAAATAGGGGGGGTAGATTGTAGCAGGATGATAGTCCTAATCCCTTAGAAAGCATATTCTCCTCTTTTGGCTCTTGTGAGCATGTCACCACCAGGGGGCACCCTATAAAAGGGCAGAGGTTTCTAGTTGGCTGTCTCTTGTTTGTTGGTACACAGACCCGCCCCACTTGCGTGTTTGCCGCGTTTGCTTCCGCCACCGGTGCAGGTATGTTGCAGTTGCATTGCTCGCTTCAGGAAAGGTTCTGCAATTTGCCAGCGTATTGATACTTAGCCCTGCTTTGCCTCACCTAGTGGTGGATCCTCCAGATGCAGCCTGTCAACGCAGCCATAGAAAGCATGAAGCTCTCTCCTCTCTGCGTCATCGATAGGAAAGCCTGATCGGTATGTGCGCTGTACGGCGATCTATTTAGTCAATCCACCTCATTACTTTTATTGATATTAACGCTGTCTTTGTATTTATTCATAAACCTAGGGCCAATCCAATGATTAAGGGACATCTGCTGTTTTGCTTCACCGGATAAAGTGTATTTATCGGCACAACTGCTGTTGATCCTGCCTAAATGTTTGGGCTGCTGCTACTGTGTTGTTGCTTCTGATTGCTGCTTCTGGCCAGCTTTGCGTCGCCTACTGCGGAGGCTCGCTCACCAGTTAAAGTGCTGCTTTAACTGCACGCCTTCCTGCTGCCTTGCTTGGGCCGACACTCGAAGTGTGGAAGTAATTGAACTCTGGGGCTAACTCCCCCCTATAACTTGTCCTTACTTTGGCCAACTTGATTTAAATTAGTTTGTTTATTTTATTCTAGTTAATTGTTTATTTTGTTTAACTGAACCTTGTATCTTGTGATTTGTTTTATTCTTAAATGTTTACACAAGTTATCTGTTTATGAGAACATATTTGCTATTGTGTTTGTTTATTACTTTGATTTACTTATTTAGCCCCCATTAACTGCATTTCCCTCTTTATTCCCCTACTTAGTTACTGAGAGCTGAAGGTGGTGGTGCTGGTGTCCAAGGTGGTGGTTTTCCTCTCTTCTTTTGTGTGTGATGTGCTCCCCCGGGATTTGATTTCCTGCACGTATGACTGGGGTGATTTAAGTTTGGTTCGTTTGGGGATCCTTCCACTCACTCGTCGACCCTATCCCCCCACTGGTAAGCCTCAGCCCCTAATTCATTTTGTTTCCCTTTGTGCTACAGCCCTGTGTGACTGTTTTAAACTGCATTTTAAACTATTGACTTGTGCTAAATAAAATTGTATATTTTTGATAAATTGAAACCACGTCTCCGGCTCCATTAGTATTCGAACCTATGTGTCCTCTGAAAAAGTGTTAACATTTCCTTGGGTGAAACTCCCAAGGTGGCGTTGTCGGAATTGTGAATGGTGTAATCAAACCAACTTGAACAAATACATTCACCTACCCTCCCCTCTGCGGCTACTGCCACACTAGTACCAATCTAAATTAATATTAAACAAACTTGTTCCTTCCATTTACAAGTCCCTAGAGTATTTTCTGTGCAGTGTTGAAAGAAGTACTCAGATCCTTTACTTAAAATTCAGTGTGCGAAATACCCGTCAATAATCGGGGGTTCCCTATCTCCCGTTTATTGCGCAATATACCGGTCGAAGATTTCTCAATATGCAGTAGGCCTATACAATATTTCATGGATGCAAGCCAAGACAATCAGTAGTCTATATAGCAGCATTTCTCAACCGGGGCGCCGTCTGGTGTCTTCAGGGGTGCCGTCAAATTATTATATATTCTGACGTTCATATGAATGAATGAATACGCGACCGTTAAAGAGCCGTCTGTTTGCGATTCTATGTGAGGAAATGCTTTTGCCAGCCAAAATAGAAGATATTTGTGAATACATGTTTTGAATGATGAATACTGGACATAGTAAGCTTAAAAACTGTTTATTGACCATTGCAAGTGACAAATAAATATTATAATTTGAGACCCCCCTCAAATGTAGCTGTTGAGGCTTTCAGGGGTGCTCAGGTGTTAATCAGGGGGGTCGAGCTCCCCCGGACCCCCCCGTATTTCGCACACTGCTGCAATTGAAAAATACTCCGTTTCGAGTCAAAATCCTGCATTCCAAATCTTACTTAAGTAAAAGTATTATCAGCTAAATGTAATTAAAGCATAAAAAGGAAAGTACTCATGCTGCATAAAAAATGCCTTTATGTATGTATATACAGTAGTTATATTTATATATGTGATAGTATTGTTGCATCAAGTAGCATTTTACTGTTACTTTTCGTATAATATTCAAATAATGGGACTATTTTGTGACTTAAAGAGTTCGTCCACTTCCAAAAATGTTTATAGATGCATTTTGTTAAAAGTAGTTAAAGCTGTTAAATAGATGTGGTGGAATTTTAATTAATTTTCCTTTTAAATGTACTGGAGGAGAAGTACCTCAGAATTGTACTTAAGTAAGGTACTTGAGTAAATGTGTGTTAGGGAATAATTAGCTTAGGTATTCAACCTTTGACCCAGTTCATTGTTTTCTCTCTTTACTGTCTCCTTTCCCATGGCATAGTTCTACGGCCTTGGGTATTGCTGCTATCTCTCTTAAGGAGGGGCAGCTTGGGCGCATTGTTGTTGCCAGTCTATGACAGAGCACAAGCCGCCATGAGGTAGTTTACTGTTCAGGGACGTAGGTTCCCTGGCGCACATTCTTTCCTATGAGAGCTCTAGTTAGATTCAGGGTCCATATTGCTTTAGTCTCACTGATAAAGAATGTTGATTATTACACTCCGAACTAGTTAAAACCTCGAGCTGCAGAAGAGTTCTTCAGAGTTGGTTTGGCAACCGTTGTGTCAACTCGTGACACACCACCTGTCTTGTCAATTCTCCGGCCGTAACTCCAAATAAACCACCAGTGTTTGCCATCAAAGCTCCAGCTCTCGTCGTGCCTCTCTGAGTCCTGACTCTTCATTGCTACAGAAGTTTCCCCCACACTTAATTACTTCCCACCTCTGTTCCTGTGACTTTTCATTCTAATATTTCCTTTTCCAGCTTCATGCCACTAGGAGTGCTGTCCATGACCACCAGCTATGTGGTTGAGGTTGGGGACTGGGAGACAGTCTTCAAACTCTTAAAGTTCACGGCTGTTGTCGTTTTTGGGTATGTTATCTTTCTTTTGCACTTTTAGCAGATATTGCAGTTGAGTATGCAAACCGTTTTCACTGCTGTCAGTCATTGTTTTCGATGTGGTTTGTATTCACTGGGAACTTTCTGCCCTTTTTCAGGCTCCTCATCCACGGAGCATTGGTCCTGCCTGTCATCTATGTCCTGTGTACCAAACAGAACCCCTTTCCTTTCATCAAGGGGGTCATGCCTCCCATAATGAGAGCCATGCTCATCTCGCGCAGGTAGGAACATTTGATTTCAATCCGGCCCGCGGGATGACTTTGCAAAGTATTAAAAAATAAGACATTGACTGCTGATATTGATATTGGTGCACTTGTGAAGGCTAAAAGAGGCCACCTTTCAGGAGCAAATTAAACAGTGAGTAAATATAAAATGATGCTTCAGACACTCCTTGAAAAATATACATCTGTGAAAATGACAGTGCTGTAAAGTAGCTAATAACATTTACTATAGTTCTGGACTTTAGTACAATTTTGAGATACTTGAACTGTACATGATTTATTTATTTTTTTGCTGCTTTTTGCTTCTACTCAACTACATTTCAGAGTTAAATAGTTTACTTTTACTCCACTACATTTATTAAAAACTCCTTTAGTTACTTTACAGATGTGGCTTAATGATGTGAAATGTAATCAAGTGTTAAATCAGACTTTAGTTCCACCTGGAGTAAATTCACAAGCTACCCTGCAGTATACAAAGTCATTCAAACTAGCTGCACCTTTACCAGCTTTGAGAACACTTTCATGATCAATCATTATAAAACATATCAGATATATTATTCTGAAATGGACCAATCTGCACAATGACTACTTTTACTTTTGCTACTTTAACTATATTTTGATGCTAATACTTTCGTACTTTTACTTGAGTAACATTTCCTACACTCTGGTACTTCTACTTTTGTATGCACATGTGTAAATGATCAGCTGAAGCATAACAATTGTTGATATTGCACTTATTTTTCTTAGGAAATGTTAGGTTGTTCATAATGTTTTGAGAAAAAGATAGTTCATTAAATGTGAACATTTTCAGAATGTACTCATTTGCACTAAAACAAAGGGAACAATCTGGAGTTGTTGTTATTTATAGGTTATTAAGCTATGACTGTACTCTTCCGGACCCCTTGAGATCAAATTGGGCTGTATGTGGCCCCTGACCGAAAATGAGTCTGACGCTCCTGATTTAAAGCCTTCAACACGATAGTATCACATAGAGTTTTAAGATTGAAAGGGAATATATGGATATTGAAGAAGAACTAACAAGGTGTTCTGTCCTCAGCTCTGCGTTCAGGCTGACCTTTCACTGCTGTGAAGAAGTCAACAAAGTGGACAAGAGGATCACGCGCTTCATGCTGCCCATCGGGATCAATATGAACATGGACGGGACAGCCCTTTACGAAATATCAGCGGCAGTGTTCATCGCCCAACTGAACTTCATCAATCTGAACTGGAGCCAGTTAATAACCCTCTGGTAAGTCTCAATTCATTCTTATCTTCTCCCCCAGCACACAGACTGAAGTTAAAGCAGTGATGTTAAAAGGGTGCATAGTGCATACTATCTTTCAAGATTTCAGATTGTAACATATTTAAACAAAACGTTCATTTTGGGACCCAGAAACATTTTTTAAATAATTAATTCACAATCGTTAAATGTATTTTTTTTTTAAAGCTAAACTTCAGCACCTTTTAAAAAGTTTATCTGTGAATATCTTTCTTTAATTATACGCCTACATAGAAATCCACATTTTTGCATAAGGATTGCTCGTTATTCTACATTTTTCCATAAGGACTCATAGACGTCAATCTTTTCCACTTTTTCCACTCCTCTTACTCATGTTGTGTTCCCTCTGCAGTCTGATCGTATCAGTGTCCAGCGTGGGAGAAGCAGGCATCCCAGCTACAGGAATGGTCACCACTCTCTTTATTCTGACCGTCATTGGGATCCCTGCGAGGGATGCTTCCCTTCTGCTGGTGTTAGAATGGCTGCTGTAAGTTAACCCATAGCGTGTTTTGGAAAGGATGCTTCCCCTGACCTCAAACAGCATGGTGTGAAGAGGCTCATACCCCCCCCCCCCCCCCTCTGGTGTTTGTCTTTCAGAGATCGTCTCAACACTGCTGTTAACGTTCTGGGAGACTGCATCGGCGTGGCCATTGTCCACCATTTGTCAAGAGCTGAACTGGCATTAATGGACATACAGCAGCAGAGGTAGGAGAAGTACTCAGATCTTGTACTTGAGTAAAAGTAGAAGTACCAGAGTGTAGGAATACTCTGTTACAAGTAAGAATAGACAAGTATTATCATCAAAATATAGTTAAAGTAGCGACAGTAAAAGTAGTCATTGTGCAGATTGGTCCATTTCAGAATAATATATATGATATGTTTTATAATGATTGATCATGAAAGTGTTCTCAAAGCTGGTAAAGGTGCTGCTAGTTTGAATGACTTTGTATACTGCAGGGTAGCTTGTGAATTTACTCCAGGTGGAACTAAAGTCTGATTTAACACTTGATTATATTTCACATCATTCATCCATATCTGTAAAGTAACTAAAGGTATTCAATAGATGTAAACGTAAACGTACACCATTTATCTCTGACTTGTAGTGGAGTAGAAGTACAAAGTAGCAAAGGATGGGAATACTCAAGTAAAGTACAAGAACCCTCAAAATTGTAATTAAGTACAGTAGATGTACTTAGTTACTTCCCACCTCTGGGCAGGAAAAGGTGAATTTGAATTGAAAACACATAGTACTCTGATGTACCCCTTTTAATCAGATATTTGATATGTATCGAAAACATGTGACAAATACTCTCTTTTAATGTTCGACAGGAGGAGAGCTTGAGGTCCAGGTTCATACAATAAAGAGGAGGACCCGGACACCATGAGGAGTTATTAAGTGCCAAGGATGAGTTTTTCTTAAATGTTTTTCTTAAAATGTCACATATTTGTTGTTACATGTTTTGCATTTTGATTTAAGAAACATGTAATTTGATATAAGATTGTTGCAAAGAATGTAAGTATTGTATTAAGTGAATTTGCAGCAGGCAAGGTTGATTTTAAAATAATTCTTTGAGTGCAATGCAGTGTTTCTCTTTGAACTATTTATTTATTTATTTCTGTCACCTTTATTGCATGATTTTGTCTTTTTTTGAATATTGTATTTAGTTTATTCACACTACCAATGGGTTGATAGTGCAATGCAGAGTATCTCTTAGAATCCTTATTAGTTCTTTGCTGTCACCTCTATGCATATGTATATTTATATATACAATGATATAAATGTTTTGTATATCATTTTGTCTCAGGTGGATTTTATTCAGTGCATTCACAATATGAACACAACAAACATTTGGAGTGATGTTTTTCATTGTATTATAATATGTTCTTCTTATAGTATATACAGTATATTTGGTTCCACATTCACAAGAAAAGATGTGCTGACTCCAAACCATATTTTATTTTTTTTTTTATAATCCAAGAACTGCATCAATATGACTCCCCATAAGAAGCCAAACAGTCTGAATAAGAACGCAATTAATACTAAGTAGCTGATTTTCTAAAGCTCTTATTTGAGCAACGTATAAGTCCAATTCATTAAACCGATTTTTCAGAATTATTATTATTCTGTTATAAAATGTGTATGTATATACTTATGTAATGCATGTATTGCCAGGAGGTAACATTCACACACACAAGGAATATGCTTTGGTGTATGTTGGTGCAAACATAAACAACATAATAAAATAAGTTGTGAGAGAAGGTAAAAAAATATAACGATTATAAAAAGAAAGAATATTTTTAAAACTATTTAACGTTAAAAAATAATAAAGACAAAGACACCTAATTTAAATATTTTAAAGAAACTAAAAAATGTAAAAAAAACTTTGAACAATGAATATATGACAATATATGAAGAACTGCAGTATATTATATTTTAAAGTGGAGGGCTGTGCAGATATGTGCAAAATATATCCAGTGAGATGATCATGACTCACAGTATTAGAAAATAACATTGTGTTCACATGATGTGCATTAATGTAATGCAACTTTAGGTGAAATAGCACCCACAACTAGAAAATGCATTTCCTGCAGAAAATGCGTGCGAATGCTGTAAACTGTGAACATTTGTGGCTGAATTTAGCTGAAAATGCAGAAAAAGCTGAATATGTTATTAGCTGAATGGTAGCTGCTTTTAGCTACAAAAATGCAGAAAAAGCTTAATATTTAAAAGAAAAGGTTTAAAAAAAGGTATACTGTAAACAACAACATGTATAGCCTTGATGTCCTGAAATAGCTGAATAATGTAATAGTTGAATGGTTTCTGCAGCTGAAAATAGGCTGAAGGAGTTAAATATCAGATGTAAGTAGTAGTGAATGAATTTGTATTAAGATGAGAAAAGAAAGTAAAAAGGCTTGGGAAAGCAGCAGAATACTTTAACTGCAAACTTTTGAACTAACTTGATGGTGAATTATCTGTCGCCATGGCAACGGCATTTGATGACACCCCATAATACGCTTAGATGTGTTGATGGCTGCATCGTTACCAAACCTGTGAAGTTTTGGGCCATTTCGAGCATTTTCACTGAAGTTATGAGAAAACCGTGTTTCATGGTGAGCATTGTGTTGCCATGGCAACGGCATTTGAAGAAATCTCAAAACTGTCCAGTAGATGTCTTCACGGCTGGACTGTTAGTGTAACCGGTGTGGTTAAGCGGTCTCTGCGTTGTGTTGATAATGGACGAGACCCGAGCCAGCGTAAAGTTGAGACGATCTGTTGACTGACAGATAAAAACGATCAGTTTTACATCAGTTTCCCTCAGTGACTCCTCTCATGTGCAACGTTTACAAAAAGGCACGTACCTGACAGATAAAAACGATCAGTTTCCCTCAGTGACTCCTCTCACGTGCAACGTTTACAAAAAGGCAGCGGAAACGGGAGGGACACAATATATAGGGGGGAAAGTCCTCACAACAATGAACTCCTGAGCACAGCGACCACACTTCAGAGGTTCCGCCCACTGATCTCCGTCCTTGCCAGGTATTTAACATTCAATAAAATGAAGAACACAGAATAAAATAATATAAAACACAGAATTTGTGTGATTATACAAAATTAAATTAAATAAACCCCACTGCATATTTATATCTGTTACACTCTCCCCCCTAAAATTACACAAAATTGCAGTGTATATATTTAGCACATTTTAACATTATGATATGCTTACCTTGAACCTTTGTGTGCTGTTTGGGTCTGTGGAACCCGTTTTCAGTGTTTACTAAAAGAACATGTATGCAATTTATTTATTTTAACCTGCTTTATTTTGGGGTGGACGGGCCTCACCTCCTCTAGGGGGGTCCTCACCTCCTCTAGGGGGGTCCTCACCTCCTCTAGGGGGTTCGGGGGGCATGCACCCCCGTGAAGATTATTTTTAAATGTTGAAGTGAAATGCATCAATCTGGAGCACTTTGAGCACAACATGAATGTATGGATACAGCTCTCAACACTCAGATGAAAGGGAGCTGTATACTTTTCAATAATCCAAACATCTTTAGAATATGATCACAACCAATAACAAATCATTTCAACTGGTTTATTCTTATCTTATGTTAGCTTATTTTATTTATGCTTATTTTACTAATCACTCCCCTTTCAAACTGTTTTTTTTTTGTTTTACTGTCCTATACACATTGGAATGATTTCTTATTTTATCTATATTAAATAGATAAAGGTGTGCTCTCCCTAGCTCTCTCGCTCGCTCTCGCTCTCTCTCTCTCCCTCTCTCGCTCGCTCTCTCTCTCTCCCCCCCCTCTCTCTCTCTCTCTCTCTCTCTCCCTCTGTCTCGCTCGCTCACAGAGGCTGTGTGCTCCTCCGTGGCGATGACGGCTTGCGTTAAAAAATACGGGATTTCGAAAAGAGCGGGGGACATTTCCCCCCTCTCCCAGGTGGAAATTACGTCATGCGTGTGTGTGCGTCAAGTGCAATAAATATATATGCAAGTTGCAACACACAGAGTAAAACTCTGCCCCTCATGTGTTGTATAGGCTGGCATGATAGGCTGTTCAATGGGGCTGATGTGTTGTGTAGATTCTGCCAGAAGGAAAATCAGCGGTGAGCTGCCACTCCACATTGCATTTCTTCCAGACTGCAACGCTGGTCCCGCAAATCAAGCAAGAACGTGATTGGTCGATACTCATTGTGGGGGGTGGGGGGAGGAGGGGTGTTAGATAGATATAGAGTTGTAGTAAGTAGATAGAGTTCGCTATGATTTAGGTTTCGTTTATGCATAGGGTAGATTCTTTTATTTACATTTCCTTTTTTGTTTTGTGTATTTTATACATTTTGGATTTGCTTCGAGCTATTTTTAGAACATGCCCCGCGGGTGACTCACGTTGCCCCTGCGGGCGACTAAGTGCCCGCGGGCACCGTGTTGGCTACCCCTGCTCTAGACAAAGTGAGATGCCTTATACATCACACATACGGCCAAACCATGTGGATACACAAAAGAAAGTGTGACATACAGCAGCAGAGTTAACCAAAAACATTCCTTTGTCACAAGAAAAAAAACATTATACATATAATAAAAATAAAACAAAACGTCAATCCTATGCCACCCCAATTTCTCACACATGGATAACAGCACCGGGGCCTGAATCAACCCCTAGAACAGACTCAAGTTGTGTCATGGACTCAATCAGACGACACACTGGCCTAAAGATTCTGCCAAACCGAGAGGCAAGCCCCCCATTGGCAGTCGGACACTGCTGTGGACCAGGATGGGCAGACAGTGACTGTGACAGGGGAACAGGGATCGGGGCAGGAACATCCAAAGCAGGGGAAATTGCCAGAGAGGGAGACAATGGACACTCTGAACTAACTGAGCCATCAATGGAGGACTGTTCGTGGACCCATGAGGCAGTGCGGCTATCTGCCCAGCCAACAGCACTCGAAAGGGAACCAGCAAGAGACGATCCGGCAGCAGCAGCTGTAGTATCCAACTCAGAGATCGCAGTCTTGTGCAAATCAGTTGCAGGGGGAACATCGGCCAAGCTAACAGTAGGCATGGACAAAGAAGCAGGACTGCCATTTGAGACCTCTTCCAGGGGCAGGAAGTCAACCTGGAGCAGCAGGTTCCGATGGACAACACGTTCATTCCCTTCTCGATCCTTGATCCGGTATATATGCAAGGCAGGTTTTGAGGCCACCACGGTGTAAATGATGGGCATCCACTTGTCAGAAAGCTTATGTTTCCCCCTGGCTCCTTTGTTCGCCAGCAGCACCCTGTCACCAAGAGACAGGGGATGACCTCTGACCCGTTTATTGTACTGGTCACATTGATGTCGTTGCTCAGCAGTGCTGTTCTTTTGAGCCAGCACCATGGCGCAGTGAAGGTCATCCAAAAGAGATTTGACATAAGCGTCGTAGTCACACACTGTGTCATCATGCAATACATTCTTGAAAAGAAGGTCAACCGGCAGTCTGGGGACCCTCCCGAACATCAAATAGAAAGGTGCAAACCCAGTGGTCTCATGAATGGTACAGTTGTACACAAAAGTCATGGTCTGGACCATTTGTGGCCATTTCTGTTTGGAACGGAGGGGTAGAGATCTCAGCATGTTGCCCAGGGTGCGATTAAACCTTTCAGTACCGCCATTACCCATGGGGTGGTAAGGTGAAGTACGAGACTTGTTGACGCCTGACAACTCGAGTAGCTCTGCGATCAGCTCACTTTCAAAGTTGGCCCCCTGGTCAGAATGGAGGCGCTGAGGGAAGCCATAAATACAGAAAAAGCTGTCCCACAGCTTCTTCGCCACCCTTTTAGCGGTCTGATCCTGACAGGGAAAGACATGAGCCAACTTGGTGAAGTGATCGGTGATCACAAGAACATCCACAGACTTGTTGTTATTATCCTCAGCCGACCAAAAGTCAATACACACAAGTTCCAGAGGGGCAGAGGTCTTAATACTCTCCAATGGGGCTCTTGCGGAGGGCTCAGGGGCCTTGCTGAGTATGCATCTGTGACAGCTCCTTACATGATTGCGGAGATCCTTTTCCATGTCATACCAGAAGAACCGCTGGCGGGCCAGAGAAAGTGTGCGGGGCTGACCTTGATGACCAGCATGGTCATGAACACCAGCCAATGCATCTGCTTTCAGAGTCTCAGGTACAACAAACTGGAACTTTTTGTGTTTTGTCAGAGGGTTCTTTGTGACCCTATAAAGGATGCCGTTCGTGAGTGTCAGTCTTTCGCACTGCTTAAGAATTCTCAGAGTTTCCAGGCTCTCATTGCAGCGTTCACGTCTATAAGGCCTGCGTGTCCTGTCAACATAGAGAACAACCCGTGAGATGACTGGGTCCTGTTGTTGGGCTGACCGGAGGTCAGCAAGAGACAAAGATGGCAACACATCCTGGCCAGGAGGCTCCAATGAGGTAAGATGACCGGCTAGAGAGGACGAACGTTACCCGGGGGCAGAATCCCACTCATCGAACGAGGAGAGGATAGAGGAGACATCCTCACTGGACATTGAGACGTCAAGGGCCGACGAGGTCAATGGGTGTGTCAGTGATTGTGGCTGGCAGGTGAGACGGAAGGAGTCCTGTATGAATTCGTCACTGACATCACAGGCCCGGTCCAGCAACTCAGAGTAAGGCTCGAGCAACAACTGTTCTCTCAAAGGCTTCACAAACGGTTCCCTACTGAGAGCATCTGCAACCACATTTAGCCTACCAGGAATGTGTTTGATCTCAAAGGAGTACGGCGCCAATTTGGAGACCAAACGCTGCTCACACGCATCAAGTTTGGGTTTGGTCAAGATGTATGTGAGAGGATTGTTGTCTGACCAGACAGTGAACCTGTGACCCATCAGCCAATGACTGAATTTATCACATACTGCCCATTTGAGCGCCAAGAACTCAAGCCTGTGAGCAGGATAGTTGAGTTGGCTGCGACTGAGAGACTTACTGGCGAAGGCAATGGCCCTTGCCATCTCCTCACCAGCATGCACCTGGGACAAAACAGCACCCAAACCATCAAGGGAGGCATCGGTGGAGAGGATGAAAGGCCTATCAAAGTCTGGGTGAGCCAGCACTACACTATTGAGGAGCGCACTCTTCAGATCTTCAAACGCTTTCTCACAGACAGGAGTCCAATCCCGAGGAGTCAATTTCCGGAAGGTACCGACTCTCCGCCGACCAGGGGAATTTTTCACACTCCTCTTCGTCCCTGCGGTCAAAGCGTACAGCGGTTTGGCGATGGAAGAGCAGCCAGGAATGAAATGCTGGTAGTACAGTGCCATCCCAAGGAAAGATTTGACCTTCTGCTGAGATGGAGTACAGCCGTCACCGTCCATAAGGTCCTCTTTCCTGAAAGCAGATATGACCTCCACCTTCCCCTGATCGACTGAGACACCATCACTGCTCACCACATGGCCAAGAAACCGCACAGACCTGCGAAGGAAGTGGCACTTCTTCTGAGACAGCTTCAGATTGTTAGCTCTGAGACGTGAGAAAACCGTCTCGAGTCGACTCAGGGCTTCCACTTCAGATGGAGCGAAAACCAGCAGGTCATCCATATAACAGAAGAGGCTGGAGAAGTTCAAGTCACCAAAAACACTCATCATCATCCGCATAAAGGATGCAGGACTGTTGCATAGCCCCTGGGGAAGTCTGTTGTATAAGCCCAATGTTGTTGTGAAGGCTGTGTACCGTCTGTCAGACTCATGGAGGGGGACATTGTAGAAGCCTGATGTGAGATCCATGGTGCTGAAAAAGGCATTCCCTCCAAGGGCGGCAAGGCAGTCTCCCTGGTGGGGCAATGGGTGGGCGTCTTTGACTGTCTTGGCATTCAGCCAACGAAAGTCAGTGCAGATCCTCAATTCACCTGTCTTCTTCCAGACCAGAACCAGCAGCGAGGCATACTCGCTGACTGACTTGCTGATAATGCCCTTCAACTCCATCTCAGACAAGACTTCTCTCAGTTTGTGGTAGTGTGCTGGAGGGACGCGACGGTAAGGGAGCCGGAAGGGATGATCATCAGTGAGGTGTATTCGATGGACAAACCCTTTTGCTTCCCCGCAGTCTAGCTTGTCCTTGGAAAATACATCCTGGTAAGTAAGAACAAGGTCAGCCAGACGCTGCTTCCATTCGCCTGACACCTCGCAGCCATCAATGTCTATGTCCGCCAAACCACATTCCTTGAGTTGTTGAAGGGGGCTACAGGTGGTTTCTGGGTTGAAGACCGGTTCAGCAGGCTGATCTGCCTGTGACCTGTTCACACCCTGGGAGATGTGGAGGTCCTCTACAGCAACACAAGGAAAGACGTCAGCCACTTTGGCATTGCGACGTAACGTCACAGGTTTCTTCGTCGAGTTCATGATCTTCATTGGGACCCAGCGATCTCCCCACATTGGTGCTACGACCCGCCCAACAATGATGTTCTTTGGGGCTGAACGGGAGGATGTTGGTTCCACAATGACAGTGCTCCCTGGTGACACAGGTGCGCTACTGGGTAATTTCCCCCAGACCAAATACTCTTGCTGAGGGGCAAGTGTAACAGCCTGCTGCAGTCTGACAGTACCAATCTTGTCAGGCAACTCAGGACCAGACCAGCGTGTGATGCCACTGAGCATCTGAAGAAACTGTTCACACTCTGGGTCTGAGGTGCTTGAAGATATGATCTCCCAGTACTTTTCATTAGACTTCATCCTCTGTATCATGGGTCTGATAACGTTGCTCCCAATGATTAACTCGTCCCTCTGGCCAGGAACAAGGAAGGTTGGCACAATGAACTTAGATCCAAAAATCTCAATGTCAAGGTCATAGATACATGTGGGTCGTGTCGTGAGGCCACCACAGCCAACTAGGATCACATTTCCAGGAACAGGCTGAGGATTCAGAATGACGCCAGTGGCCTTAAGGCGAGACACCCCAGGTGAATAGGGTAATTTTTTAACTTAAAGATATCAGCTAGAAATTTCTCCAGTTAATTACTTACAATAAGACAATTGTTTTTTGTATTACAAGTTTTCTGAAATAGCATGTTTAAATATGCAAATGATCCATTATCTCATGAAATATGCGCATATTTCAGGAACCGAAATCTGAACTTTGGATAAAGCCAGGATCAAAATTATTGTTTCATTTTGTAGTCATATTAGTATCTAAGGCTTTTACAGAAGGGATTTTGGATATCTCTTTGTATCACTCCATAAATCAGAAAATACTGTCAACAGCCCTAAAATATCAATTTTCACCATGTTTTTAGGTATAAAATGTTATATAATTCAGGCTATAAAGGATATATGAACAAACCCTTCTGTAAAAGCCTTCATAATATTGATAGGAATATAACTGGAAGGTTTGGTGTATGTAACTGCTACTGAAGTGGAAATTTCGAACTCAGAGTAGGAGAAAAAACTCATTTTGAGAAAACGACCTTTAAAGATTGCAGTGTGACGCTAGCTAAACCCTCCTGTTATCTGGATGATAGCTTGCGCATCGACGCACTCCGTGAAGGTATTTCATGTTCGGGGTCATTTGTTTTTTGTATAACCTTGCTTTGTGCAAGTGACAATTGTTGTCGTCTTCTCTGTGAACGTTTTTTTCGCCGTTATTTTGCCATTTTCAGATTTAAATTTCGAGCGGAAAGCTAACCAGGAAGTGCTTTAGCACACCACGTGACGCATCTGAACGAATCACGTTGTCGGAAATTGACACCAGCCAATGAGATTTGTTTCTTGGTTTAAGACCCCTTTGCACTTTCACGATTGGTTGCTGATACAAAGGAAATGACCATATTTGGATCCGATGAGATTGTGCAGGAGACACGGAGCTTTCCAACGATACCTCTGATGACATGGTGCAAACAGCGGTCGCGGTACTTTATGTTACGTTAGAATGCTAACTTTTGGTGAATTTAGGAGAAATCTACAGATGCAAATAAACAAAACTATAGTAAAATAAACACTTAAATGTGTATTTTGTACGTTTTCCTTCCAAAAGCCTGAAAGAAAACATGTTATGGAATCAAAATAGCACAAAATCTCAAAATTGACCAGTGCAGGAAAAACGATGTTTTTGCCTGCCGTGTCTCGCCTTAAGCCTGGACTCCGCCGCCTCACTGAGCGTGCATGACATGCTCCCAGAATCAAGCATCCCTCTCAATGTAGACTGGCTACTGATGACCACTGGAGCATAAAACAAGTCGCTAGCCCCCTCCACCTTATGTGATCCCACAAAAATCACTGTCTTATCGTCAGGAAGACTACTAGAACAATTCGCATAGACAGACTGCGAATCTTCCTCCCTGCTGAGAGTGTCACCAGCACTGCCCATGTTATCCCTCTCATTACATGGGCTGGCTAGTAGTGTAATTACATCCCTCTTTCTGTTTGGCGAGTAGCAGCACCGCTCTACTCTTTCCGTTAAACAGGTAGCTGGTGCAGGCTGTGTTCCCGCACCCGCTCCCGGCTACGCTGCTTCTGGCTACCCACAGAATGGCTCATTCATGTGGGCTGTCCCCTAAGGTGGATCGGTTAGCTGCCATCATGGAGCAGACAAAGCCGCTCCTGTTGGCCCTTCAGCCAGGGGCCGGTGTGGGGGCTACTAGCTTGCCGCCTGGCCCGCCTTCGGTTGCCACACCTCTGCTTGAGGATGCTATGTCGCTAGCGGCTCCGGCTGAACCTCTTCTTGAAAGGGGGGGGGGCGGGGCCCCCGAAGAGGCTCCCCACTCCTCTGCTCAGAGCTCTTTGCAGGGCACGGAGGACGGCTCCATGGCGGCCATTATTCGTGCGGCCCTGGTACGCTTGCAGCTTCAGGTTCCGCAGGCCGACCCAGGCTAGCGCCTTCTTCAGGCATAACCCTGCCCCCTTTCATTCCCACTGTTCCTCCTTCAGAGGAGTACCTGAGGGAGCTCCATGCATGCGAGAGACACACCAGGGCCCTCTCCCACTCTGCTGCCATGCAGGATCCGGCGAGGGTGGGGCTGGGTCGCTTGCCATCCATTGAGCCTGCCATCGCCTCCCCGATTCTGGCCCCGGTTGCCAGGCGCCCTCGGCCTCAGTGCAGGGTCACAAACGAGCTGCTCTGTAAGGCCTACGACACAGCGGCACGGGAACTCCCTCTCCCATCTGATACTGGCTGTCTCTACCTCTCTGCAGCAGGCTCCGGCTGAGCCTTCTTTGCTGGGCCTCAGTGATGCATCACTGCAAGCCTTTGCCCTAATGCTAGGGAATTGGGACGAGTCATGTCCTTATGGTGCAGACTCGTCGCCAGGTTTGGCCTGCTTAGTCACCACTGTCGGAGACATGTCCTCCGGAGTGTGCCAGTCGAGTCAGGGGAGCTGTTTGGGGCAGCTGCCCTGTAGGCACTGGAGTGTGCTGCCCAAGCTAGGCAGACCAGGCAGCAGCTCTCGGGTCTTTATAGGCCTGTGCCCACTCCTAGCAGGCCCAGGGGCCCCTCTAGCAGCCGCACTCAGCCACCAGCTTACAGTGGTGGTCTGCGCAGGTCCCAGCGGCCCACTCATCCGTTGTGCCCCCGGCTGCCGGCCTTCAAGGCGGCCTCGTGCCTCAGAGCCTTACCGGCCTCCCCCCAGCAGCAGCTCAGCTACTGGGCTGTCTGTACTTCCGGCCCTTGGGTGGTTTTCACCTTAACCCAGGGGTACGAACCGCAGTTCCGGCCCCTAGCCTTCGGCCAGGCCAAAATGACAGTCGTCAGCGATCCGGCAGATGCCCTAGCTCTAGCCAAGAGTTGTCCGTCCTTCTGCCCAAGGAGGCAATCGAGCCAGTAGACCCTCTGCTTAGCCCAGGGGGTTCTACTTTGCGTACTTTCTCGTGGCCAAGAAAGTCGGCGGATTTCACCTGCTCTTGGACCTCAGAGGAATCGACAGATTCCTGGAGGTGCTGCCATTCCATATGCTGACCGCAGCACATGCACAGTGGGAGTGGTTCGCCCTTAGGCCCGCTGTCGTTGTGCCCCATGCAGATGTGGCTGATCAGCCTTCTCTTGGATGCCAAGTGGCACAGGCACAGGAAAGTCAGAGCGTTGCAGCATTGTCTCCACTCTCTGTCACGCCGGAGGGGCAGGGTCTATCTCCTGATGGGCGTGCCCATGGGCGCCATCCCATCCCGCCAGGAGACTCTCTCTTCCTGAAGAGGGGCTTTACGGCAGCGTCCCCCTAGCACCCCGAGGGCTCCGGCTTGGGACCTGCCCCTGCTGCCGGATGCCCTATCATCTCCTCCCTTCGAGCCCCTGGCCCAGGTGGGGCTTTGGTGGCTGCCCACGAAGGCAGCATTTCTGCTTGCCATGGCCTCAGGGAGGCAAGTTGGGGAGTTACATGTCCTCTCCATAAACGATACATGCCCGAGGTGGGACTCTCAGGTGTTGCCCTTGGCATTCCTGCCCAGGGTGCTTCCACAAACCCACTTCAATCAGCCTGCCCAGCTGGCACGCTTTGACATTCGGGAGAACGGCACGTCGAAGTGGCTGTGCCCTGTGGGTGCCCAAAGGGCGAATATCGAGGCTACTGCCTGTATACGGCAGTCGGAGCAACTCTTGTTTTTGCCATAGCGGCACTAAAGGAGGTGTGCCCTCTACCAGTGGCTGCCCCACTGGGTTGTCGATACCATCTCACATGCCTACGGGGCCAGTGGCCGCCCCTTGCCATCTGGGCTGAGATACCACTCTGCAAGGAGCATCTCAACATCTTGGGCTGCCCTGAGAGGGGCGCCCCTGGAGACCATCTGCGCCGCGGCGTCGCGGGCGTCTTCTGGCACATTCTCCAGTTATCGGGTTAATGTCGCCACTCCCCATTCTTTGGGCGTGGTCCTTTTGCCGAGCTCCGCTGCTTCCAGTAGTGAGCCAGGGCTTGGATTCTTCATGACATTGTTGGTATAAGTCATCCAGTGCTAAAAGCACCGCCTCTGGCGGTCAGTAGGGACGAAATAGAACGATAGTTACGGCTGTAACTACGGTGATATAGCCGGTGTCACGTGGGTCACAGGTGACTTTGTTGTTATTGGTACTCGAGCTGCGCATGCGCACGATGGACATATCCAGTGCTAAAAGCACCGCCTCTGGCGGTCATCCGGGACTCATAGAACCATAGTTACAGCCGTAACTATCGATTTGTTGAGGCGAATCCAGTAATCCATGGCACTTTCATTTGCACGGGGAATGGTACTATAGAATCTTTCATTGGCAAATTGGAGTACGAGAGCTCGCTAAAGTTACCTTTTAATATGTCGAACACTGCTGCAGGCAGGGCAGTGACATCCAGTTCAGGGTGGCTGCGGAGCGACACTTTCACCACATCCCTAGCTCTGCCTGTTAGCCTTGACATTATCAGGTCGAACATTTCCTCATGAGTGTCACATTTAATCCTATTCATGTAACATTTCATCATGTCCTCCCATTCATGAACTGAGAATGTGTCACTATGGTTACCCCTGAAGTAAGGTGGAGCCTTTGATTCAGACTGCACAACAACCTTCAAATGTGACAAACCATCATGACTGGATGACTGACTCGTAGCAGAATTAGGCTGGATGACACTGGGTTGGTGAATAGCACTAAGGCTGGCTGAGATGTTTTCCCCAATCTGTCTAGCCAAGTCTGTAATCAACTCCCCAAATGTATCGACAGAGATGACTTGATGAATGGTGTGGAACTGGCAGCGGGGGCCAAACGTGGATCAACAGCCGACTGATCAACTGCGTAGTTGAGAATATTGGGCAACATAGACCTACCCCTACCAAAACTAGGAGAAGCAGCCTGCTGACCCCTCCCCACCCCAAAAGTAAAGTCATGCCCATGACCAGCCATAGCTCAAAGATCAAATGTACCACCCTCTGATATCACAATATGCCCAGAAAACTTGTAAAATAAATACCAATGAAGAGAAAAATAAAAAAACAGGTTATCACTCTCAGTACAGGTATAAAACAGATATAGACATCAAACATCACCACAAGATGAATACAAAAAATATATAAATTAAACAAATATAAAAAGAGCTAATTCTACACAGAATATAACACTCTACATACACGTTTTCAAAAATGTACCCTTTTTTCCATGCCAAAAATAACCCCTAAATGCACTCTCAGGCCACCATAGCCTCGCAAGCATAAGAAAACAAAATGGACTGAGGGATAGAGAGAACAAAATTAAATAAAAACACACTCCATCCCTCGTCACAATAGACACACCTCCCGCGCTCGGGTACGAGCGCTGTTCAAGGAGTCCACCGAGCGGGGAGAAGGGAGGGAGAAGACGGGAGTCCGCAGCTCTCTCCCGGCAGATCAGACGAGCGCCGATCGGGGATGCAACGGGTCAAACGGCACCAAGTGTAACCGGTGTGGTTAAGCGGTCTCTGCGTTGTGTTGATAATGGACGAGACCCGAGCCAGCGTAAAGTTGAGACGATCTGTTTAATGACTGACAGATAAAAACGATCAGTTTTACATCAGTTTCCCTCAGTGACTCCTGTCACGTGCAACGTTTACAAAAAGGCAGAGGAAACGGGAGGGACACAATATATAGGGGGGAAAGTCCTCACAACAATGAACTCCTGAGCACAGCGACCACACTTCAGAGGTTCCGCCCACTGATCTCCGTCCTTGCCAGGTATTTAACATTCAATAAAATGAAGAACACAGAATAAAATAATATAAAACACAGAATTTGTGTGATTATACAAAATTAAATTAAATAAACCCCACTGCATATTTACATCTGTTACATTAGCATACATGTGAAGTTTGAGCACTTTTTGAAAATGTTCATAGGAGTTATACATTACATTAGGAGGTTACATTACCCTCTATCTTCTCTTGATCGCCCTCTCTCTCTTCTCTTGATCGCCCTCTCACTCTTCTATCACCCTGTCTCTCTTCTCTTGATCGCCCTCTCTCTCTCCTCTTGATCGCCCTCTCTCTCTCCTCTTGATCGCCCTCTCTCTCCTCTTGATCGCCCTCTCTCTCCTCTTGATCACCCTCTCTCTCTTCTCTTGATCGCCCTCTCTCTCTCTCTCTTCTCTTGATTCGCCCTCTCTCTTCTCTTGATCACCCTATCACTCTTCTATCACCCTCTCTCCTCTTCTCTTGATCACCCTCTCGTCTCTTCTCTTGATGTGTCTGTGAGAGAGAGGGAGAGTGTGTGTGGTTTGTGTGTGTGTGTGTGTGTGTGTGTGTGTGTGTGTGTGTGTGGTGTGTGGTGTGTGCTGTGTGTGTGTGTGTGTGTGTGTGAGAGAGTATGTGTCTGTCTGTCTGTGTGAGAGAGAGAGAGTGTGTGTGTGTGTGTGTGTGTGTGTGTGTGTGTGTGTGTGTGTGTGTGTGTGTGTTGTGTGTGTGTGTGTGTGTGTGTGTGTGTGTGTGTGTGTGTGTGTGTGTGTGTGTGAATTGTTACAGCTCAAATGCATTGCAATGACTTCCATGTTAAAAAAAGACTTTAAAAAAGCTGAATGTTTTAAAAAGTATAACATATTTTGAAAAAGTTGAAAGTTTCCCCATCATGTGCTGAAAAGGCTGAATAGTTTGATATTTGAATGGTTCCTGCAGCTGAAATTAGGCTGAAGGAGTTAAATAAAGATATTAAGGCGCCGTTTACACGAGGACAAAACTGCTTGTATCTGCATAGTTTCGCGTGCGTATAGCCCTATTATTTACACGAGGCCGATAGAAACGGACCCCACAAACGATAACGGGTCCCAAGGTGGATAGATTTGCAAACGAAACACTCTGGGGGGTCAACCGAGTCCGTGTAATCACCTCTATACGAATATTTCCTGAAAAAATAACGATAGCCCCACCTCTCCTCACCTCTCCCCACCTCTCCTGCTCACTGCTGTAGCATGGCCAGTAGCCATCTGTAACGATCAACTATCAAAAATAGCTGTGTTAATTAAACGCACAAGGGGTTCTTGAATGAAATAATATTATAAAAGGCAAACCAGAATTGTTAACGCCCAATATACTCCTTAAACAAAATAAACAGAGTCAGATTTCATGTATTGATCCATTATATTGACAATTTTCCAGCCAAACAACACAAACAAAATTAAACAGTCCACTCTGCGATACACCAAAATTGTCTTTACTGCCTAATCCAGGCCATTATTGTTCATTGCAGGCTATAATCCACACAAAAAAAGGAAACACGAGGACCGGCGTGTCCCAGAGGAGCGATCTCACCCGGTGTTTGTAGAGAATATCTCTCTTTCTGAGCGCGTCCTCTCCACGGAGACGTGCTTCTTGGTCGGTCAATGCAATATCCACAGATTCGGTTTCTTTCAGTTAACTTCCCCGTTGCATTTATCCATATATTTACATGCTGAGGAAATTACTATATCCCGCTGAATACCAGCAAATCGCCACACACACTTCCTCCTGTCAGTAGCTACTGCTAGTGCTACTGCTACTGACCATGTTACAGATATTAGTGCAAAATCTACAGCTCCTCTACCACAACCATCAGCAACAAGTGGACATGGAGAATTACATGAACTACTACATGTTGCTAAATCCACCGCGGGGCATAAACAGAAGGGTAGCCATGGCAACATTGCTGTTTGAACAGACACGTTAAATGAAACGAATGCATGTGAATGGAAGACTTTTTTGAATACGCATACTGTGCATAAACGCAAACGTTCCCGTGTGCACAACGCCTAAATGTAAGTAGTAGTGAATGAATGTTTACAAACACCTGTGTGTGTAAACCCAGAGATGAAAGGTTACCATGGTGACGATTTATGACGATTTACCAACTGCAGCAGTCCCATTAAGAATGCATTGAGGATTATATCTGACAATTTTGCCACCTGTTCAAAAACTATGGCTCCTATCAAAAAATTACCAGACGTGAGCATCAGGGAACCCCAATGAACTGATATATGTTGTTTTTTTTGGTTTTGTGTGTAAAATGTGGAGATGGGAGCAGTTTGTCTAAAGTGTACTTCTCTCTGTTCTGAAGAAAGTTCCGGAAAGATTTAACATGGGAATCAATTGGGAGCTAGCTGGACTTGTTGTCACTTCATGCCCTCAAGAGGCATTTTGTTTAATTTTTTTTCTTAATTTTTTTTTATTTTCCAAACTAGGAGAGGTTTTCCTACGTTTTTCATGAAAAATGATGTCTGAGGAGTGTAGGGTTTGGGAATTATGGCAGGTTTAAAAAAAAAAAATTGGGAGAATTTCAAGCACTCTTCCACTCTGTTTTGTGATCAAAGCACTCTAGACTTAACGAGCTGCTCCATCCATACTAATGTTAAAATCTGAAGAAAGCCTCTCTACCAAGCTCCAAACTAAGTTAAATATCTCAAGAAGTGTAAAAGATATGAAGAATCTGAATAACAAGTTTTATAGCTGAAGGTGTTGTGATCATTTGAAAGTTGGAATGAAGTGTCTAGCTGAAAGTATGTTGAAGGAGAAGCATTTGGCGCAAAGTGTAGGAAAAGAGGATTTGAAGGCATCTCCCATTGACTTCAATGTTCAAAAAAAGAGTTTAAAAAGCTGAATATTTAAAAAAGTATAAAATATTTTTAAAATATCGATTCCTGAACAGGCTGAATAGTTTAATATTTGAATGGTTTCTGTAGCTGAAAATAAGCTGAAGTTATGGAGAGCCAAAGTATTGGCTGAAATAAGTGGAAAGAATAAAGATTTGAAGTACTATAGTGGAATGCTGTGGCACAGCATTCGCACTAATAAGGGGAAGAATAAAGAATTGAAGTACTATAGTGGAATGCTGTGGCACAGCATTCGCACTAATAAAGAATTGAAGTACTATAGTGGAATGCTGTGGCACAGCATTCGCACTAAGTAGAAAATCAAAGATTGAAATCCTGCAGTAAGCTAAATGTAATATTGCATTGTATCATTTTGAACCAATCAGCTGTGACCTGTACTTTTTCCTGACCAATCAGCGTCTAGTAACACATTCGTCCTGATTGACCTCCGCAGTCCGCACACTGCAAACTGAATAGCCAAAAGAAGCTACCAAGAAGTAACAACAGTTAAACAGGAAGAGAGGTTTCCCACCTTCACATTAAAAGCGATTCTATTTTCAGATGGGTGCAAAGTTGGAGTAAATGAAATAAATACATACATAAAATGTGTAAAATACAAATATTTAACTTCTTTATTCTTTGATTACATTACAATTAGATTACATTTCATTTAAATATCACACAGTGCATGCTTCTTTTTATTTTGAACATCGTAAACAGGAAGTTGGATTTCCGGCGACTTTCCCACGGAGAAAGCTAGCAACTAGACATTCATATTAAGCTAGCTGCTTCATCACTGGCTGCCAGCTTCGGTGTTCTCGGGCTGCATTTACAGTGTTAGTTATAGGCCGACGACAGTTTTACAGAAAATGGCTCTGCTAACGACGTTATTTGCGTTCCTGTACCACCTGCCGCAGGTGTACAAGTGGCTTCTGAAGCCTTACTATGTAGCCTCTCTATTTATGTCCATAGCCTTTCTAGCTGTCCGAAAGACGCCTGGCATCTGCGACCAACTGAACACACAGCGAGAGGACGGCAACCCCTGCGACTTCGACTGGGTCCGTAGACATTTATAATTGTATATATTGTAATAATAGGTACCGTATGAAGTTACTAGCGAGCTGGTAATCGGGCAGGCTTACGGCAAGAGCTAGCGTTAGCTGGCAGGTGTCCTTAGCTGTTAGCTACAGGGAGAATGACAGGCCGAACTATGGTCACAAACCTGCAAATTCATAGTCTTTTGCTTTTTGCCAGAGATATTCAAAAACTCAACGTAATGCATCACTCTTTTAATTAATTAAGAGATGTATACTAAATACGGCTCATTGTAAATCAGCGTTTATTCTAGTACACGAATAACAGTAACGTGGATCCCTTCAGTGTTGGTTTGAGTTAGCAAGCTAACGTTAGAGGACATCACTGATCCAAACTGCACCATCAGTACGAACGAATGAATGAAAAATGATCATTTATGATGAGTAATGAATCATATTATTTAATGCCAGAAATCAAATGAAACGTAATGCAATTAATGTACTGTTAACATACACCTTAAACAAAGAATATCGATGAATAAATTAGTATTTTTCTGTGGAATAACCATGTGACCTGTTTTGACCTCTTCATAGGATCCAAAAAAAAAAAAAAAAAAGAACTGGTTCATTGCAATCTATCCAACAATCCCCAAAGCAGCCACTGTCTGTCACTGACCATCTGCCCAGTGTTTCCCCAATATTCAAGAAAGCTCCTAAGATTTCACAAAATCATTGTAAAAAAAAACGTTTAGGGCCGGGAAATATATAATATACTTGATCTGTTTTCATTGTAATCTTGTGATTTCCAACCACGTCGTTTTATTTAGTAATAAGCACATTTTAACTCAAATGTATTTCAAGGTTTTAATCACGACACATTTTACATTACAACCCAACCAGTGTCTGATTACTAAGACACTTTTGAGAAAAATATTCTTCATTTATGAAATCGTTTTTATCATGAATTTAAAAAGTGTTTATTTGTCACATATTTAATTCTTACAGGAATTTACAATAAAGGCTTCATAATGTGGTATTCATCATTTCCTATAAACTATTTAAGTATTGATTTGGCAGAAATAATGCTATAATTGATAGCAAATCAACAGTATGAAGGTCCCGCCTACACACCTGCCTGAGCCAATCACAAGCTTAGCACTGCCACAGCTTCTTAGCAGCAGCCACCGAGATGCTACGTCAGCACCAAGGTAGCTGTTCGGCTAGAAAGAGCACCACTAACCATAATGTCTCTATAAATACATTCATTAAACAATGTGCATGTTCTTTTAGACTGTTTTGTGTTTCATATATGTTAATAACAGTAAAGTCTGTAAATGTCTTCTCTGTGGTTCCCAAACACATAGAGGGATTTCAAAAAAATACTCAACTTGTTTCAGTTTCTTTGTTTGTGACCAAATGAAATGTGATCATTGCAGTAGGTTAGTTACAGCTGTCAGAATTCAGTACATGAATAACAGTAACGTTGATCCATTCAGTAATGTTTGAGTTTGAGCTAGATAACGTTAGAGGACAAGGATCCAAACTGAACCATTAGTACTAACTAGTTAGTGAATGAATCATGTTATGTAATGCCAGAAATCTAATTATGAAATTAATTTACCGTTAACATACACCTGCATACAAAGAATGAATAACTAACTATTTTTTGTGACCTGTTTGGACCTCTTCAAAGAATCCAAATCAAGAACTTTTTTTTCTCCTTTATTCAAGAATATATATTATATATGCACACAAAACATTGATTTCAGGGGTACAAAATAATGATTAAACACAAAAGACAATATTTCAAGTAAATATTTATCAAATTTGATTTTGATTGCCTTATTTTTTTAATAGTGGTGCCATATTGTAAGTACAAATATGCAACATTAGATTTAGAGTCAGTCTTTTCCTTCTTGTGAATGTGTCATTTTCAGACGGTACACATTCTGTCAGCAGTTCTCTTTGTCACTTGTCCCTCATACTGACTTCAGTGCAGTATTTACACGAAACATGACATCACAGTGTCCCAACATGTCCTAAGCTCTCTCTGGGTGGATAACAGAGTTTATGTTTGTGTTCTCAGAGGGAGGTGGAGATCCTCATGTTCCTCAGTGCCATTGTCATGATGAAGAACAGACGAGCGAGTGAGTAAACAACATCCTGTTTTATTCTCAGAGTTCCTCCTGAGCAGCATTATGAATATATGGCATTTCTTAGTCTGATACCTGGCTGATAAAGAAGCAGCTTCCGGAAGTCAGAGTAAATTAATACATGATTCTTTAACAGTCATATACCTGTGCTGCTCAGGATTTCAAATGAGCATCATGAACCCTGCTGATGTGGATGTTTTTTGGACAAAGAATGAACGTTTCTGTATGTTTTCATGTCAGTTACGGTGGAGCAGCATTTGGGCAACATCATCCTGTTCAGCAAAGTGGCCAACGTCATCCTGTTCTTCAGACTGGACATCAGGATAGGCCTGCTGTACCTGACGCTCTGCATCGGTCAGTCCACCTCACACACTGCTTCCCGTCCTGTCGTCAACAAATCCAATTCAAAATGCAACGCAAATATAGTGGATGTTTATCCATTACTTCAAGTTCCTATGCCGCTTTGTCTGCAAGGATATAACGATATATTCTGTGTTCTAACTCGGGACCTCATGTTTCCCTCTCTGTTGTCTCAGTGTTTCTGATGACCTGTAAGCCTCCTCTCTACATGGGACCAGAGTACATCAAGTACTTCAGCGACAAAACCATCGATGTGAGTAAAAAACATCCGTAGTGGTAGAAGTGTGTCCATTTTTACTTATCCTTTTATTTTTTTTAAACATACGTATAATACAAATTATATAAATACTTTCATGGTCTCCTCCGTACGTTATTAGGACATACATCCAATCGAATAAAGATGAGCAGTACGCATACTGCACCTCTCTTAACAACAGTGAATGAACCATACAATAACTGTAATATTACCCAAACAATAACCACAAATACAGTGAATCAAATGAAATGAAAGGAGGGCCAAAAAGGTTTGACGAGAGTTCTGGTATGAGCTGTGTCAATGGTGACCATCTTTCAAAAAACCTGTTTGTTTTCAACATTAATCTTGCTGTGATATGAACATTAGTTTTGGCATTACAAATCTGAAGTCCCAGGCTCCTCCAACACTGTGACATAGAATAAGCCTTATACGTAAAACAATAAAACACGAAGAAATAGAAATAAAGTCTGCAAGAGTTTAGTGCCAGTGACACAATGTGCAAGTCAACAAGGTCAACTATTTATATGTCAAATAGAATAAGATCAAAATAAAAACGTACAGTGGAATAAAATACTGCTTATTGTAATAATGAGCTGTTCACAGATATATGTTATGAACATATTAAGGGGAAGTGATGCAGTCTTATAGCCTGTGGGGAAAACTGTCCCCCCCCCCCCTCCCCCCTCCCTTTTTGTTCATGTATTTGATAAGAAAATCCAAATTGTCTGTGTCCAGGATGAGTTGGACAGAGACCCTCGTGTGACCTGGATCGTTGAATTCTTCGCCAACTGGTCTCCAGAGTGCCAGTCCTTTGCCTCCGTCTACGCTGATCTGTCCCTGAAGTAAGACTCGGTCCCAGGCTGAAGTCCCTCACATCAACACGAGCTCTCTGAGTAACTTCCTCTGTCTGTGTTCCAGGTATAACTGCGCCGGTCTCAAGTTCGGTAAAGTGGACATCGGACGTTATGGAGAGGTTTCCAAAAAGTACGACATTTCATTCGGTCTTCAACAAGTCTTGTCCTACGTTGACTTCTGTAGTGAGGACTGATGATGATGTTGTGTTGTGTAGGTACAAGGTGTCCGCGTCCCCGCTGTCCAAGCAGCTGCCCTCCCTGGTGTTGTTCCAGGGCGGGAAGGAGGTGATGCGCCGCCCCCAGGTGGACAAGAAGGGAAGAGCCGTGTCCTGGAGCTTCACTGAGGTCAGGCTCATCATGTTGTCAATACAATGTATATAAATAACTCTGTGGTGTTCTCAGTTAAAGCTGCCAACCAGCCACATGTGGGACAAAGAGCATGCTACTGCAATGATAAGAGCTGGTTTATATTTAAATATAATGTCCATCCAACCCTTAAAATAAACATTTCTATTGAAACTATTAGCTTATAAATATTGACAACAAAGCTTTATTATGGGTTAATTGTTTGCACAAACTATGCAAGTGAAGGAATTAAATATACTTAGTTTGAATGGAAATATTTTCCGACAAACTATCGTCCGTAAATATTTCATTTCTGTGCGATCTGTGTCTGGACAAATGAGCGCAGCTGCTTACTGCCCAGCCTGCTGACCTGTCTGCACAGAGTGGCAAAGCCGCTGTTACCAGAGGCCTGTACTATGAATCCAGTTCAACAGACCCTGGATATGTTTGAGTTAACCGGCTTACCTAACCCAAAACAAACGCGCTCTCGCTAAGCGGTCCTATGACGCTGGTTATCAACTCGGTAACTCAAGCCAGGGTTTCTCTGTCCGGCTGAGTGCGCGTTCACATGAAAGGGGCGGGGCTAGCCACATTTGACCAATCACAAACATGGAGAAGCGTACTGACAGCGCAGCGTCATACTTCCTGAATGAAAAGAAAACTATAATATTAGACATATGAAGAAGTTAAACTTTAAACATCCATGACTTAAACACTTTATCCAGGATCAAAGCCACATAGCTGCACCTGCAAGGTGAATACAGCTGGTAAAAGAAAAAGTGTTTGAATGCGTACATTAACAGGTTTATGATATCACTGCCCCGTCTAAGACACGATCTGACTTTAATTACATTTGACTCGAGTGTTTCGTCAACTTAATGTGTTGCTTAAAATAATACTTCTGCATACAGTATGTGACACTGTGAGTGTTGCACGGCCAGATACGGCTCAAGAAGCTGACTCAGATAAGGAAATATATGATACATTATGATGTGATATGATATGAATGATAATGGGACACATCGACGTCTGCACTCACAGTGCCGCGGACTGTACTTAATGTTACTCTGATCCGGTTACTTATGTTAACTTGTGGCAGATATTTAAGTAAGCTTTCTTAACGCTAATGTTATATTAGTCAGATTGCTCTGAAGATGGGAGGTGATATTCTATTCATTTTCACGTCAGGTAGTGACCGGTCTCCAGTCAGCACCGATGCAGACTCGCTGTTTGAGGGCTTGATAACCCACTCCCCCTCCACACCGCTCCACACTTGTTGGTTTGGAACAGCACTTAATGTGGCGGACCCTCCGTGCGAACGCGCAAACGGAGGGGTAGTGTGTAGGGGTAGGGTGTAGGGCGTGGTTTGGGATTGGGCCACAGTAACTGTTTAAAGTCACTTCAGCCCACTGTCGTTCAGATTTTCAAACCTCTGGTCACTGTGTGTCTGTGTGCACGCCGCAAATGGATCAACAATGACCTCATCTGCAATCAGACCTTGTTGCTTTGTGTAGTGAGGAGGGCTGCCCTCTACTGAAGAGTGTTGTAGTCCACAAATGGTCATCAATTCATCAAATAGAATGTGCAACTGTAATAGACAGCCTTTGATATATCACACACACACACACACACACACACACACACACACACACACACACACACACACACACACACACACACACACACACCGAGCATTTAGTTGATTTATTCTATCTATCATCACACACAACTTGTGGATGTGTAATTAAGTTGTAACACCAACAAACAAATAAACAACTGCTTTCTTTAAAAAAAGTGATAATAAACATTACCGTTTATATTTCAAATGTAAATAAATATAATAAGCCAATATATAAAACAGAGCAGTAAAAAATAAGATGTGTTTTACCTAAGTGCATGAAACAATGTTACCGTAGAAAAGAAGACACAAAGATATTTCATATAAAAAATGTAGTATCAGTAAAGGTTTACAAATGCTGCTTAAGCTTAATACATTCATCAAAAGCAAACTATGAAGTTGAGTTTGACCCCCCCCCCCCCCCCCCCCTCTCTGTCTCCCCAGGAGAACATCATCCGAGAGTTCAACCTGAACGAGCTCTACCAGAAATCCAAGAAGCTCAACAAGAGCAAAGGAGACAAGCTCATGCAGTCCCAGTTCCCCCCCGTCCCCGAAGAGGACGAGCCCGAGCAGCCTGGGACCCCCGCCGAGGAGGACGTGGTCGAGTCCAAGAAGGACAAATAAGACGGATTGTACCACTCAGCTTTCACTTCTGGATGGAACATGTGGGTCCAGCCAGCTGCTCCCCCCCCCCTTCCTCAGTGTTCAGGTGTGGATCATGGTGTGCATGAAAACAGCCACAGTAGCCCCCGCCTCTTTAACACTAGACCCCCATATAACCCCCGATACAGCTGCTCTATAAAGATACAGAGCTGCAGAGGAGACTAGTTTCTGGGGGGGTGCTAAAACCTGCTCCAGTATATTTCATTGTAAGCCCCCCCCCCCCCCCCCCCCCCCCCCCCCCGTGTGAGGGTTGAAGGGATGCTCTGGCTCTCTAGCAGTGTGTGTGAGCGGCCCCTCTCTAAGGTGTGTGAGCTGCAGCAGACAGAGCCCCCGCTTTATCCACCCCCCCCCCCCCAGGAGAGCCCCCTGTCCCTTTATAGCTGTGAATCTGAGTGAGGCGGAACTTCTTACTAACTGGCAGTAAGGGAGCACAGAATGTGATGCTACTTTGTTGTTCTACATTTTTATTCAACTAATTTAATTAGAGTAGATTTTTCAAATGATTTTCTGAATAACTACATTAATGTAAACACAAATAATACATTTCCAGTGATTGGAGCGCTGGTTACACGTTAGCATGAGTCGGTGGTGACAGAACTCAGAACCAGCTGTTGCTTTGTATTCGGTGTACGAGCGTTCTCTTTTATACTGATGTTTTTTACTTTTCTTTTGTCAACAAGCTCACCTTTATTTTTCTGTTTTTAGTTATACGCGCTCAGTGGTACTCCGTGTTCTACAGTTGATCGCTTTGGTTACAATAACTGTTCTAAATGACTTTTTTTGTTGACAACATCCTCAGGATGAAGAGCAGCTTAACTGAACAGTTTTCCTCTCTGGGAGATGCTATTATGGTCTGTCTCTCCGGCACCGTCATGCTGCTGTGTGCACAGAGCCTGTCCTGCACACTGATTGGCTGAATCCTGATACTGTTGTCAGGTTAGCTTCATGATGTATTTTTGCAGTCTGTTCCTAATAACACACTCCCTCTTTACTCTAGATTTATTTCACATCATTTCCCGCTAACATTCCTCATCATGATTTTGAGCTTTTTTCCTCTTGTAGTAAACTGTTAACAGACGCACACAGGAAGTGTTTGAATGAGCTTTTTGAGACACTGACTTTATTCCTTAATCGTTTTTTAATAATAATTTTGTATTGTACGCTTATTGTGATTTTGATTTGACCTTTTGTCATGTTGCATTTCATTTGAGCTGCATTCCAAGGCTGTGTGAATCTGCTGCTGTACATGAAGGCAGGAGCCTGTTTGTTTTTCATGCAATAAAACAATGTGTACATGAACTCAGCCTCCATTATTCCTATGTGTGTGTCATTACACTCGGGGAGACACACTCCTGTCCACAGGAGTCCAATACAGCAGACAGTTTAACGAAGAGTGTTTCATTGCACTGATGTAGTTATAATGTACTGTACAAGTTACATTTACTCAAGTACAGTTTTGACTCCACTACATTTATTTGACATTGTTACGTCTAGGGGGACCTGAGGCCTGTACTACGAAGCTGGATTTTCGCTTAGCCGGCTAACTTCAGGGAAATCTCGGGCTTTCCGGTCCTACGACGCTGGTTCTCTTTTTAGCAGGCTAGATTTCCATGGTAACTTATGCTGAGCGGCAAACCTGCTCCGGAGCAGGTTAGGTGGCAGGCTAATCAACTCAGTGAAAGCACTGCCTGCTGACCAATCAGAGCTCCGTATGCGGAGTTTAAAGCGATCAATTCATATTACAGGATAGAGGAAATACAGAAAAACTGCCGTTGCAGGAAAGACGGCCGGCAAAAATCAACTGACTGTGTGAACGTGAAAATGAATAGAATATCACCTCCCATCTTCAGAGCAATCTGACTATTATAATATTAGCGTTAAGAAAGCTTACTTAAATATCTGCCACGACATAAGTAACCGGATCAGAGTAACATTAAGTACAGTCCGCAGCACTGTGAGTGCAGACGTAGATGTGTCCCATTATCATTCATATCATATCACATCATAATGTATCATATATTTCCTTATCTGAGTCAGCTTCTTGAGCCGTATCTGGCCGTGCAACACTCACAGTGTCACATACTGTATGCAGAAGTATTATTTTAAGCAACACATTAAGTTGACGAAACACTCGAGTCAAATGTAATTAAAGTCAGATCCACTCGTGTCTTAGACGGGGCAGTGATATCATAAACCTGTTAATGTACGCATTCAAACACTTTTTCTGTTACCAGCTGTATTCACCTTGCAGGTGCAGCTATGTGGCTTTTATCCTGGATAAAGTGTTTAAGTCATGGATGTTTAAAGTTTAACTTCTTCATATTTGACTAATATTAAAGTTCACTTTTCATTCAGGAAGTATGACGCTGCGCTGTCAGTACGCTTGTCCGTGTTTGAGATTGGTCGAATGCTCCAAATACCACCCCTTTCATGTGAACGCGCACCTAACTAGATAGGACACGGCTGGCTTGAGCGATCCACTTGATAACCAGCGTCGTAGTACAGTTTAGCCAGAGCGCGTATGTTTTGGATTGGGCCAACCGGCTAACTCCAACATATCCAGGTTAGGTTGAACCAGCTTCGTAGTACAGGCAGTAACACACAACAACCAATCAAATGAGGGAGTCAGCGTAAACGTTAACAAAATGTTTATTCCTTTGACAACAAGGAACTGGCCATAAATGCGAGGAGGAGGAGGAGATTGTGCCAAACAAAATAAATAATAACAAAACCAGGCCAATCTCTACACCTCACTATCTGAACTACTAACAACTGGACAAAGCAAAATACAGGGGTGACAACAATCCACTAACCTAGTGTGTCTAACATTTGTTACCTGTGATGAAATGACAGGGTACCCCAAACTTACCTAACTCCTCCACCTCCCACCACACACATTCACAAAGGTCGGAAAACAGAGTCCACAGTAGAATCAGCAACTAAACAAAACTGGGGTTACGTACTGTAACCCAGCTTCTATGAGTATAGGCGCAGCCCTCTAAGGCTATCGCTATTGGGTAATCCCACTGCGCATGCGCAGCACTGACAGACTTAATCCACGCCCACCTATGACGTGGGCCCCACCTACGGCCTCACTTCCGTATAAATAGGAAGTAGGCCCGACCATCTGCTCCCACACAAACAGCTTTTCTTCAGCTATTCGCGGAGCCAGTGGGGCCCGAACCTTAGAGGGCTACGCCTATACTCATAGAAGCTGGGTTACAGTACGTAACCCCAGTTCTATTTCGTATAGGCTTCGCCCTCTAAGGCTATCGCTATTGGGTTAAGGGCGAAGCAGGATGTAGTCCACGCCCCACTGGTCCGTCCGTTACCAGAAGTACAAACACACATCTACTCAATTAATAACCCATGCGTAAAGGAGCATCACAGTCCCTGGAAATATAGCATTTAAAAAAAAAATAATAATAATATTCTCTTTGAGAGAATGAAGGTGAATACCCGTCGTTTAAAAAAAGTAGAGATAAAAAAATCCCACTTGTTAAAACGATAAAAGAGGGAAAAAGGGGCAGCTCTCTGAGTGCCGACAGGCAGGAGAGAGGGCACACCGTTGAGTCCCCGACATTACTCAATCTGACAGGACACTCAGTACTGAATGTGTAAGAGGAATGGGACACATCCCTCAAATAAAAACGAATAAAAGAACGGGGAAGACCAAGATGCCGCAGTGCAAATGTCTTCCACTGTCATTCCTCCGTGCAAAGCCGTAGAGGTTGAAATTCCTCTGATGCTGTGAGCTTTGATGTTTTCCGTGGGATCCACCCCAGAGGAGACATACGCCTGTGACACAGCCTCACACAACCAGTGTGACAGGCGCTGTGCAGACAGAGGCTGCCCTATTGAGTGCTCTCTGTAATGCACAAACAGGCGCTGGGACCTGCACAACGTGGCTGTGCGTGCCGTATAGCATGACAGCGCACGTACAGGACAGAGGAGATGAGATGTGGCTTCTTCCTCCGATGTGAAGGAGGGAAGAAACCATCCAAAGTTATCACTCTCGATCTAAAAGAGCCTGTGATAACCTTTGGCATAAAAGCCGGGGTAGGGCGCAAAACAGCTGAGCTGCCATCTCCTTGGATCTGGAGACATGACGGAGCCACAGAGAGAGCAGACAAATCACTCACCCTTTTAGCTGATGTTAGGGCCAAGAGCAGAGCTACTTTGGCTGACAAGAACTTCAGGGGAACCTGATCCAAAGGTTCGAATGGAGCTTTACTCAGTGCGCGTAACACCAACACCAAATCCCATTGAGGCGCCAAAGCGCGTGACACCGGTCTGAGTGTCTGTACTCCCCGTAGAAAACGTGTTGTCAGAGGGTGACTAAACTCCATGCTGACACCAAACCCTACGTGGCAAGATGAAATGGCAGCAGCGTACGTTTTGACCGTGCTATAAGCCAAATTCCTGTCCAGTAACGTCTGGAGGAACGACAGCACGTGAGGCAGGGGGCACGTAACGGGGTCCAGGCTTTTCCCTACACACCAGCGCTGGAACGCTGTCCATTTGGCTGTGTAGGATGCTCTGGTTGACGCCGCCCTTGAACCCTGAATGGTACTGATAACATTTTTAGAGAGGCCCAGCCCCTCTAAATGTTCCCGTTCAGGGGCCATGCCCACAAACGTTGGCCCAATACTGGGTGACCGCTGATCGCTCCCTCCACCTGGGAGAGAGCGTCCTTGCGCCACGGAATTTCCCACGGTCTCCCTGACAGCATCCGCTGTAGGCATGGAAACCAGGACGCTCCCGTGCGTTCCGGTGCTATTAAGATCGCTGTCAGTCTCTCCTCCTGCACTCGGTCCAGGAACCGAGGGATCAGAGGGACTGGTGGGAAAGCGTATAACAACACCTTGGGTCACGGCCTGTGTGCGAACGCGTCCACGCCCAGGGGGGGGTGGTCCTGCGTTCTCAGGGAGAACCAGAGTGCACACTGCGCGTTCTCGCGTGCAGCGAACAGATCCAGCTCCGCTCTCCCGAACCTGCTCCATACCTGGGAGACCAGTTCGGGGTGGAGGCTCCAGTCCCCTTGGCGAGGACCTCCTCTGGACATGAGGTCCGCCCCTCTGTTCAACACGCCGGGAATATACACCGCTCTGATAGAGAGTACGTGTGTTTGCGCCCAGCACAGCAGCCGCCTGGCTGTGTTCAGCAGCTGCGCTGATCATACGCCTCCCTGGTGATTTATGTATGCCGCTTTGTTGTCTGTCCGAATCAACACATGTTGATTGAACAGCAAAGGGGCGAAGTGCTGGATTACTCTCCATACGGAGATTAACTCCAGCACGTTTATGTGGAGAGACATGCGAGCCGGCCACTGTCCCCCCACTGCCTGGGACATGCACGTTCCTCCCCAGCCTGCGAGAGATGCGTCTGTGAACACCGCGGTGTGTGACGTCACTCTGCCCAGGGGAACCCCCACTGACAGGACGTGGAGATTTTTCCAATAGGCTAAATCCGAACCCACGGAAGGAGGAATGTACACCATGCGTCTCTTCTGCCGCACGGGGTCGATGTGCAGGCGAATAAACCACCTCTGGAGTCTCCTCATGTGAAGGAGTCCCAGAGGGATCACCACGTGACCAGCTGACATCATGCCTAACAGCTGCATCACGGAGAGGGCTCTCACCGCCCTGCGAGGTGTGACGCGCCGGAGGAGAGCTGTCACTTTCTCCACTCTCTGCTGTGAGAGTTGCGCTCTCATGCGGGCTGAGTTCAGTTCCACTCCCAGATAAACGATAACCTGGGAGCAGAGATGGGGTCGTTACTAAAAAAAAGTAATATATTACACTACTTCGTTACTCTCTACATAAAGTAACTCGTTACTTTACTCGTTACTTTACTCGCAGGGCCGGCCCGCCCCTCCCTACAGGCAGATCACGCAGACTGCTAAAGTTTCAAATGTTCTCTTTAGTTCAGTTTCCATTGTCGCATAAGACTGATCCAGATAGCTCTGACCATGGCTGTCCTCTGTCTCCTGCTATCTGTATTTTGCGCAGTATATCTCTGAACGATGCGATGGTGATTCCACTGTGCAAATGGGCAACATTACCTCTACTATGAAGGATGCTACAAGCCTGTCCATCTCTGCTTTGGTTACCGGTCCTCCAAATTCTAATTTGTGCTGCTTCGGAGTCGGCGGCGGCGCACTCACAACAGCCTCACTCTGGGTTCGGGGGTCCTTAGCTATTAGCTTCACCTTAGCATGTGTTCTTTGCAGGTGTTTGTTGAGGTTTGACGTGGTGTTTACAGCAGTGGATAACAGCTTCTGGCCTGGACACAGTTTGCACCTCACCGTCACATTCCTGTCTATTCTTCGGACAAACTCAAAATAATGGGCATACCTCCACCCCTCGAAAGTTATCGCTGACTCAGCCATGTTTATGCAGCACTGCACGTGGAGATGTGGACGCGCAAGTTGCGCAGATTACGTACATATAAACCTGCGGCGGAAACCCCTCTTGTCTGTCAGTGTGATTATGACTGATTTTATAAAAGTAACGAAGTAACGCGTGTCGGGGCAATGTTAGTAACTGTAGTGTGATTACTGAATTATAAAAGTAACGCGTTACAGTACTCCGTTACCGACAAAAGTAATATTATTACACACCCAACTCTGCCTGGGAGGGAAGAGGACAGCTCTTCTTCCAGTTGACAATGAAACCCAGGCTTGACAGATGAGATACGAGCTGTACCGTCTGTAAAGCAGCCTCCTCCTTGGAGCGAGCCAGCAACAGCAGGTCGTCCAGATAAAATAACACCCTCATCCCTCCTCTGTGTAGCGGCTCCAGAGCCGTCTCCACACACTTTGAAAAAGTGCGAGGAGCCAGGGAATATCCGAACGGCAGTCGATTGAACTGGTACGAAATTCCCTGGAATGAAAAACGCAGGAACTTCCTGTGTTTCGGGATTATGGTTATGTGGAAGTATGCATCCTTCAGGTCTATTGAAGTAAACCAGTCCCCCTGGTGAACATACTCCAGCACCTGTTTGATTGTCAGCATATGAAAAGGTCTTTTCATTATCACCCTGTTGAATGCTGACAGATCGAGGATGGGTCTCATTCCCCCGGTCTTTTTCGGGATAAGAAAATAACGGGAGTAAAACCCCCGATTTTCTTCCCCTTGAGGAACCCTGGAAATCGCACTTTTTACCAGGAGTTCCTGCAGCTCCGCCTGGAGCGCAAGACACTGTTCTTGGGATGACAGGAGTGTTTCCTGAATCCCATTGAAGGCGAATTGCAGAGAGTACCCTCTGCTGATCAGCCTGCTCATCCATCTGTCCATCAAACATATCCGCCGCCACTCTGAGCAATGCTCCGAGAGCGGGCAAACCTGTTCTTGCTGTGCTGTGGTAGTCATGGTGACGAGCCATGCCAGAGCCCTTGCCGCTGTTGCTCGTGAAGCAACCCAAGGGGGGCCCCGCCCGAAAGGGCTGCGACGGGGTCTCCACACACTGCATCTCACCCCGGCCTGAGGAATGAGCGGAGGTGTGTGCAGTGCTATTCACACAGCGCGTAATAACAGCCCTAGGCTCATTACGACAGAGGAAAAACCGTGCTGCCTGCTAACCGATAGGCCAGAGGCAACAGGTTTACACGTCAAGCCCCGCTGTCTAATAACCGCCTGGTTATATACAGCTGGCTTGTGCAGCGAGCCCTGCCGCCTGCTAACCGACAGGTCAGAGGCAGCCTGCTCAAACGGCGAGCCCAGCTGTCTGTTAACCGACAGGTTACAAACAGCTGGCTTATGCAGCGAACCTTGCTGTCTGTTAACCGACAGATTAACAACAGCCGGCCTGACTAGTGTGGGGGAAATGTGAGAAACAGCTGCTACAGACACACTGTTGGAATTTTCAACATTTTTATTCAAAATGTACTCTCGCACATCCCCCCCAAAAAGTCACTTTCGGCTCTGCTTCCTCGGAGGCTCTCTCGGAGGAGCAGACCAGGAGCGGGGGTTCTTCGTTCCTCTCCGACTCGCCGCCTGGAGACTCTGGCCGTTTCTCAATCGCGAGTACGCTTGCTTGGTAGCACATGTCTTCCGAGTCACTTCCTTCAGAAGCTAGGCAAGAATCCTTCCTGGCATTCGGAAAATGAAGAGTGGAACAGGCTAGCAAGTGTGCAGGTGTGCGTCATATGAGAGGCCCCGCCTTACATTTTCCGCCACAGATTTGGGGAAATTGGTCCGTGCGCAAAGCATTGTGGGAATTTTAAGGACGCGAAGTCTACCCATGTGCAGCCTCGAAATTTCCCCCAAACCAAGGACGCGGCCTCGGTGGAATTCCAAGTATGCTGGACATTGGAACGGTCCTGCTGCGCCACTTGATGACGTAGCATCCTTGAAATATTGGCTTGGAAGCCAATATCCTCGCGATTGAGAAACGGCCTCTGTCTCTGTGGCGGAGGAGCAGAGATATGGGACGGTGCCCCCGTAGCCGCCGAAGGGCGATTCTGGCGCCGCTGCTGATCTCGCCGTTGCCCGCGCTGCCCCTGTTGAGACTGTTGCAGGTGCTGCGGGTGCTGCTGTCGCTGCTGTTGCTGCTGTTGCTGCTGTTGCTGCTGTTGCTGCTGTTGCTGGGGACATTTGTCCGGCTGAAGCCAGCCGACGTGACGTCGTATGTCGTCTGCTTGTTCAGATGCAGACTTCATTGACTCCACCATGGTGTGGAACTGAGGTCCGAACAGTCCGCCAGAGGTACCGGTGGACCTGAGTCGCCCACGTCGCAATCCGCGCCTGCGAAACTGCGACTGCCGCGCTCAGGGTAAGTGCAGTGCTGGCCGCCTTACCGATCTCCTCAGCCTCCACTGAGGACATGGTGTCGGACTGCTCAGCTATACGAACCATGGAATTTACCAGCAACGCAATATTGTTTGCCGCCGCTGACGCCTGGTAAGCACACTGGTGCATCCAGTCGGTCTGTCGGGCGACAAACTGATCTCTGGAGGCAGTCAACATGGGTCGCCGTCCGGCAACCGTGCTGGCCTGCTTAACTCCAAAGAACGTCGTGAGGCTCGGCTCCAGAGGATGCACGGTCGGAAAACCCCTATCCGTAAATCCCTCCACCCTCGTGAGGGGAGCGTATGTGGATATCGGAGCCCTCAGTGTCCTGGGGTTCGCCGCCGCCCCCTCCTGGTACTTCCTAATGGGCGGGAAGCGTGGCCAGATCGGGTCACTCTTGACCCTCTGTACCTGGGAGAACACCCCGGACATGTCATCCGAAAACGCGCTCTCCTGAGCTGGGGGAACGGGGAGATCTCGCCAGGCTGCTGCCTTAGAGATGATCTCCGGGAGTTCCTGGAGAATTCCGCCAATCGACGGCAGAGCCATGACGGCGGAGAGAGAGACCACTGGTCCGTGTGCCGGACCTACACCGGGACCCCGCTCTGTCTCCTCCGTCCGGAGGAGAGAGAGGATGGGGGAACCACCTGGTGATCCATGAATGGAGGGGACGTAGTCATCCGACTCGTGCCCTCCACTCGGACCCAGGAAATCCAGGGCCTCGTCCACGGAGTAACCCTCCTGGACTGCCCAATCATCCTCGACCGCAGCAGCAGCGAGAGCGTAGACCAGAAATGCGCTTGTGGATCTCAAATCTCTGCTCGTGGATGGATCTCAAATCTCTGTTCGTGGATCTCAAATCTCTGCTCGTGGATGGATCGCAAATCTCTGCTCGTGGATCTCAAATCTCTGCTTGTGGATCGTCTTTTTACACACACAGAGTTTTGAGACAAACTTTCCGCCGGTCTCGGCTAAAATCTACTCGTGTCACTTGGTTATTTTCGGAAACCACGTGATGGCCTGCTGATGACGACATTTCCGCATGATTTTCAAAGTAAGAGCATGATGGTTTGTTTAATGCGCTGTTTTTTTAATGAACAGCGGAACGTTAGATGCATTCTTTATCACCATAATCATCATGTTATAGTGATACAGTTAGTTTCTGTTAGTTTATTGGTTCAACTTTCTTCATTGTTTTTTGTGTATTCAGTCAAGCGGGTTAAAGTTACAAAGCACTTCACATCTTATTAATCGGCCTAGTTTTACCTTACCAGTGCAGATAAGGTAATCTGTAGAAAAGCACCGTATTTAGGTCAGCCTTCATAGTAAGGCTACATTAAATGTTATAATATTCATCGTGTCCTTTCTACTGTATATGCATACATTCCTGTCTATTGCTTTCATTTGTATTTAATGTTATTATGTTTATACTTGTTTCCACACATTTCACAATTTGAAGGCTCGATAATCAGCTCACGGCATATAGGAAGGGTAAAGTGCTATTTTTTTATAAGTGGGGGGCGGACCAGCCTCCTAGGGGGGTCCGGGGGCATGCTCCCCCGGGAAGTTTTTTTTTTTTAATTATTGAAGTTAAAGGTGGGGTAGGTAATTTTGGAGAAACCAGCTCGAGTGCGCTAGAATTTGAAATGCTTTTTGTCAAAGCATTTAAGATATTCATTGCTATCGGGATGTTAAGAGCATTCCATGGAATATAACAAAAAGTGTATCTCAAGCCGGTTTCTCAAACTTACCTACCCTACCTTTAAAAGCATCAATCTGGTGCACTTTGAGAGCAACATGAAGAGATCTATGGATACCTCTCTCAACACCCATATGAAACAGAACTGTAAACAGATTTTCTTTTTCTTTATGGATATTTTACTAATCACTCCCCTTTTAAACTGTATTCTTGTTTTACTGCCATATAGTATTTCATACCTGTTTTTCATTTATTCTTTTATTGTTTTATAGCCTAACTATAATGATCATATGAAGGTGTGCCTCGGAAATACTTACATAAATGGTGATCAAACTGTTTTGAGACCCACTGAGATAACTTAGACTAAAGTTAACTAGTTAATCTAAACACTGAGAGAGTCCTTTATCTCACTGAGCTGACGTTATCTGACAGGAGAGGACTTTCCTTTCACTTAGTTGTAGAAACAGCTTAGCCCTAGAGCCCCCTGTACAGGGGGCAGTGGGGTGTTTTTTCACGAAACTGTGTCTCAGGGCTTCTTAATATTTAAAAACCTATTAATGTGTCATACCCATTTAACGGGAAGAAACTCAGCTAACTGACAATACGAACCATTTTTACCGAAACAAAACACAAGTCTCACAAGAAGCGTCTAAATGAGCCCTGAGCGAAAAAATGCTAACACACTTACCACAGAACTCAAGGTAAAAATACCCTTATTACTTATCGTAACTGCAAAAACAAGATATCAAATTAAAGCTGAGATTCCACAGATTCTATAGGTATAAGTATCATCACTGAGCGATCAGAACCCGTGACAGGGGAAGCAAACACATACGTCACAACACGTGAATTATGGAACATTCACGGGAAATCGTCTCAAATTAGCTGTTATTCTGATCAATAGTCGTGTTCAATGGCATTCAAATGATAAAAACGCCACTGAAGGTTAATCCATAGGTTAATCCAATGTGTCTGTGTCACTTTGAAAGGATTACTGATAATCCATCATTGCATTTTTCTGTAAAAACCGGAGATTTCATATTATTTTTATTTTTATAAATCTCTCTAAAGAGGTCAAATGTCACTTGTGTTGCATCAATCTTGTAATACCAGATAGAGCCACTGATAGATTAAGATGTACTATCATGAATAAGGATACCAGGCTATCAAATGTCATCAAGGTGAAATCCTTCTTTACCAGCTACTACATTTAAATGTTCACATTAAAGATCAACCTAATGATAAAGTATTGTGTCCCTTTCTGCATAATGAGTACTTTTAGTTTTTGTACTTTTAAGATTTTGAATCCCAGACTTTTACTTTACTCGTGCTAATACAGCTGATCTGAGTCCACCCGTGGGAAGCCAGGTGTTTGGATGTTAAAGGCACTCACCTGTCTGTATGACGGCTCACATCAGAGCAAAACCATCCATGACGTCAAAGGAAGGCCCAATTCCAAACGAAAAAGTGTATGATACTTACACTTTTGGTTCAGCATGATTCAGCAACGCATATCAACACCCCTTTGTGCTTTTCGTAGCATAAATGCAAAAAGCTAATGCTAATGTCACGACTTGACGTCACCACCGCTAAGCTAAAGATGGCTAACATCCGGCGTGATGACATTTCCTACTTTATTTAGTGGCCTGTTAGCAACTGATGTTTTTATGATACATAGCCTTCGGATATTCACACATGGGGTATTTAGTGTTGTAGAACAAAACGTGAAAATCCTGTAGGCTTGTGTTAACCATAGTAGACCTTACTTCAGCCATCTAGCCAAAAACACATTGTGATCAAATGCTAACTCATTTCTGGATATTGGGACTAATTCCTACTCCACTCTAGCAATAAGCTGTGTGTAAACAACACTCTTAACATCAGTTGGTTCCATTGTTTCCTAAGGTGTGATGTATCTAAAAGAGGCAACAAAATAATATTATTTAAAGGTTAGATTTAGTGTCCACTGTAGACTTACTGTGCAGCTGATCCTGGATCACCCTGTCCCAGAAAGCTTTATCAGGACAGTTATTGTTGGTCCTCACAACCATTTAACACATGTTCTCAGACCAGGAGTCTCTCTTATCTTTTAACTTCATCATAAAATCATTTCCCAAGCCACACCAAACGTGAATTCCGCTGATGTTGTTTCCTTTTTGAATAGTTAGTGTTGGGGCCACTGGCTTCATTTCTTTCTTTCTTTCTTTTTTAAAGGAGAAGCCATATTCCTCTATGGTAGAACAGAGTAAACTTCGTATAGATAACTACTGAACATGCTAGAAATAAGGCATCCGGTCTGAGGTCACTTTCTTTTTGATCAGGATTCTAAAACTCAACGATTCTTTTAAGTCAATATTAAAACTCTTCATTTATCAAGAGCTGTATATTTCTATATCAATTCATATAAAACCATTTCAAATTAAATAGGTGACATAAAAAACACTTTAATTTTCAAGGCAGTTGCTCAAGGAATGAGTTGTGTGTGTTGGGCCGAAGCATGACTTCCTTGTTCACTTTGTCTCCCGTTTGTTCACAGACCACACTCAGTGGCCAGTATAATAGTAGTGCATGCTGCGGTCTGCTATGAACGCCACTTAAAAAGAGAAATCCACATTTAAAATCACATCACCCTGTACAAACATGGAATCATATTCACATCTAAGAGCAATTTTTTTTTTTTCAGTCACAGTTGTCATGGCTCTATCTAAAGGCGAGTCCATTCACGACATCAATGGAGAGGTTCATGTGCTGTTCCTTCCAGCCCATAATACAACACCACGTTACTGACTGCAGGCTGTGGCCGCAGATCATCACACATCACGAAAACACCTTTGCTCAAGGTCCAATCAGATCACTCCGTCTGCTGGAGGCTTATTCAAAGTACACATCACTTTAGTTTACAGTCTCCACTTTGAGTTCAATCAGGTTCCACACACTGTGCTGCATCATCATCCTCATCATCATAGTGTTCAATGATGTTCAAAAACTGAGTGTGGAAATGATGGAAAATAACACCAATGTGACCCAATGCAGCTTCAGTGTAAAAGTGCTGTTGGGTAACAGTCTAGGTGTCAGCTCATAGAGTCCTGTTGTGAACCCGGAAATGTTGAGTACCCCAACGTTTTGTGTTAGAAATGTAGCATTAAAGCTTATGTGGACAATAGTTAAAAAATGGCTTGCGCGATTTTGGAGTGGCTTTGGAGGTTATGGAGGATGCTTAATCCATTTCTGACATTTTCAGGATCCAAATTGGCATTTTTAAGCATAGATTGGCCATACTTCTACTACTATGTGGGCTGATTTTGACACATTTGGGTCCATTTTTAAGTTTTAGTGGACTCTGGATCATTTGTATTGGAAACATTGCTTATTTATTGGAACAATAATTCTCCACAGTAGAAGTCATAGGTAGAGTTTCAACTTGTGCCCTCTATATCCAATTGTCTGCAACACTTCTCATGGTAGTCAAAATCAGCCCACCCAGAGTACAAATATAGCCACTTTCTGGTTAAACTGCCATTTTTGATCCTGAAAATGTCAGAAACAGATTCAGCGTCCTCAATAACACCCAAATCCACTCTAAAAAAAGGCTTGGCCGATTTGGAGAATTTTAAACTATGGCCACATAGGCAATAATGCTAATTGTGCAAATTGCCCAACATATTATCCATCCGGCAGTTTGTAATTACTGGAGGGCCACTACTTCATTTCTAACATAAAACTTTGGGGTACTCAACATTTCTGGGTTCACAGTGCTGGCAAGCAGACTGTAACGTTACAGTTGGTGGGGGTCAGAGCCCTCCTCCTGGCAGTGGGAATGCATAATGTAACACCTGACCACAGCGAGCAGACTGAGAAGGTTCCTGCGTGCTCCAGCATCACGCGACCTGCACAGGAAGTGCGGTGGATCCAGTCTAGCTCCACAGCCAACCAGCAGGGAGATCTGGTTCCTCCTCAGACCCTCAAAAGCGGTCCTCTCCCTCAGAGGGGGAGGAGTCCGCAGAACCTCCTCTTCGCTCCTCCAGGGGGGGTCTGGTGGCCGCTCACACAGAGATCTCGTAGGTGGTGCCCCCGACGCCCGTCACCTTCTTCACCCCGCCCCCCTGAGGCTTGTGAGCAGGACTGTGGGTCAGGGTCGAGCTGGGATAGGCCACTCCGGGTCGGGCACACACGCTGATTGGGTGAGAGGGAGAGGAAGGGGCGGAGCAGGAGGAGAAGGGCTGGCCACCATTGGACCGACTCAGAGGCTTCCTCTGGATCAGCTCATCCCTGAAGGAGGAAGGACACAGAGACAGTGTGAGGGGCAGGAAGTCCAGAGAGAGCTCTGTCCTCCCACACAGAGAACACGGTCTCTGCTGCACCCTGAGGAGACCCTAACACCATCCTCACACTGCACCCTGAGGAGACCCTAACAGCATCATCACTGCACCCTGAGGAGACCCTAACAGCATCATCACTGCACCCTGAGGAGACCCTAACAGCATCATCACTGCACCCTGAGGAGACCCTAACACCATCCTCACACTGCACCCTGAGGAGACCTTAACAGCATCATCACTGCACCCTGAGGAGACCCTAACAGCATCATCACTGCACCCTGAGGAGACCCTAACAGCATCATCACTGCACCCTGAGGAGACCCTAACAGCATCATCACTGCACCCTGAGGAGACCCTAACAGCGTCATCACTGCACCCTGAGGAGACCCTAACACCGTCATCACTGCACCCTGAGGAGAGAGACCCTAACAGCATCATCACTGCACCCTGAGGAGACCCTAACAGCGTCATCACTGCACCCTGAGGAGACCCTAACACCGTCATCACTGCACCCTGAGGAGAGAGACCCTAACACCGTCATCACTGCACCCTGAGGAGAGAGACCCTAACACCGTCATCACTGCACCCTGAGGAGAGAGACCCTAACACCGTCATCACTGCACCCTGAGGAGAGAGACCCTAACAGCATCATCATTTACTCAAGTACTGTACTTTATACATATTTTCTTTGTTCTACTTGAGTATTTCTATGGTCATTCTACGAGTACTTTTGATACTTTAAGTAGAATATATATCTGCATATATATGTATATATATATGTTTTGAAGGACTGACGGAACTGACTATGAGCAGTATTAGCAGGGTTAGGTTGTGTGATATGCATATAGAATGCTATAATAGTTTCATATAAAGTAAAACTATCACAGTCTTTGTTTCAGGGCACAGCCCCCCCCCCTCATAACCACTGAGGAGCACGAAACTCTGAGCAGTCAGACTGTGGAGCCTCCTGCTGTGAATGTGATCAGGGCATTCCTTCATTAAGAAACATTTAGTAAGTAAATAAAAGTGTGATGCGGAACATTTTTTGTATCTCAGTATGAAAGTTAAAACCATATTTTTATTTCACTGATTCAACACAGATCATCTGAAAAGTGGAATTCATGCAGCATTCCAACTCAACAACTATTCACAGTGGAGACACAATTCAATGACCCTGTGCATGGGGGGAGGGGGGGGACAGTGAGCAGGGAGGACAGGAACACACAGCGACAGACAGACCAGGCGTCTTCATGCTAAATGTTGTCTGTGCCTGGGGGTGACTTGTGAGAACGTGATATCAAAGTACAGAACAGATCACATGATGCACTGATGATTCCTATGAGAACGCAGCATCACACATGAAAGCTCAGACACATGGAAGACAGGCAGAGGGAAAGAGAGACAACTCACAGGAAACCTGGCAGGAGGAGGAGGAGGAGAGAAGGAGGAGGAGGAGGAGAAGCAGGAAGAGCAGTCAATCAGGTAGTCAGCTGTTGAGGCGGGCAGGTGCAAACCAATGGTCCCGACAAAAGGCGAAGGTCATACTCACTTTGGCGGCAGCATTACTCCTCCTCCTCCTCCCCCAGCTCCTCCCCCTCCTCCTCCCACCCCCGCCGCGTTGGCCCCGGCTGACGCTGAGGCCTTCCGGACGAGCCGGTACTGCATCTCTGCTGCGGCGGCGCTGGAGTAGGAGAGAGACTTGCCCAGGGGCGGGGGGTGGGGCGAGCGGGGAGGGTGGGTGGTGGAGGTGGAGGAGGGTCCCAGGGGGGTGTCGGTGGATCGGGTGCGGTAGGGATAGGCATGGTGGTGGGGGGGGCGCGTAAGGGGCGGCAAAGCGGGGAGGGCGGCTGGTGGATGAAGAGGAAGAGGAGTGGTGGTGATGGTGGTGGTGGTGATGGGCGTGGTGGTGGCGATGGTGTGGGGGAGGTGGGGCGGCAGAGGACGGCGGAGCAGAGGTGTGATTGGCTGGCGGGGGGTGAGGATCCCCCAGCAGGCGCTCCCTGTCTAGGGGAGGTGGGGGGGAGGAGGATGTGGTGGAGGAGGAGCGATGGAGGAAGGGCTGGTGGTGGTGGAGGTGGGAGGAGCGGTGGTAGTGGTGGGGCGACTGCATCTCAGCGTCTCTCGGGTGAGACAGGAAGGGGGAGGTGTAGCCGCCTGCTGCCGGCATACAGGGTCTCCCAGACGGAGCCTCAGGGGCTACCACCACCCCTTTGTCGAAGTCCTCTCCACCTGCCACCAAGCTGTCATACGACAGGCTCCCGTTGCGGGACGGGTGGTGAGGCGGGGGCGTCTGATTGGCTAAGCTCTTGAAGCTGGCGGAGGTGGTGGTTGCCTCGGAGAGGTGGGTGGTGCCGGCCGAGGTGTGGGTGGAGCTGGATGAGAAGGAGGGGTACGAACGTCCACCGAGGGTGTAGCCAGGGATGCCCCCCACCTCTCTTCTCCCCTCCCTCCTCTCCTCCCCAGCTCCACCCCCCGCCCCCCCTACAGCGTCCCTGCGGTCCAGGCTGGGCTGGGAGCGGAAACCGGGCTGCTGGCTGGCCTGGAGGAGGGAGGAGGTGGAGGAGTCCTTTGCACTGCCAACACTCTCTCCTCGACTCAGCTGGAGGAGGGAGGAGGAGGAAAAGGAGGAGGAGGAAGAGGAGGAGGAGGAGGAGAGGGAAAAGAAACAACAAGCAGCTGAGCAAAGGAGCAACCTGGAGTTGAACTACTTCCTGCTGGTACTTCCTGGTACAACTTGCTGCAGCCTGTCTATTAACCAAAGCACGGAAAAAGGACCACATCACTCCAATTTTAGCAGCTCTACCCTGGCTCCCAGTAAATTACAGAATCTAATTGAAAATACTTCTTACTTACAAAGCGCTTAATGGTCAGGCACCATCCTACCTAAAAGATATTTGAATCCACTATTGCCCCTCTCGGGCATTACGTCCAGAGTGCAGGTCTGTTAGTGGTTCCCTCAAAACCAGATGAGAGCGTTCAGCTAAGCTCCCTCTCTCTGGAACCAACCGTTTTTATTGGGGAGGCAGACCGTGTACAAAATATTAAGAGTGTGCTGAAGACCTTCAAAAGCATAAAGTTAAAGCTGCTTTAAGAGTACCCAATGTTTGTCATCCATTTTATCTTTTTGTTTTGAATGTATTTTTGTTGTATTTGATCAGATTTGATTTGTATTTGCCATGCTATCGTGTCTTTTTATTATATTATTGTAAATTCATTTGATCTTTTAGCACTGTCATTTATGTTTGTTAATTTGTAAAGCCCTCTGAGACTGCCGCTTTCACACCAGCGCTTTTCCCTTTCTAGCTCCTAGCGAGAGCTTTTCTGGTTCAGCTCCCGTTTCCCTTTTCAGCTCCCGCTCTGTTCACACTGCCCAGAGCTGCCGCTGCTGCGTCATGACGTCACAGTTTACGTCGCTGATTTTCTCCCACAACAACAACAATGGTGGACTGCGTCGGGTCGATGATCGTGTTGCTTGTAATCATACGAAGCCAGATTAAATTAAATAACGACTTCTCCAACCTTATACTTTTCTCCAGAGTGCCGTGGTTCATTGTTTATTAATGTGTTTCAGCGGCATTTACCGACCGCTGCAGTGCTGGCTGCTCTTCCACGGGAGTTTATTCTCCCGTTAGCTCCGGGTTAGCTCACACGGCTCTAAAGTATTCACTGTCTGACTGTCACACAAGCAGCTGATACATATCCCCAGTTCCCCTTAAGTGAATGTGTGTCAGTCTGAATTGACGCTGTTTGGCATCACAACGCTGTTATGAAAGTTTCTCTGGTATAACATGGGTGATGTTAGCATAGCAACCGAAGCTAAACTGACTACTTGCTAAGCCGTTTTTTACAGGCACATTTTACCGGCGTATTTTTCATTATGATTCTACTTGTGATAGTCGGACATGACAACCTGTGCAGCCCATGTATCTCCACAATGATCAATAACAGCGAACGGATGGTCAAAGTAAGGTTTCCTGCACGCCTCGACGTAAGAGACGTAAGCGACGCCGCGTCATAGCTCCGAAGCTCTTGCCTCTGGACCGACAATTTTTTGGAGCTGGAAGTGAACCGCATTCCGGAGCTATGACGCGCCGCCGCTGCGGTGTGAACAGGAAAAAACGGCGCTTTTCCAGCTCCAGCTCCGAGCAGGAGCTGGAAAAGCGCCGGTGTGAAAGGGGCAAAGTGTTTGTGATATTGGGCTATATAAATAAAGGTTGATTTGATTCCTGCTGCACTCTCACTCCCTCTAGTGTACACTTCCTGACACAACAGCTCCACTCAGGTCAGCTCTGATGCCGAGGGTCTTCAGAATATCACAGTGCTGAGATGGAGGAGGCTTGGACAGAGGAAGACTCTGCACACCTTACAATAAGGCCGAGCGCCGGTCACTGGTCCCGGTCTGGAGACATTTATTCTGAGTTTGTTTCTCATTTGATCTATGGAGCTGCACCCCCACTCTTTGCCTCTTTGGTGTGGTTTTCACTTCAATTCCCCATTGGTACTTTAAGTATATTTTGATGCTAATACTTTTGTACTTTTACTCGAGTAACATATGGAATGCAGGACTTTTACTTCACTCTGGTACTTCTACTTTTTACCAACTGCATACATGTAGTAACATTTCAGACTGATGAACACATTTTGTATGGTATGCAGAGGCTGAGCTTGAGGAGAAAAGCTTTAGTTGGATACAGCACACTAACTGTAACACAAGTTGAATATGTTTATTTCGATACCAATGTTTCTGGTACTGTGGTGTTGTGAGGGTAAAAAGTCAAATAAAAAAATGCAACACAACAAAAGACTGTAAACGGAAATATAGTATGAGAAATGGTTGTATGTATGCATAATGTATACATGTTGTGTATCGAGGTCACAAATGTTTCATTACACAAGTCATAATATCCTCGTGAATTTTCAAATAAACTTTTGTCATTATCACTTCAAAGTAACAACTTATTTTGTTGCTTCTTTTACTTCTTACACCTCAAACTGCAACCAAGGAGAAGAGGGAACATGATTCCTCTTTCTGAGTCGTCAGTAGGCTTATCTCTGTATGAGAAGAACCCAGCTGAAACATCAAATTAAATACGAAGGGCACTTGTGGGAACTTGCCTAATAGAGTTACATTTAAGCTTTTGATACTGTGTTTGACTACTTCTTTTTGACAAGCTCTTGGTGAATCTACAGGAGACTTCTCATTCGGGAGAAATTAAGGAAAGTCAAAACAAAGTTGTGGATTGACAAGTAGGAGGAAATGAACCGGACATGGGTAAAAATACTGAGTAGAACCATCCGTACCATGTCTAGATGTACTCGGATACAATCCTTTGATTCAAACACAAAGGACTCTCTATTCCTCAGCCCTATACATTACCCAGAGAGATGAATCCAGTCTCTAGATGTATTAACACAGTAGTTCACCCATGTCCAGGCAAACAGAAAGGGGCAGGAAACAAAGAAAATAAGAGGAAAATTGCTTTCAGCACAACCACTTACTGATATTGATCGACAGAAAGCCACTGAGAAACCAAACCCAGATGAGCGACAGGAAATCAAAAAACAAACAAAAATGGAGATGCATTAGATTGAAAGGCAGGGACAAATGAAAAATACAAAACAGAAAACACACACACCTTAGTGCATCTGATATACTTTTAGTTATAGTTACATACTGATAGCTGATTTTTTTTAAATTGAGACTGTCTCCTTCACTGTATTACTCATACCTTGCCTTACCAAATATGTGAATCATAGAAATCTGATTATTATCCCTACTTCTGGCAGTGGCGAACTGTCACATGATGTCCCATTCAGAGCATCTGAAGTAATCTAAATTGTATCCCTAGATCATTGCACTGCCACCAATATTTACTACTAATATAAGCTATCCTGCTCCAATTAACACAAGACCTATTCATAGATCCACAGTGCATCAGGCAACACTCCTGATTGGATACTACAGCTCTGGAAAACATTAAGAGATCACTGCAGCATTATCAGTTTCTCTGGTTTTACTATATAGGTATGTGTTTGAGTAAAATTAACGTTTTCGTTTTTTTTATTCTATAAACTACTGACAACATTTCTCTGTGTTGGAATTCAACAGACACTGGAATGGAATGGCTGCCATACATGTAGAGATTGAGATTTAAGAAACATGTGGAGTGGTCTCTTCATTTTTTTCAGAGCTGTATCATGTTGAAGAAATGAATATGAAATAGAAACATTTACCAGGGACTTCCCTTTTTCTAGTCTCCTGGATTCAGATTTCAGCACGGTATTTCTCAGTGCAGCTTTGAAACTTTTGACCACTCTGTATGAATGAACAACTGGCCTGGCTCTCACATGATTTACATTTCTAGCTATCAGAAAGAACGAGATGTGTTCATAATGTAAAAATACAAAATGATTATTTCCGATGTCAAATATGGAGTACCTCAAGGCTCAATCCTTGGCCCTCTTTTTTTGATGTATTTATACGACACCCTTTGGACAAATTATAGTAATTCTAGAAAAAATAAAATCTTAATCTACACTGATAATGCATATCTTGACAGCCGATCAGTTCCACATTAATAAATCAGTGTCAAGACTGTAACTGTAACTTTAACTATGTTTTAGGGCTGCTCGATTATGGCAAAAATCATAATCTCGATTATTAGTCAATAATTGATATCACGATTATTAAAAACGATTATCCATTTACTTTGAAAACATCCATTTATTGAAAAAAAAAATGTGAACAGTATGTTTTTTTTAAGTATAATTCAACTGAAAAACCAATAAAAAATAAAAAATAAAATATATAAAAGAAAAGAAAGAAAAATCGTTTTATTTCGATTATGTTGTTTTCATATTCGTTGCAAGCCAAAATCGTAATTGCGATTAAAATACGATTAATTGAGCAGCCCTACTATGTATGCCTGCCAGATGTGCTCTAGGAGATTCAGCCTAAATCATCAGGGCGGCTGTGTCTCGAGAGGTGAAGCAGTAAGTGTCCTTGGGCAGGATACTGAACCTCAAGTTGCAGACAGTCACCAGTTCCTTAGTTCAGTATCTCTGCCTGCTTCCTTTTATTGTTTAAAAGATAGAAAAATATGTAGTGCTCTAAATTTGCGAGTGCTCTGACTAATAAAGTGTTCTGTAATTGTGTGTAATATAGTACTATATCTGTTTCAATGCCCCCTTACACCCTCCATGTCCCTTTCATTTATGCACCCCTGCTTGTTCAGATGCAGCCTGCTGTACATGTGTGCATTACCTGGTTGGCGTAAGCATGTGTGAGCGCTGTGTGGTTCTTCCCAGGGCTGTAGGTGGGCCTGTATTTGTACATGGTGGGGGTGGGAGGGGCTTTGTTCAGTAGACTGCACTCTGCAGGAGGGTGGGAAGACAAAGAATTGAATAAACTCACTGTGAAGTAGTGAACCAGAGCATTGTATGGTTAAGAGTCAGAAAGCGTTACCCTCTGTGTTTCCTCGGGTGATCCCAGGGTAGCGGAGCTCCGGTTTGGGAGGAGGTGGAGGCTCGGCGTCACATGACTGGCTCTCCATCATCTCCAGACTGGACTTGGACTGGATAGAAGAGAAATACAAAGTCAAAGAATCACATGACTGAAATGTAAGTCATGGTATTACTTCCCCTCCTTTATTACAAATACCAAATTAGTATCATTCAGAAAAGTGTTTTTCAAATGGCAGTGAGTGTCCTCCTAGGGGTTCTTTGGAGTACTGCAGGGAGTATGTGAGATCTCCATCTGTCCTAAAATAATAACATTGTAATACATATATTATAAAGATAAAAAAATGATATCCCAATTAAATGCATCAATAACAATCAAGTGCGATATCACATTTGATATCAGGTGCAACCAGGTGTGACACCCTCTCAACAGCAAAGCAACAGGAAAGAAAATGAATTTCTATTCTGTTTCATTTGGTTTATTCAACAGCATCCAATAAACAATGCAGATAAAAACTTAACAAATATATAACAACAGAGCAGACAGTGAAGTCAAAATGCAGTAACAATTTAGTCTCTTAATAAAGAAAAGTAAACTAAGGCTAACCAAGTCAGCAGGCATTATTCACTTCAAGTGTTTAGAAATGCATCTTCCTAATTCAACTAGTGTATTACCTGTAAAAGTAGGCACAACATAAATTAATAGATAAAATAAAACCATAAATACAAATCAAAACTGGCCAGGAGGGAACAAAAACATTATAATACATAAAATAGCTTTCAGTTTTGTCACAGCAACAGCAGGTGGGCCCCCCCACACAGGCTATGGCTATGCACTTCCAGCACCATGGAAAGCACCTGGCAGTGAAACAGAAACACAAGAATAGCAGCACTGTATTAAAATCTAACACCACATTGGCCCACAATATCCTACTATATTCTAAAATATCCTACTCTTAGTCTATATTCTAAACAAAGGTTATCTTACCTTAGATGCTCTTCTTGACTTTGTACTTTTTGCTTGAGCGTGCAGCTTCCAATAAGGCCTTCTCCTTGAGTGCATTGGTGTAGAATTCCTTACAACTGTATTCAAAGTTGGTCTTGACTTGAATTTCAGACTTGATAAGCTCCACAGAGCACCGGTTCCGCTGGTCAGTCCACGCTGCCGTCATGAGGGAAAACACTCTCTCTACCGAAGCATTAGTGATGGGGATGCTTAAGAGAAAGGATGCCACAGCAGTCAGATTTGGTGTGTTTGTGCCTTGAAGCAAGGTGGACCACTTCTCCACAACAGGAGCTCTTCTCTCCTCAACGTCCTGCTGGCGTGGCAAAGTCACACAGTATTCATCATACAGTTCATCCATGTCTAGTTTCCCCCTTATCTGTAGGACCTCCACTGCATCACAGAGATGGGAGAATGTGAACTTGCACTTCAGTGCCAAGCTTGCAACATTCTTCTGGTAGTTGTTGTCTGTGAAGTCATACCACTTCTCAAGGTAGTTGAGAGCAGCCTGGTAGAACTTGGAAAGATCATGTTTGATTGCTGCTGCCTTTTGGTCTGGAAACTGTTGGAGGATAGCACTGTTCTCCATTCCAAAGAAGGAATCAATCTGTCGTTGTTGGAGCTTTGTCTTGAGAGTGAGCATCATGTCATATAGCTCACATACGGTCCCGTCCTCTCTCTCCAATAGCAGCACAACATCGTGGAAGATTTTCAGAACATTATTGAGGAAGGACAGGTACAACTGTAGCTCTAGGGGTTTCCCATCACCATCCTCATCATTTTTGAACAGCTGCCACAGTGAATTTGGGCACTTATCCTCTCCCAGTGACAAGAAGTAGCTCTTGATAGCTCTCCAGCTGTCATGTAGCCTCTTGACAGCAGGCCACAGACTCAACCATCTTGTGGGTACGTGTCTCCGCACAACCTGATATTCTTCTTCCACAAAGGCAGTGCTTGAATTGGGCCGGTACTCACCGGTACGCAGTACCGGCACTTCTGATTTTTACCCATGTGGTACCGGCATCTTACTGAGTACCGGCAAGGTACTCAGTAAGATGCCGGTACTCAGCCGCCGGCATGACGCATGACAACAAATATGCCCAGCGAAGATGCACCTAGATGCGTCATGCGTCATGAGATGCCGCCGGTTGTCGCCGGACAAGGAGCCGACTGCTAATACAGAAATGCTGTGCCTGTGTTAGAAATGTTGTCTGACGGGGAGCCTTCTCTGGTCGAGCCTCCTTCTCCAAGTTCTGTAGCACTAGCTCCCACAGAGCCTTCTCTCCCATCTCTCATTGATTCCCTCTCTCCTTTCCTGCTGAAAGATGGTGAGTGTACTCAGGGACGAGGAGTCATTTAACCAGCCGCCAGTAGGAGTCAGGCTTTACTTTCTTTTATATCCATAAAGAAAAAGTAAATTTGTTTACAGTTCTGTTTCATATGGATGTTGAGAGGTATCCATATATCTCTTCATTTTGCTCTCAAAGTGCACCAGATTGATGCATTTAACTTCAATATTTAAAAAAAATCTTCCCGGGGGAGCATGCCCCCGGACCCCCCTAGAGGAGGTCAGGTCCGCTCCCCACTTATAAATGTAGTACTTTACTATGGGCTCAGAACAGTCTCATAATACACACATGCACACAGAAGGATTCACATTTGTATTTCCGGATCCACACTTGTGTTTTTCAATGCACACACAAATGTGTTCCGTTTCATATACATGTAAATAAAATCCAAATGCAGAAACAAGTTTTACATATGTATTTTTGATCCTCACATATTTGTTTCCGTTTAAATCCCCATAACCTGCAAACACAACCCGCTTTCTGTGCATGGATCGCTCTGCATTCGTGTGTGGGTTTTTTGAGACTCCCCTGACGGTCACCCGATTCGTACTTGTAATTTGTTCTATCTATAGCCAATCAGATGTCTCCTCAATTCTAAGCCAATCACATGAGCGCGTCCCCCACGAGGGTAGATTTATTGCGTTCATGACGTAGCGCTTCATGTACGCATTTTGCGCTGTCCGGAGCTGACAGGTCCATGGAGCCTGCCTGCAGGCGCTAATCTCAGGACACTTCCAGTCTCAGTACATTGCCACTTTCCGAGCAGGAAATGCACGCAAATACAAGCCTTTATATTATTAAGGTACAGTGCCACTTTCCGAACCATTAATGAATGCTTGTGTACATAAAAACGTGTGTTTCCTGTATGGCGAATACAGCTGCTTTATTTATGTCTGTATGAAGTTGTTGTGAGTGTGGAGGGAGCAGCTACAGGTTAGCTTAGCCTAATCGATCAGTGCACTACGAAGCCAGTGCTAGACAGTGAACTGTCAACGGGGGGAGCCCGATATTCACTCTTAATAGTTTGATCGGTGCTCTCTATAAAGGCCGATCAGGAGAGCTGGATCTGATCGATATGGACATAAACGCGAGTGAAGTTTTAGCGAGCTGCATGAGAAACTGACGGGCTGTCAGGAGAGAGGGAGGGAGAGAGGAAAAGAGAGGATCCTTACTCCCGTGTTATTAGCCATATCCGGTCATAGTCCGGTAATTACCTGCTAACGGAAACTCTGCTACACAATTCTTCTTCTTCTTATTATTATTATTGAAACATGACCGGTAAGTTTCAAATGTGTCCGGTAAAATTAAATCTGTCCGCGGAAACCCTGCTCCGGACAGCGCAAAATGCGTATATGAAGTGTCATGAACACAATAAATCATACCCTCGTGGGGACGCGCTCATGTGATTGGCTTAGAACGAAGGAGACATCTGATTGGCAATAGATAGAACAAATTACAAGTACGAATCGGGTGACCGTCAGGGGAGTCTCAAAAAACCCACACACGAATGCAGAGCGATCCATGCACAGAAAGCGGGTTGTGTTTGCAGGTTCAGCGGATTTAAACGGAAAACAAATATGTGAGGATCAAAAATACATATGTAAAACTTTTTTCTGTATTTGGATTTTATTTACATGTATATGAAACGGAACACATTTGTGTGTGCATTGAAAAACACAAGTGTGGATCCGGAAATACAAGTGTGAATCCTTCTGTGTGCATGTGTGTATTATGAGACTGTTCTGAGCCCATACTTTACCATTGCACCCCCTCTAATCTCAGATGCACCCTGAGTCATTTTGTTTAAGTACAATGAGCCTTTCTAAAATATACAGTAAAGAGACAAAACCACCAGCATTAGGATATTGCCAATTCAAGCACTGCACAAAGGTGAACACTGCTTTCAATTCTTCTGTACGTTTTGCAGATGAGGAAAAGTGACTGAATGTTTTGTTCACTACTAGCTCAATGTCAATGTTCAACCTGTCTCCAGCATTAAAGGGGGGAGGGTTATGAAAACTACATTGTACTATGAATACAAATGTTAAAGGGGTTGATTATCAAAACAATATTATACTGGGGAAAACTAAATCTCCTTTCATTTTTTTCCATCTATGCATCTATCTGCAATTTTTAATCAACTTTCCACAGAACATTCTCTGTATGAATAACATTGAAAGTGAATCTGAATCTTTGATCTCCCTGACCAGGTAATGCGGCTTCACATTCATATTGACATTATAAAAACTTCAATTTTAACGGTTGCAGTTTTCAAAATGCATTTATCAAAATGTCCACGCAACTTGAGGCTTCCACTGAATAATCAGTCTCTTACAACACACTTGAAAAGTGTATTGCTATTACTTAACTACTAAAAATGACAAAAACTAGCCAGGTAGATTGGTGATTTACCATCAGACCCAGCCTTACTTTGATCTGTCTTTTTAAACTGTGGCTACTGCCAGAGTATGCTTGACCACCTGGAAATAACCGCTTCTTTCTGCTTCACTCTGAAATCATTTTTTTACCTGTACTACATATATTATAATACATATCTATCCCTGTGGGAATATTTCATTTGGCAATCAAGCCCATCAATATATTTTTTTAATTTCAAACAGCTTCTAAACCTCCTGCTGCCACCTGGACCTGCCTATAAGTAGACTAACCAAGTGCAATCTGAGTTACCGAACGTGTGCTTACCAAAAGGCCAAAGCAACTCTATTTGTTTTTGTACCGCCGCTCCGTCCTGCTGATCTTACCCGGTGCAGATCCCCCTGGATGCCGTTGTCCAGGATCTTTGCAGCCAGCTGGGCCTCTGTCAGCTGCGGCCGCAGGAAGGGAGGCTGCACACACACACTCTGCACACACTTCTTCCTGCCCAGATACCTGCAGAGAGCACAGACCACACCATGAAGACCAACCACTGCACACATGCACTTCTGTCACAAGATTTCTTCTAAATGCAGTGATATACTCACCAGAGTTTCTGTTAGAAAAAGAATCTTACCGGTCAACGTGACAAATTGGAAGTTATCTGGTTACATATTAACTGTGGTTATTATTAAGCTTGAAAACAATTGATAAAGAATGACATCATCAAGGAATGTATACATATTTTATTGCATTTTGTTCTTTAGAAATTCAAGCCTGCATAACCGTGGAGCGGCAAGCGCTGTCAGGGATGTAGTATTTTCGCCGAAGCGCACCTATGACGAGCACGGTTATGGCTCTTTTTAAGGGATATCCACCTGCTGGTAGTAAAGTCTCTCCAGACAGAATCGGCACAACAGGAAAGTTAGCAAACGCCCGTCATATCTACTGTAGTGCATTTACTGTTGTATACCTAAACTATATGAGCATGTAGGCTACAAAAAAAGAAAAAGGAAGAATATGCACCTGGGTGCCTGTGAGCTGCAGAGGACATGAGAGACATTCTTCCAACAGCCATTGGTGAAAGGGTTAACACCTCCTCTGAACTTCCCCGTCACCTGAAGAAAGGGAGGGACACCAGAGATATCAAAAGATGAGAGGGAGGATGGATAAAGTATGAAAGGTTATTGAACATGTCCCCACTCAAATAAATGAATACAGTATGGGCATGACCACTTATATTCAATATGTTCTGAATAATGTCACATATTCTGATAACAAAGCATGTGGGGCTTAAATATATATACCTAGAGAACATCTATGTACCAAGTAGGATTATCACCTGAACTAAAACTGTGTGGAAAAGGGAAAATAGCTCATAATGTCAAACTGTAATATTGTTTTTTTCCCTGGTTTCACATCTTTCCAAAGCAGCTGTAGCCACTTTGTTTCTACACCTTAAACAGACATGCCATTCTCTGCATTTTCCTATTCTATTGTAGTCATATATCACAAACGGACACTTTTCATTTAGTGCTGGTCTAGATTGTACTCTTGTTATTATTTACAGAGAGCAAAAATGTACCCAGCTATCTGTGGCTAACAAATATTAACTACAGGATTTCTGGGACTACGAATTGTTACTGAAGTTCCCACCTGTTCATTAGTAGTCCTGCCTCTGGCCACAAGCACTATGTGGAAGCCAGTGAGACCAGCCACAGGGATGAAGAACAGGCCTGCAACACACATTACAGCCAGCCTGAGAGCACGGGGGTTAAGGAAAAACCTTAAGAGACAAGATAAATGTTTTGATTTCATGGTGCTATCGAAACTGGTTGTCCAGAATATGTTTAAACTGGTTTGCCATCCCTAAAAAGGAAAAACGACAAAAAACAGATCCTAAAAGGATACGTGACGATGGCGTGCAGGCGGTCAATATTCTGCCGATGGTAGAGGATGAAGAGCATGCCGAAGCCAAACACGGCCATGATGTGCACCGTCAGAGAGAGGAGGAAGAGGAAGAAGTAGCGGTAGTTCCTCCTGCCGATGCAGTTGTTCACCCACGGACAGTGGTGGTCGAAGTCCTACAAAAGAAGGGTTAAAAGAAAGAAGAAGAATATTGTACTGTATCTCTGTGCACTGAATTACGTTAAGATTGCATTGAAATACTATTCAAAATATATATAATATATAAAAAAATATATTATATATTATTATTATATATATATATAAAATATATTGATGTGTTCATGCTCGACTCAGTAAAAACGAGTGTTGGGAGAATATAATAACCCTATGTGTTCAAGTCTATGGCGCATAAATACAGTGAAGGAGATATTTTCACAGCAATACAAATAATTTCCGGCAACACTCATAGGCTTTGGTACCAAAGACAGTACTTTTAACGGTAAACACCAAATGCAGTCGGCACTGCCAAGTACCACGTCACGTTGAATCAATCTGTGCTAAATGTTGGTACCTGAGAGCGCATCTGGATGAGAAAATATGAGCTGCAGTCTAGCCGCACCACAAAGAGAGAACTTACACTTTCCAAATCTGGATTTGGAAAATTCTCCCTGCAATATTTGTGAAGCAAAATGGAAAGCTGTTCGGGGCGGCTCTTCTCATATCTGCTTTCTCCAGAACACGGCTTCATTCTCTGACGATGTTATGCCCGTCTGACAGAGTGACAGGCTCAGGGGTAAGGGAGGGGTTTTATTTCCATGTGGTGTGTAAAACATTCTAAATAAAATAACAAAATGTTCTTAATAACTTTTAAATTAAGTGGTTGTTTTTTTTTACAACTGGCTATTACTTTTTGATAATACAGAGAGAGTAAGGTACCGTACCAAATTCTGGGGACCAGTATGAAATGTGAACGTTACCCAGCCCTAATCCACCAGATATCACCAGGACAAGATAAGGCAAATCGTATTATGTATTCGCAAGTTTAATAGCATACATTAAGACAGTGGTTCTCAACTGGTGGGTCGCGACCCACTTTTGGGTCGCGGACCCGTTTCGAGTGGGTCGCAGATGTGAGTTTTGGGGGGAAAACTTTTATTTTGAAGGCCCGATTTTCTAACGCTGTGCATGCAGTAAGCATTGGACTGGAAGTACCGGAGACCATAAACGGTTTTGAAAACTTCTGTCACGTAGTGATCATCTTCTCAATAAAACATCTTTGCTGATGTTTTTTCGAGTCTTCTGGCCAATCAGAATCAAGATGGTTGCCAGAAGTCCCCACTTTGCGGTAGAACTACTCTTTATACATCCATGGGTACAACTTCAGATAAAAATGAACACATAATTAAATATGACCCCCGGTTTGATGATTGACAGGTCACAGAACAATGGGAGCTATCTACCCTTACCCACAATTTAAAGTAAGTCACACAGACTCTCTCCTCTTTGCTCTTCTCTCTGTGAGGAGCAGCAAGTTCAGCTGTCAGAACTAAGTGAAAAACAAACAATGGCATCAAATATTATTGATATGTCGGGTAGTCATAGATTTATTTATTTTCTTCTTAGAGTGTACCAGAATGAGTAGTTTATATGTTAGTATTTCTAAAAATCTCCTGGGGGAGAATCCCCACAGACCCCCTTCTGGGGTTGGGTTTTCAGCATGTGTGCCTTTTTATGTTAGTTCAGCTTTGATTCCATCATCTCATTAAACCTTATTTAAAAGCATACTTTAGTTCTGTGAAGGGATATAAGGGATATATGCACTGTACTTCACTTTAATTAATATTATATGCTGAAAAGCGTATATATATATTACAGCACGATTTTTTGTTGAATAGATTTGAGTGGTTCAAAATTTCGGGTTGCGATTTATTGACAAAAGAAAAAGTGGGTCCCGAGGCCTGACCAGTTGAGAACCACTGCTTTAGAGGGCTGAGGGGGAGCTGTAGCTGATTACAGCTGACCCTGGGGGGGCAGTAGAAAACAATCCTGAACAAAATCTGAAGACCAGGGAAAGAATTACAAGAATTCCCATTTCGCACTGGTTTCGTAACGAGGTTGTTCGTAGAGCTTCAACATGCAAAAAGAAGAAACGAGAGCAAGAGACCAAAAACAGAGAGTAGGCCAATTTTTGTAAACAGCATTTAAACTCAAACAAGCTGTTCATCAGCCGATCAAAAGTTTAAGACGATCGCCCAAAAAAAACAGAACTTAAAGTGTCATAAAAGAACTCAGTAGTGAGTAGCCCCACCGTTGTTGCTGATAACTTCAAAAATGTGTTTAGGCATGCTTGTTGCAAGTGTTTCCAGGAGACTGGTGGGAGCGTTTGCCAATATGACACCCATATAACACCCATTTTAGACATTGGCACAGCCTGTCCCTAGGATACAGAAACCATTTAAGGGTTAAGCACTTGATAGAGTTGAGCTCCTACTACGGATGATGGCATACTTTAATGAACTTAACAAATAAAAACAGGTTAAGTTTTAATAAAAATGTTTTTACAGGGTAAACAGACGACAGGTGCCGTGAATGTATGCATTTGATGTATTTGTGAAATGAATGCGTGAGTGTAAGATCACCTCCACACAGTTGTCACAGACGGAGCAGTGGGAGCAGCGTGGCGGCCTGTAGAAGCGGCAGGTTGAACACCACTTCATCCTGACCTGGATCCCTCTGATCTCCACAGTCTTGTAGAGGGGGGCACGGAAATCGTCCTCCTTGTCCTCGTCCTCCTCGGCTGCAGGGACGGGAAAAGAACACGTCACTAACACAACCCTACGATTAAAAAGGCTTTAACAGGGATGCGTAGATGAGCAAGAAAGATAAACACTCTGCAAATGAAGCCAGGATCAACACCACACACATACAGTACATTAAACTGTCCGTGCTCTCACCTCTCGGGAAGATGCCAGGGTCCATGAATGTGGCCATACAGAAGTTAGCCAAAACAAACAGGAAGACGACTCCATTGTAGATTGGCACAGCCACAGAGAACCGCTCTGAGAGCCACGGACACCTGAAACACATAATAAGGTTACATTTGAAAGTGAGGCTGTGTTTCCAGAATGACAAGCTGCGCTGACACTTGTTTTACGGACTAATAGTTATTAACGGCTGCAATGCTAGTGTCCTTTTCAGCTTGACAGTGTGTGTCATCATAGCAAAATGTGCTCTTGGAGACTCCTACTATAGCAGGAAGTACCTCAGCGGAGGTTTCAGAACTTTGTCAGGTGTTTATAATTCTGCCATTCTGTGTCGGGAGAGTTTGTCAAAGCGATTGCTCAACTGATGTGCAAGATACAGATACACAACTTTACAAGTGTTTTTCAGACTGTATTGTTCATTTACCTCAAAATAAATGATACGCTGATTTACAGACATATTTCTCCCAATGTAAGTCAATGGGAAAAAGTACTTTTGTCAGTCACGTGTCTGACAAAAAAGTTGAAGTACCAATGTTTGGTACTATAAAAATGTGGTCAATGCCCGGCGTACTTTCTGGGTCATTGGTGTGAAGTTTAGATCAAGATAAATGGTCACGGTCTAAAATAGACGTGGTCCGAGCACGTTTCAAGTGGGGAAGGGTTCATTGACAGAGTGATCCCACGCCGGAGGGTCCCTAGGGTTTTTTGTTATTCCCTCACTTTTCAGATTACTATTAATTTACTAGTGAGACTGCAGAGAGGGACTGGATCACGGGCTTTTGTCAGAGTGACAGATGTTGGCCTATTTTCTCCTCGCTAATCTAAAGCTGAAGGGCCACACACACACAGATTAGATTTTCTCAAATATGCACTCAAACACACACAGACAGACGGGCACAAAAGCACACTTACTCACAATCTGACTTTCTCACATTTGAACCACATGCACACTGAAACACACGCAACCATGCACACTTTTTTGTGTTTTTTTGTTATTCTCATTCAATCCCCAAACTCCTAAACTACAGCTATATCCCCTACCTCCTACTCTTTGTTGACAGGCTGTATCTGACCCACTCAGGAGACTTTAACTCTCACCCTGGTTATAATATAATGTTCTGCTGCTCAGCTAGTTATAAATCTCTTCTGTTGGCTAGTTAAAAAGATATCCTAGAGCAGACGTGTCAAACTCAAGGCCCGCGGGCCAAATGTGGCCCGCCACGTCATTTTATGTGGCCCGCGAGAGCTCGCAAAGAATATAAACAGTTTATTATACGGTTACATGCCGTTTAAGCACGTTGCCCATAAACTGCATGTCCCAAAATGCATTTCGTTTTGTGACGTGCGCACTGAAGCGACTTCCTATCAGCAGCGGCACTCTTGAGGCGGTGAGTGACCAGTGTGTGACTGTGAGTGACACAGAGTTGAAGGAACATAATTTACAGCGGCACAGAGACACCAAACACGGAGCAAAGTCTGCTTCAGCAACCGAGACAAGCAACTCCAGTCCCAGAACAAACAGACAGAATGACCCGCTCTTTAAGAATCAGTCGGTGTTGCTGCGGCTCAGAGACACACATGGATTTATTATGTTTTAGAAAAACTCGCGTTACGGTTATTTCCGGTTTCTGGTTGATTACAATATATGAGGTCTTGGCTTGCAGAGTATGAACGTCTTTTTGCTATATTCAGACGATAAATACTTGTGTAAAGTTTGTAAAGGAAGGAGGAAAACTTCCGCGATCCCTGTCCCCTCTCACTCTGTTCCTCCTCAACACGCCGCCGCCCCCCCCCCCCCCCACTCACTGCTTACTGAAATAGTGAGTGACAGGTGATAGTAACACAGCAGGATCTGGGACAGGGGGTTCTCAAAGTCTTGGCTTTCAGACTATTCAAATATTATTGCTGAATTCAAATGAAATATAGCCTACTTAAATAATGCTTGATATACAAAAGAAAAATACTTTATTATTCACAAAAAATAGATTTCACAAACATTGTATCTCTTTTTGATAAGATATGATGAGGCTAACTAAATTTCATAAATTCATGGGATTTATGTAACAGTAAGAGAGTGAAATGTTAGTCTGAGCCCACATACAGTATTTTTGTGTCTACGTGCACAATACATTAATGCACAACCATGTGCTTTCAGACGTAGTTATTGCCAAAACCAATAATACTCCAATGCAGAGGCAATATTGTTATACAGTATAAAACATTATTTTGATATTTATATATGTATATTTATATAGTGTTAAAATTACAACCGGCCCTTTGAGGGCAACCATAATGCTGATGTGGCCCGCGATGAAATTGAGTTTGACACCCCTGTCCTAGAGGTTCAGGAGTAGCCATGAAGTGCACTTTCCCTGGTTCAAATCTGGCCAGGAACACTTGGGGACGTTTCACTTCTCCATTTCTCCTCATTCCCTGTAGCCAATGTATTGATGCAGGTAAAACATGCTCCTCTTAAAAAACTATTAATGTTATCTAACTATCCGTTTGTTCTTCCAACACAGCTGGATTTGATCTTGGATGACAATATTATATTGTATCAAAGGTCAAACCATGATCAGCATGATTGTTTGGTTGGTTTGATTTTTTTCTACTAAAGGTGTATTTTATGAAAGGAGTACAGGTTTCAATCCAAGGGTATAGAAATGCAACATTGCATACATTATAGTGTTTTAGTGGCAAATACATCAACCTGTCTTGGTTTAAAATACTATGTTTCCTGGTGCCATTAGTCTGATAGTTAAGTACAGTTGTTCTTCTTTTAGTATCCAACACTGGACAAATTAAACCAACCTATTCATGTATTGAGGTTTAATCTTTAATGAACACATTGAAAAGAGATTAATATATTAACACATATTCAAGATTTCTCAATGACCTATATCACAATTGAAGTTAAACTTCAAAAGTGATCCAGCTGAACAAGCCCGATGGGTCACTATTTAATGTCAATTTAGTATAATACAATATAATATGTCGTTTGGGTTTTACAACTTGTTCCGCTGCATATCCACCAGACATGGAGCAAAATAAGCACTTTGTGTGGGTGTTTGTTTTTGTCTACAGGATCAACATAAATCCAATATATTCTACCAATGCTGATAAATGTTACAGTGGGTTTTATCGTATGTATTTATGGCTTTTTCAATTTAAGGTTCCAAAAACATGATTCAGAGCCAATTTCAGGTAGAGAATCCGTGCCGGAGTTCGCTTTACAAGGTTCTCACTTCTATTCACTAGCAGGCTACGTAAACAGATCACAACACACAGAGACTTAAGGTTCATCCCAATTGATTATCTCGCCTCCTCCTTTCCCTCACGTCTCTTCCTTGCGTCTTAGCTCCGCCCCTGTAAGACGAGAGTGTAAGACGCGAGGACAGAGGAGTCCTCAGGTATGAGTTGGGATGTCCTCGTTCACTACAGCGTCACCATAAACAACGCCCTTTACTTCTGGTGCGCGCAGTTTGATCACCCGTCACTGGACTTCACTCCACATAAATCCCTTCAAACCTGGGATTTAATTTCACATTTAAATAATTTCGTCCATCTCTTCCATCCCTCTTTTATTATAGATTTCAATATATTATTTTCGGTCCTGTATTTGTTTTTCCAGGTATAAAATGTAATTTAAAGTGGACCTATTATGCTATATTGGAAACATATATTACAAAACATGTCTGTGAAGTTTTTTGCTTAAAATACCAAACAGATCACCCATTGTAGCCATGCCTCATACTGCTCATACCCCTCTTTTGCAGCCCTGTTACGGGCCGTCTCCACGGCAGCGTTAAAAAAATCTTGAAACGCTTCTGCCCATTCACTTTGAATGGGGTGACGTCACTTTTTTTCGCTTTCGCCGAAATGCATTGTGGGCAGGCGAGCGGAGATTCTCAGGATTTTCAAGATCCAAAGTTGAACAATGTTCAACTTTTGAAGCTGAGGAGGAAGCGGCAGCCAATCAAATCCCGTGTACGCAAATCTGGCAGTTCAAGCTCTAGCCAATCAAACTGCGTGTATGCTGGGAGAGCCAGACCGCAGGTCATTTCCTCATATTCCAAAAAATGGAGGAGAAATTAGCGGTAGCGAATCAATCACCCGGTGCTTTATGACCAGACCTACCGGGATATAAACCGGAGGAGCCAGGCATGGAGGGAGGTGGCAGAGACAGTGGTATGTTTTCTGACGCTGCGTGAGTTCCCCGACACACAGAGGACACATATTTATGTATAAAAGACATCAAAAAGTGCATTTTGCATGATAGGTCCCCTTTAAGTTATAATTATAATCATAACAATAATTGATGGATTAATTAATATCATTATGATATTTGAGCTTGTTTCAGATGAACTTTTGTATTGGATGTTATTTAATTTCTCCTACATAGAGAGACACAAATCACTAAAAGATTAGTTAGGTATGCTACCCGTATTTTTTATATATCCTTAATGTTTGACGTTCTGTGGGTTTTATCCACACATGCATCAAAAACCAAAAGTAAGAACTGCAAGTTATTATTTTATAATCAAAACATTATTATGGAATTTGTAAGTATATTTCACACACTTTAATGTTTTTATAGAGTAGGATCTCCTCATTCGTTTAAGAGATTTATATATTTTACTATTATTG